>NC_063338.1:8552356-8595306 GCF_021869965.1 Rhincodon typus
TGCTTGGCCTGCTGTGTTCATCCAGCCCTGCACCTTGTTGTCTCAGAATGAATAATTGATTTTTTTAAGGCTGCACATTGTCATTCAAAGAGGACATGATTTGTATTCTTTTCTGACAATGCTATTTTCAAAAATGAGCTCAGATAAAAATACACAACATCAAAGGAATCTATTTTGACCTTTCTCGAAAAGATGTTAATACCACTTGTACTGTCAAACTTGGAGCTAGTAACACTGTTGTCTGCTGTAGCAAGCTCTGGTTTCCTCACCCACATTCCCTACAGTAACCAATACTGCACTTTTCTCACCCTCCACAGTAACCAACCCAGTCTACTTCACCCGCTCCACTGTAATTAATATTGAGCTCTTCAAACTCTCCTGACAGTAACCAACAGCAGATTCGTTCACCTGCTCCACAGTGGTCAGCCATTCCCTCCACATTAAGCAACACTAGCTTTTCAGACTTGTCCGATAATATTCAAACTCACACTCCTTCGCACTCTCCACTGTACCCAATATTTGGTTAGAGTCACAATGTTTTTAACAACTTGGAAAGAGGTCCTTCAGCCCATTGTGTCCACACCTGTCATCAAATATCCATTTATTCTAATCCCATTTTCCAGCACTTAGCTCATTGGCTTGTGTGCTCTGGCATTTCAAGTGTTCATCAAAATAGTTCTTGAGCACTCCTGCCTCTACCACACCTTCATGTAGTGAGACCTAGATGCCGACAAACCTCTGGGTGAAAAGAAATTCCTCAAATCCCCACTAAACCTCCTGCACCTTAATTTAAAAGTATGCTACCTAGTTATTGACCTCTCTACTTACTGGCTCATAGTGTCACTCTCTGCCTCAGAACAGTCATTTCATCCCTTGATGGTCAGAAAGTAATTTGGAACAGTAACCTAATTTTCAAGCAGACAGGTGACTTTACTCAAGTGCCTGGCTGGACACTTCTGGTGTTAATGGATGGAATGTTACACTGTTAAGGACACAAAGACCAGAAGCCATTTGTTTATATTTAGATAAAAGAACATATTACGGATTCTGGAGGTCAAAACAAAAACAAAGTTCTGGAAAAACTCAGCAGGTCTGACGTTATCTGTTTAATTTGGCTTTAGACTTCACTTAGGTCAAATCAGGAATTCAGTTCAGAGGGGAGAACAGTTTGCTGCTAGAAGAAACAAGTTTTCAGTGTTAGGCTGTTGCCTCCAATCCAGAGATCTCGATCAATTGATTGATCTCAGTATCCTTGATTGATACCACCCATGTTCCTTCTGAGTTGTGTATACACATTGGTCGTCAAATGACTGCATGACTTCTGCTTCTGGAATCTTCAACCATGGTAACCTACCCCAGATTCTTTCAACCCTCTACTGGAACCAGTGTGGACTTTTCAGCCCCTCCACATTACCAAGCCGAGGCTGGTCCCCTTCATAGTAGATAACTCTTACCTAGTCACCCTTCCATAGTTACCAACCCTGTGTTTTATTTATTTTTTCATGGGATGTGGGTGTCAGTAGTATTATGATCAGATCCCAGGGAAGGTTCCTCAATTTATTACTTTTTTCAAATTGGTTGCCACAAATTGTCAAACTCTTGGCTAAGGGGCAATGAACTGGTTCCCCCTTTTTTATTCATCAAACCACCCACCCCCTCCTTAGTTGGTCTTATTCATTTACAAAAGAACCTCTCATAGATACCTTTCTCCCAGACCAGGTGGATTTATATTTTAAAAGGAGTCAAATACACTAGGCTTTTTTGAGTTTACAGAACAGTCATTTTATTAATTACTGGACACAAGAAGAAACAATACACTAAAAACATTCATACAGATCAGAAATGAAAATTACTGAACTTGATATTAAGTCCAGGTCTAGTTCAATAACTTTAGGGCCTGAGCTGTCACAACCAGGCCTTGTTATCACATTGTCTGCTATTATACACCATCCATTGTTCGCCACTAACAGTCCCCATTAACAGCTATTCACCCTCCTAGCCAGATCATTATCCACTCCTTTGTCTGTCAAATTGCTTTTCTCTCTCTTTGGTCTGTATCCCCATCTATCATTTATTCCTTGTCCCTTTCCCCGCCATCCTATCTTCTGCATATAATCCAACATTTTCTTAGCTACCATCAGTTCTGAGGAAGGGTCACTCAATCTAAAATGTTGACTCTGATTTCTCTCCATAGATGCTGCCAGACCTGCTGAGCTTTTCCAGCAATTTCTGTATCAGATTTCCTAACCCACAGGACTTTAGTGAACAAGAGATAGCAAGAACTGCAGATACTGGAGAATCTGAGATAACAAGTTGTAGAGCTGCATGAACACAGCAGGCCAAGCAGCATCAGAGGAGCAGGAAGGCTGACGTTTTGGGCCTTTCTGAAGAAGGGTCTAGGCCCGAAACATCAGCCTTCCTGCTCCTCTGATGCTTCTTGGCCTGCTGTGTTCATCCAGCTCTACACTTTAGTGAACGAGATGTGTTTTTACAACAAATGATGTTAGATTAGCATTGTAATCTAGCTTCTAATTCCAAATTGAATTTAAATTCTACCTGCTGTGTTGTCCTCAGAGCATTGGCATGGACCTCTAGAGTACTAGGCCAGAGACATTATCACTACATCACAGTATCCCCTTGTTCTTCGAACTCTCTGCATGGTAACAAAGTCCTGACTACATCTTCTTCACAGTAACCAAATATGGCCTCTTCTTCTCCTCTGCAGTGATGACAGTATTTCCAGCATTACTGGGTTACCTGGTGGTCTTGTTAACCACACTCAGGTTATCCCAACAAACATAGCAATAGGCAGCAGAATCCATCAATATGAAGAGCCACTGCACTCTCTTAAATGGTGATATCTTAATGAGCATAACTCTGTGTTTATTGTGTGACCCTGTGTTTGCATTAAACATGTCACCAAGCTTCCAGTCACTTACCCATTGTACCTCTGCTGAAGATCACAGCATGTATTGACATTTTTCACAAAAAAGTGAAAGAGCAAGTTGGCTGGCCCCTGAGGTGCAAAAATTGGCAAAACTATGAAGTCATACAAATCATTAAATTTTATGCATTTTTACCTTTTATATATCATTTTTAGCACAATATAACATTTTACAACTGTAATCAGACAAAATTTGACATGAAGGCACATTTTTAAAAAAATGCCATGGATGTAGGTAAAACTGTGGTAGATGGCATTCACTGTAAGCCAAGCTGAGATTATCCATTTTGGACCAAAAAAGGATAGATCAGGGTACTTTCTAGATGGTAAGAAGTTAAATACTTTGGATGTCCAAAGAGACTTGGGGGTTCAGGTGCATTGATCTTTTAAAATACCACAAACAATAATCAAGAAAGCTAATGGAATGCTGGCCTTTATATCTAGAGGACTGGAGTATATGGTCACGGAAATTATCCTGCAGCTAAACAAAATCCTGGTTAGACCCCATTTGTGAGCAAATCTGGGCACCACACCCTAGGAAGGATATTTAATCTTGGACAGAATACAACATAGATTTGCAAGAATGATACTTGCACTCCAGTGATTAAGCTATGAGGAGAGATTATACAAATTAAGCCTGTTTTTTCATAGAATTTAGAAGGTTAAGGAGTGATCTGATTGAAGCCTTCAAGATATTAACTGGAAAAGACAGAGTTGATAAACTGTTTCCACTGGCTGGAGATTCCAGAACTAGGGGGCATTGTCTGAGAATTAGGGCGAGGCTGTTCAGGAGAGATGTTAGGAAGCAACTACACATAAAGGGTGGTGGAGATTGGAACTTGCTTCCACAAATGGCATTGCTGCTATATTAGTTGTTATTTTTAAATCTGAGATAGTTTTTTATTGAGCAACGGTATTAAGGATTTGGGGCAAAGGCAGGTATATGGAGTTCAGCACAGATCAGCCATGATCTCATTGAATGGTGCAACAGTCTCAAGGAGCTGAATGCCCTCCTCCTCCTGTTGTATGTTCTTATGTTCATTGCAGGCGGGGCCAACATTTATTACCCATCCCTAGTTGCCCTTGAGGAGATGGTGGTGAGCTGCCTGCTTCAATCACTATGGTCCATTGGGTTAGGTAAATTCACAGTGGTGTTAAGGAGGATTTTGAGTGACATTGAAGGAAAAGTAATATATTTCCAAGTTACGATAGTGCGTAGCGTGGCGCGGGGGTAAGGGGTTGGAGTTTACAGGTACTAACTTTTTCATGTGTCTGCTGCCCTGTTCCTTCTTGATAGTAGTTGCCATGGATTCAGAAGGTGCTGTCTAAAGAGCCGTAGTAAATTTCTGCAGGGAACCTGGTAGATGGTAAGCACTGCTGCCACTGAGCATCAATATTGGAGGGATTGAATATTTGTGCATGTGGTGCCAGTCAAGCTCTCGCTGCTTTATGGAGTCAACCTTCTTGAGTATTGTTAAAGCTTCATCCAGGCAAATGGAAAGTATTCCATCACGTTCTTGACTTATGCCTTGTGGATGGTGACAGGCTTTAGGAAGTCAGGAGGTGAGTTCATTGCCATAGGATTCCTTGCCTTAGCCTGCTTTATTAACCACTGTATTTATTTGATTAGTCCAGTTCAATTTCTAGTCAATGTTAACTGCCAAAATTGGATCCAAAATTGCTCAGTAGTAGGAGACTGAGGGTGGTGGTGGAAGGTTGCTTGTGTGACTGGAGGTCAGTGTCTAGTGGTGTACCACAGGGCAGTGCTGGGTCCTTTTTGGGTTTTGATAAACAAATAGAAGAAAATGTGGGGAGAACGATAAGTAAATTTGAGGATGACACAAAGATTGGCCAAGTGAGCTCTTAGGTTACAGGAGGATATAATTGATGGGTAAGATGGGCAGAATGGTGGCAGATGGAATTTAACCCTGAAAAATATGAAGTTATGTACTTTGGAAGAAGTAACAAGACAAGGGAGTACTCAATGAATGGTAGGATATTCAGAAGTTTAGAGGAGTCTTGGGGTGCTCATCCACAGACCCCTGAGGCAATGGAACAGGTTAATAGAGTAGTTAAGAAGGCATATGGGACATTGGCATAGATTTTAAGTGTAGGGAAATTAAGTTTGAGCTATACAAAACTTTGGTTGGGCTCCAACTGGAGTACTGCGTGCAGCTCTGATCACTAGACTTTAGGAAGGATGTGATTGCACTGGATGGATGCAGTGGAGATTCACCAGGATATTAATACAAAACAGAGAATTGCAGGTGTTGGAAATCTGAAGCAAAAACAGATTGCTGGAGAAACACAGCAGGCCTGGCAGCATCTGTGGAGAGAAAACAGAGTTAATATTTTGAGTCCAGTGACCCTTCTTTGGAACTAATATAATCAAGAGAAAACTGGTATTTATGTTGATGACGGGGTGGGGAGAAGGTGGGGCAGATCGGTGGAGACTGAACCCAAAGAGAGAGAGAAAAGAGGTAGAAAAAGGATTGTTGATAACAAGCCAAAGAAGATGAAAAGCTAGATAGGTAATAGTGGGGATTGCGAGTGAAGATGGGTTGGTTGCAGTAAAAGCAGCCCATGTCATGACAAGGTATCAGATGTTGGGGTAGGTAATAAATGAAAAGAGGTGTTCAAATTCCAAAATTATTGAACTCAATAGTGAATCTTGAAGATTTCAAGGTCCCCAGACAGAAAATGGGATGTTGCTCTAGTCTCCACTGAGCCTCTTTGGAGCACTGCAGCATGCCTGAAACAGAAATGTTGACAAGGGAACACTGTGGTGTGTGAAGTGGCAGCCAACTGGAAATTTGCGATCATTTTTACAGACAGAACATGAGTGTTCCACAAAGCGGTGACCCAGTCTGTGATTCATCTCTCTGATGTAGAAGACACTGCTCCATGAGCAACAAATGCAGTAGACTAGATTGTGTGACATGCAGGTAAATCGCTACTTCACCTAGAAGTGTGTCTGGGACCTTGGATGGTGAGGAGGGAGGAAGTAAGCAGGCTGGTGTTACACCTTCTGCAATTGTATGATCAGGTGCCACGTGTGTGTGGGGAGGTGGAGGAGGAATGGACCAAGGTGTCCCAGAGGGAATTGTCCCTGCAGAATGTTGATAAGGGAGGCGAGAATATGTGCCTGGTGGTGGCATCCCTCTAGAGTTGATGGAAATGGTGACTGATGATCCTTTGGGATGTGAAGGCTGCTGGGGTAGAAGGTGAGGACCAGGAGGACCCTATTGGTGTTGTGGGATACAGTTCTGCCAAAAACCCCTCTCCATCTGCAACTGCGCAATGGCACACTTGACCATTTGGAGAAGCGGGACCAGGCAATGTGTTGTACCTGCATGATATTGGAGCTGGTGGACCTTATTGTAGTTAATGGTGACCACATCTGTGTTGGTTGCTTGAGGAATTCCAACTCAGAACTTCAAACACTGACACATCAGGGAGGGGGAGAGTTACCTAGACACTGTTTCAGGAGACAATCACACCCCTGGGATTAACTACCTCAAATTCAGTCAATGGTCAGGGACAGGAGGGTGTGACTGTGAGTGAGACAGGTAAAAGGAACCAGGAGATAGTATTGAAGGAGCCTTCTCCTTAAGCTTGTCCAACACATTTGCAATTCTTGCTCCCTGTATGAATGAGAGTGGGGGCTGTACGGAGGATAAGCAAATTGACCACAGCACCGTAATACAGAGAGCCATTCAAGAGATGGGAGAAAAGACAAGTGTAGTTGTAATTGGGGATAGTATAGACAGGAGAATAGACACTGTTCTCTGTGGCCAGCATCGAGAGTCCCAAAGGCTGTGTTGCCTGCCTGGTACCCAGGTTCAGAATATCTCCACTGGGCTACAGAGGAGCTTGGAGTGGGAGTGGAAAGATCCAGTTCTCATGGCCCATGTAGGTACCAATGATATAGGTAGAAAAAGGAGAGAGGCTCTGCTGAGGGAATATGGGCAACTAGGGGCTAAATTTAAAAGCAGAGCCAAAAGGTAATAATCTCCAGATTGCCACCTGAGCCATGAGATAATTTGCACAGGTTCAACAAGATTAAAGAGGTAAACACATAGCTCAAAGATTGCTGTGGGAGAAATGAGTTCAAATTCTTGGCACCAACATCCAGGAAGGAGGGAGTAGTTCTGATGGGAACACTTGAATCATGCTGACACCAGAGTTCTGGTGAATTGCTTAACTAAATAGTGGGTGAGTGGAGTTGAATGGGAACTCACAAAATCAATGATAAAGAAGAAGATAGGATTGCTAGCTAGTGATGGTGTTGATTATTTTCTGGTAACAAAGGGAGGGGACAGAATGTGTGAATGTCATATTGTACCAAGGAGCCATAAAAGTGCAAAGAAGCTCAATAATAGAATAAACTTAAGGGCTTCCTCAAGTTCTGAGGAAGGGTCACTGCACCTGAAACGTTAACACTATTGTTTCCTTCACAGATGCTGCCAGACCTCCTGAGCTTTTCCAACAACTTTGTTTTTGTTCCTGATTTACAGCATCCGCACTTCTTTCGGTTTTTATTAAGGGCTTTGTATATGAATACACAAAGTATTCAGAATAAGGTAGACAAACCGAAAGAGGTAAATCAAACTCATAAGAACTTCAAATTAGTTAAGTGTGGGGTAGGGCTCAGGAGAGGTTAATAAAGTTTCCAGAACAAGTAATAGGACAGAAAGTATGGAAAAGGTGAGGAATCCAACTTCAGGCACAGCAGATAAGGGGACAGCTATGACAATGGGGACAATCAGCACAGGACTAAGGATGTTGGACTTAAATGCACTCTGTATATAAACAAGGTCAATGAACTCGCAATGCAGATTAAAATTGGCAGGTACGATGTTGTGGGCGTTGCAGAGATAGGGCTGCAAGGGTATCAGGGTTGGGAAGTAAATATCCATCTCCTATTGAAAGAACAAGCAATGGGCACGAGGGTGGGGGGTTACCTTGTTAGTAAGAAATGAAATTGAATCCATAGCAAGAAGCAATATAGGGTCAGATGGCACGGAATCTGTGTGAGTAGAGTTGAGGAACCGCAAGGTAAAAAGGTCCTGATGGGAATTATGTACAGGCCCCCTAGTAGTAGTCAGGATGTGGGGCAGAAAGTAAATCAGGACATTGAAAATGCATGTAAGCAAGGCACTGTGACAATAATCATGGAGGACTTTATTACGCAGGTGGACTGGGAAAAGCAGGTGAGGAGCAGATCCCAAGAAATCCAGAACTAGAGGGCATAGGTTTAAGGTGAGAGGGGAAAGATTTAAAAGGGACCTAAGGGGGCAACTTTTTCACACAGAGGGTGGAATGAGCTGCCAGAGAAAGTGGTGGAGGCTGGTACAATTACGACATTGAAAAGGCATCTGGATGGGTATATGAATAAAAAAGGTTTAGAGGGATATGGGCCAAATGCTGGCAAATGGAACTAGATTAATTCAGGATATTTGGTCAACACGGACGAGTTGGACCGAAGGGTCTGTTTCCATGCTGTACATGTCTGTGACTCTAAAAGGAATTTGCAGAATGTCTGTAAGATGGTTATTTGGAGCAGATTGTGTTACAGCCTACTAGAGAACCGGCAGTTCTGGATTTGGTGATGTGTAATGAGGCAGACTTGATTAGGGAGCTTAAAGTGAAACAATCCCTGGGGGCCAGTGACCATAATATGATAGAATTTACCCTGCATTTTGAGAGAGAGAAGCTTGAATTTGATGTAATGGTACCGAGAAAGACATGAGAGAGGAGCTAGTCAGAGTTGATTGGAAGGGGAACCCAGAGGGAACATGGTGGAGCATTAATTACCTAGGGGTAATTCGGGACGCATGGTAGAAATTCATCCCAAGGAAGATGGAACATACTAAACGGGAGGCAGCCGTAGTCGACAAGAGACGTCAGGGATGGCATAAAAGCAAAAGAAAAAGCATACAATGTGGTGACGATTAGTGGGAAGCCAGAGGATTGGGCAGCTTTTAAAAACCAGCAGAGAACAACTGAAAAGCAATAGGGGGAGAAGATGATATATAAGGGTAAGCTTGCTAGTAATGTAAAAGAAGATTTCAAGATATTTTTAGATATATAAATGGTAAGATTGGCTAAGAGTGAATATTGGACTGCTGGAAAATAGGCTGGAAAAGTAGTAATGGAGAATAAAGACATGTCGGAGGAACTGAATAGGTACTTTACATGAGTCTTCATAGTGATAGACACCAGTAGCATACCAGAACTTCAAGAGTCAGGGGTAGAGATGAATGTAGTGGCCATGACTAAGGAGAAGGTGCTGGGGAAGCTAAGAGGTCTGAAGGTGAACAAAACATCCAGTCTGGATAGACACCACCCCAGGGTTCTGAAAGAGATAGCTGAAGAGATTGTAGAGACATTGGTAGTGATCTTTCAGGAATCACTGGAGTCAGGGAGGGTTCCACAGGAGTAGAAAATATGATTGTTTAAGAAGGGAGGGAGGCAGAAGATGAGAAATTGTAGGCCAGTTAGCCAGACCTCCGTCATTGGTAAGATTTTATTAAGGGTGAGATTGCAGAGTATTTGAAAGTGCATGGTAAAATAGGACTGAGTTGGCATGGCTTTATCTAGGGGAGGTCATGCCTGACAAATCTGTTAGAATTGTTTGAGAAGGCAACAAGCAAGTTAGACAAAGGAGAACTCATGGGCATGATCTATTTGGATTTCCAGAAGGCCTTTAACAAAGTGCTGCATTGGAAGCTGCTAAATAAGCTAAGAGCCCATGCTGTTATGGGCAAAGCAATGATGTGGGTAGAGGATTGGCTGGCTGGCAGAAGGCAAAGAATAGCAATAAAGAGGTCTTTTTCAAAATGGTAGCTGGTGACTAATGGGATTCTGCAGGGTTCAGCGTTGGGATCACAACTGTTCACATTACACATTAATGATTTGGATGAAGGAATTGAAGGCATTATTGCTAAATTGGCAGATAACACAAAGGTAGGTGGATTGACAGGTATTGTTGAGGAGGCATGGAAGCTGCAAAAGGACTTGGACAGGATAGGAGAGTGGACAAAGAAGTAGCTGATGAAGTACATTATGGGAAAGTGTCAGGAAGAATAGAAGTGTAGACTATTTTTCTAAATGGGGAAAAGTTTTGGAAATCTGAAACAAAAAGAAATGTATGGATCCTGTTCAAGATTCACTTAAGGTCAACATGCTGTTTCAGTTGGCAGTTAAGAAGGCAAATGTTGGCATTTATTTCTAGAGAGCTAGAATATAGAAGCAATGATGTACTGCTGAGTCTGTATATAGCTCTGGTCAGACCACATTTGGTATAATGTCAGCAGTTTTGGGTTTTGTATCTAAGGAAGGATGTGCTGTCCTTGGAAAAGTTCCAGAGGACTTTAACAAGAATGATTCGAGGGATGAGGGCTTGCCATATGAGGAGCAGTTGATGACTCTGGGTCTGTAATCCATGGAGTTTAGAAGGATGAGAGGGGATCTCGTTGAAATTTACAGAATATTGAGGCCTGGATAGAGTGGACATGGAGAAGATGTTTCCACTAATAGGAGAGACTAGGATCTCCGGGAACAGCCTTAGAGTGAAGAGAGGACCCTTTAGAACTGAGATGAGGTGGTGAATCTGTGGAACTCATTGCAACAGAGGGCTGTGGAGGCCAATTATTTGAGTATATTTAAGACAAGAGACAGATAGGTTCTTGATAGGCTCTCTGGAAAGAGAAGCAAAGGTTTCATGTTGGCCCTATACTTTCCATATTTCCTTGAATGAATTCCACTATTGTGAGACAGATTTACCTGAAAATATGACTCTTTAACTCGATGACTCAAATCTTAAATGGCCTACCTAAAACGTTAGACTGTGAACCCAGGCTGAGATCTCCCTGGTCATCTGGAACATTTTTGCTATGTTTATGCTGTCTCATCATGTTAGAATTTTCTAGGTTTCTATGAGCTAATCCCTTATTCTTCCAAACTCCAGCGAACGTAGTCCTAGTGATCCGGTTTCTCTTTACATGTCAGAAATCCCACCTCAGGAATCAGGCTGGTTGGCCTTCGTTGAATTCCTTTCACAGCCAGAACATCCTTCTTCAGATAATGAGATGGTCTCACAATAATGGATCAGACTAAACCCCCTCAAAATATATTGAGAAGATAGCCTAGACTCCAACTTCTTTTTAATTTTAAAGGCAAATATAAGGTGTTATGTCCCAGATGCAATTTGATTGGTCAAGCTACTAGGCTTAAAGCAAAACACAATTTATCCTTACACTATAGTTAAAGTACAAACAAAAGAAAGAAAAATTGGAATAACTTCACTCTGTTGGAAAACTAGATGGTTTAACAATTAAACTGCAACCGTACCAATTTAGTAACATTCCATAAACCCACCCTTTTCAAAGGTAAAATCAGTAAAATAGATTCTCTGACATGCGATTTTCCAGTCCAGGAGGAAAGAACATCAAGAAAAAATTTTGAGAGAGAGAGAAAACTCGAGTGTTTTGCTGTAGCAGGGAGAGATGTATAGCAGCTTCCAAACCCCATCAACTACCGAAAGTTAAACTAAAATCTTGGTCCTGTAGGAGCTGGACCCCAATCCTTCATGCTGTTTCTATTGTTCTAACTTCCAAAAAAAAACCAAGGCCTAACGGTTGTTTACTTCATTGGATTGCATCGGACTACTCATCACCTCTCTGCATAAAAAAAGGACAAAATTCACCTCTTAAGGACATAGTATTGTCATATCTCCCCCCTTAAAAAGAAGAACCATAAATATAGAAAGGTGGCTTCATTTTTAACTTTACAGTTTCAGCCTGAGTTTGATTCCACCTTGGGTGACTGTGTGGAGTTTGCACATTCTCCCTGTGTCTGCGTGTGTTTCCTCAGGATACTCTGGTTTCCTCCCACAATCCAAAGACGTGCAGGTAAGGTGGATTGGCTATGCCAAATTGCCCATAGTGTCTGTGTGTGTGTGTGTGTGTGTGTGTGTGGGTGGGGAGGTGGTGGGGGGCAGGGGTGCTGGTCTTGGTGGGACGCTCTTCAGCTGGTCGATGTGGACTTGATGAGCCCAATAGCCTGCTTTCACACTGTAGGGATTCTATGATTCATCACATTTGGAAAATGAACTGTTTCTTCCTACTCTTTATTTCCTGTCTGCCAAGCCCCAATCCTATGTACTTTAATTTTCCATACTAGTCACTTATGTGGGGGCTTATTAAAATCCTTCTGCAAGTCCAAATAAGCCACATCCACTGTCTCAACCTTATCAGCTAAATTAGTTACATTCTCAAAAAATTCCTGTATATTTGTCAAGCCTTTCATAAATCCATGCTAACTCTATCCGATCCTGTCACTGTTTTCTAAATGCTTTGCAATTAAATCTTCTATAATGGACTCTAGCATTTTCTTTACTACTGATATCAGCCTAAATGGTCTTTAAGTCCATTTTTTTTCTCTACCTCCTTTTTTTAAATAGTAGGGTTACATGAGCTACCCTCCAACCAATAGGAACTGTTCCAGAGTCTACAGAATCTAGAAAGATGGCCACCAATACATTCACTATTTTGGAATCCGCATCCTTAAGTACTCTGGGATGTAGATTATCTGGCCATGGGGATTTATTGGCCTTTAATCCCATAATTTTCTCTAACAACATTTTCCTACCAATACTGATTTGTTTCAGTTCCTGCCTCTCGCTAGACCCAATGTTCCCCAAAGTTTTTGTTACCTTATTTGTATTTTATGAAGACAGAATCAAACTATGTATTAAACTGTTCTGCCATCTCTTTGTTCTCTAATATAACCTCCCTCTTTCTGACTGTATCGGATCTGCATTGGACGTCACTAACATTCACACCAGTTTTGGGATCTTTTTACAACCTCCACAAGTGTTTTTTGCCCTTTGATGTTCTATGCTTGACCCATAAAGATTCCAGTTCACCATGAGTAATATTCTTCCTCAGTGTTGCGGTAATTACCTCTTTAACCAACAATTCTACCCCAACTCCTTTTCCTCTTTCTCTGTCCTTCCTAAAAACAGAATACTTCTGGTTACGGAGGCATGGCTGCAGGATGACAGGGATGGAAACTGAATACCTCTGGTTATTCAGTTTCCATCCCTGTCACCTTGTAGCCATGCCTCCGTAATCCCAACTGTATCGTACTTGTTTATATTGTGAATATCTGGGCTCATGCATTCAGACACAAGGCCTTAAGGCTTGCCATTTATATAAGTGACTGGGGTATGAATATAGGAGCTATGGTTAGTAAGTTTTCAGATGACATCAAAATTGCTGGTGTAGTGGACAGCTAAGAAGGTTACTTCAGAGTACAATGGGACTTTGATCAGATGGGCAAATGGGCCAAGAAGTGGAAGATAAAGTTTCATTTAGATAAATGTGTAGTAGTGGTTGTATAGTACATTGTTTAGGCAACTTTTTGGAATACAGCATTCAGTTCTGGTCTCCCTTCTATAGAAAGGATATTGTGAAACTTGAAATGGTTCAGAAAAGATTTATGAGAATGTTGCCAGGATTGGAGGATTTGAGCTATAGGGAGAGGCTGAATAGGCAGGGCTGTTTTCCCTGGAATGTTGAAAGCTGAGGGGCGACCTTATAGAAGTTTATAAAATTATGCGGGATATGGATAGGGTGAATAGCTGAAGTCTTTCCCCCAAAGTAGGGGAGTCCAAAACTAGAGGACATAGGTTTATGTTGAGAGGGGACAGATTTAAAAAGGACCTAAGGGGCAATGTTTTTACCCAGAGGGTGGTGCATGTACCACCAGAGCTGCCAGAGGAAGTGGTAGAGGCAGGTACAATTACAACATTTAATAGGCATCTGGATGGGTATATGAATAGGAAGGGTTTAGAGGGACATGGGCCACATGCTAGCAAAAGGGACCAGATTAACGTAGAATAACTGGTCGGCATGGACAAGTTGGACCAAAAGGTCTGTTTCAGTGCTGTACTTGTCTATGATCCTTAACATTCTTAGCCCTGTTTGCATTAATGTACACTGTGGCCCTGTTTGATTCTTGACCTTGAATTCTCTGCCTAACACTCTTCTTATTTCCCATTCTGGTTTTTATTTTTGCTCTGATTTCCCTCTCTTGTTCTCCTTCAATAGATTTCCGTCCTCCTACCATTTTGTTTACCCCTTCCAACCATACTAGCAAAAACTCCCAATAGGACATCACTTCTGGTCCTGTTCAGATGCAACCAGTCCAGCTTGTATTGTTCCCACCTTCCCCAAGAGCTCTTGTGGTGCACTGGTAGTCTCCCTACTTTTGAGCAATGTGACCTAGGTTCAAGTCCTACCGGCTCCAATGGTGTGTAATAACATCTCTAAGCCAGTTGATTAGACAATATCTCCCACCTCCCCCAGCACTCGTCCCAATGTCTTGGAATCAGGAACGGTCCCCTTGCTATTTCTACTGACTAGTATGTGGTGCTGGCCGCAATTGTGAGGTCATACCTTTTGAGGTCCTATTTTTCAACAAGCTTCCAAACTACCTATGTTTGATTAGTCATGATCATATTGAATGGTGGTGCAAATTTGATGAGCTGAATGGCCTACTCCTGTTCCTGTGTTCTTGTTATTCTATTACTCTGGCCCAAGGCCATATCACTTTTCCCAATCTTCTGGAGACCAGGTTGGTAGAAATTAGTGATATATTCTAAAGCCATAATAAAAGTATCTTTAAGACTTCAAACGGATCTAGTAACTCAAGACTAGGCACCAGTGAGGTGCTGTGGGCCATCAACAATCCAGCACAATCTGTAACCTCATGGCTCAGCATATACCCACTCAACAATTACCATCAAGCCAGGGGATGAACCCTAGTCCAATGGAGCGTGCAGGAGGGCATGCAAGGAGTAGCACCAGGTATACCCTGAAGGTGATATTTCAACCTGGTGAAGCCAACAAACAGGACTACTTATATGCCGAACAATATAGGCAGCAAGTGATAGACAGAGCTAAGCAATCCCACAACCAACAGATCAGATTTAAGCTCTGCAGTCCTGCCACATCCATTTGTGAATGAGAGTGGACAATTAAACAACTCAGTGGAAGAGGAGGAGGCTCGACAAATATCCCCATCCTCAATGACAGAAGAGCCCAATGCATCAGGGCAAAAGATAAGGCTGAAGCTTTCACAGCACTCTTCAGCCAAAAGTACTGAGTGGATCCATCTCAGCCTCCTCCACTGGTTCCCAGCATTACAGATAGTAGTCTTCAACCGAGTCGATTCACTCCACGTGATATCAAGCAACAGTTTGAGACAGTGGATACTGCAAAGGCTATGGGCCCTGACAACATCCCGGCAATAATATTGAAAACCTGTGCTCCAGAACTTGCCACTCCCTGGCCAAGCTGTTTCAGTACAGTTTCAACACTGGTATCTATCTAACAATGTCCTGTACATAAACAGCAGGACAAATCCAACCCGGCCACTTACTGTCCCATCAGTCTACTCTTGATCATCAGTAAAGTGATGGGAGGTGTCATCAACAGTGCTATCAAGCAGCACCTGCTCAGTAATAACCAGCTCAGTGATGCCCAGTTTGGGTTCCACCAGTGTCATTCAACTCCTGACCTCATGACATCCTTGGTTCAAACATGGGCAAAAGAGTTGAATTCCAGAGGTGAGGTGAGAGTGACAGCCCTTGACATCAAGGTTGCATTTGACCGAATGTGGCATCAAGGAACCCCACCAAAACTGGAATCAGTGGGTATCAGGGGCAAAATATCCAACGGTTGGAGTCAGACTTTTCTACAGATGTTTTGTAAAAACACAAAGTGTCCACTCGTTGCGGTCAGACCTGGCATATAGGAAGATGCTTGTGGTTGTTGGTGGTCATTCATTCCAGTTCCAGGATATCTCTGTAGGAGTTCCTTAGGGTAATGGCCTAGGACCCCAACCATCTTCAGCTGCTTCATCAATGACCTACCCTCCATCAAAAGGTCAGAAGTGGGAATGTTGACTGATCATTGCACAATGATCAGCACCATTCATGACTCATCAGATACTGAAGCAGTCCATGTTCAAGTGCAACAAGATCTACTCAATATCCAGGCTTGGGCTGACAAGTGACAAGTAACATTCGCACCACACAAATGCCAGGCTGTGACTATGACTGATCAGAGACAATCTAACAACTGACCCTTGACATGCAATGATGTTACTATCACTGAATCGCTCACCATCACCGCCCTGGGGTTATCATTGCCCAGAAACTTAACTGGACTCACCACATAAACACAGTCACTACAAGGCGAGTAAGTCACGTCCTGACTTCCCAAAGCCTGTCACCCATCTACAAGGCACAAGTCAGGAGTGTGATGAAATACAGACCACTTGTCTCGATGAGTACAGCCCCTTCTGCACTTGAGAAGCTTGACACCATCCAGAACAAAGCAGCCTGCTTGATTGGCACTACACCCACATGCATCCTTTCCCTCCATCACCGACACTCAGTAGCAGCAGTGTGTACTATCTTCAAGATGCATTGCAGAAATTTACCAAAGATCCTCAGACATCACCTTCCAAACCTACAGCCTCTTCCATCTGGAAGGGCAAGGGCAGCAGATTTGTGGGAACACCACTACCTTCAAGATCCCCTCCAAGCCACTTGCCATCCTGATTTGGAAATATATCGCAGTTCCTTCACTGTCACTGGGTCAAAATCCTGGAATTCCCTCCTTAATGGTATTATGGGTCAACCCACAGCACGTAGACTGCAGCGATTCAAGAAGGCAACTCACTCCCACCTTCTCAAGGGCAACTAGGGATGGGCAAGAAATGCTGGCCAGGCAGCAAAGCCCATGTCCCACAAATGAATTTTAAAAATCCTGTTTAAAGTGACAGTTTCAAAAATAAATCCTGGGCCTCATAATCTACATCCCAGATTACTTAAGGAATATGGATTCAGAAGTACTGAATGTATTGGTGGTCATCTTTCAAGATTCTATCGACTCTGGAACAGTTCCAATGGATTAGGCTGACATCGGTATTGAAGAAAATGCTAGAATCCATTATAGAAAACTTAATTGCAGAGCACTTGGAAAACAGTGACAGGATCAGATATAGTTGGCATGGATTTACAAAAAGCTTGAAGTATACTGGAATTTTTTGAGAAAGTATCTAATTGAGCTAATAAGGGTGGGACGGTGTATGTGGCTTGGACTTTCAGAACTGTTTTAATAAGGCCCCCACATAAGTGACTAGCATGGAAAACAAAAGTGCGTGGGGTTGGGAGTAGGCAGACAGGAAATAAAAAAGGGAAGAAACGGTTCATTTTCCAAGTGGCAGGCAATGATCAGTGGTGTGCCATAGGGATCAGTGCTTGGACCTTAGTTAGTCACAATATACATTAATTATTTAGACTGGGGAACTAAATGTAATATCTCCAAGTTAATGCACTCATTGAATTGTCTCATTTGAAGCTCCATGGAGCTGGAGCTTCACCGTGTTAGAGACTCTCACAATTAATTTTGCCACCATTCTCCAGAATGGTCTGGCAACTGAGTTGGATCCCGCTAATATCTCTGCTATTTTGAAGATTATATATTGCATGCCTTTCATTACGTAAAGAAGTTCCCTCCCTCTCCCTCGTGCTTTGTGCTGTCTGTTTTGACGTGATGAAAAACAGACCTCTGAGTGACTGAAAGTAAGGTATTCAACCTCATTCTGTGAGGTTGACAGTAAGTCATGGGTATCATTTGCATAAGCTATGAAGTGAACTGTAATAGATTAATAAGGATGTGAGGAGTTCATACAAAGGGAAAGTTTGATGCTATTTAAGATTAAGTGAATGTGTTGAATAATGTGATAAGGCACACTTAGCAACATGGGTTGAAAAGGAATACAGGATAAAGCATAAGAAATTATTGAATCACTAAATGGATTCATTTTTCCTGACCTGAATGATTAAATAACTTTTTTGACATTGCATCCATGATTTGGGCACAATGTTCTTGCCAATCACTGCCTTAACTAGCTACAATGACGCTTTCTTGATAGGCGCAGCAAATTTCTACCCATTATTGTTAGGAAATTGTACTCACCAGTTTCTGAATGCAGCCAACACCAGTTTCAGGAATTCATTATTATACCTAGAATGCTTCCTTGTTCCCCGTATACCATCCTGAACGTTTACAAGTTCAATTTCTATACTATATACCTTCAAATAGAGATCCATTGTTCACGTGCACATCACACCCAATGAGCAGGTTGAAGGCACAAATCCCAGAAGTCAAATCTAATTGGTACAACTAAGTTGAGATCACAGAGTCTGAGCTCTGTTAACTTCTAGGTTTCCACCTCCACAGCCTGGCACAGAAACTACTACAGTAATATCAGAGCATCACTGCAAGAGGAATAAGTAGATTTTTTTTACTATTCTCCTCTGCTGTCCATAACAGAGGTAGAGTTTATTTTCTTGTTTTATTTATTTGCCCTTTTGATATAGAAAACGATGTGATATCCCAAAGCCCTCTGTGCGCTCCAATTTTTAAATTATTTGCAACAGCCTTTCTTTAGGGTTAAAACAAAAAGGATTGTTTATTCAAGCATTCAATCTGGGGGAATAATTCACAACACATAAAGACACACAAGCATACAAGGAATTTGAATGAGGAACGAGGAAATATAGATTTTGCAAAAACAATTTAGTATCTTTCGCTTCGTGCCTTCTGGGCAAGACCTAGTGACAATGCCTCTATTTACCATTTATATTAATTACTTAGGGAAGCAAAGGCATGACCTAAATTTGAAAATGATTCAAGGACAGGTGGGAAAATATGTTGTGAATAGACTATAACAAGGTTTCAAAATCTGATTGTTTTGTTGTAATATGGGGAAAATGTGCAGTTGTTCACTTTAGTTGGAAGAAGAAAAATGCAGAGTATCAGTTAAACAGAGAACACCGGCAGAATCCTGAGCTGCAGAAGGGTCTAGGTGCTCTAGCGCATGAGACACAAAATGTTAGTACGTAGGTGCAGCAAGCAATAAAGAAAGCTTTTGGAATGCTATCCCTAATTATTCCAAAAGGGATTGAACACATAATTAAGGATGTTGTAGTTCAGTTGTACAGGATATTGACAAGACAACATCTCAAATACTGCGTGCAGTTTTGATCTCTTTATTTAAGCAAGGATGTAAATGCAATGGAGGTGAAACAGAGGAGACTTACTAGTTTGATACCTGGAATAAGTGTACCTGCCTCCAACACCCTCCCAAGCAGTGTGTTCCATATTTCTACCACCCTTTGGGTGAAAAGCCTTTCCTTGCATCCCCTGTCAACCATTTGCTCTTCACCTTAAACTTATACCCTCTGGTCTTAGACTCATCTGCCATTGAGACAAGATTCTCTGCCCTATCTATGCCACTCAAAATTTTGTATATCTCAGTTAGATTCGCCCTTCAATCTCTGTCTGCTCCACGGACAAACAAATCCAGTCTTTTCAGTCTGCCCTCATATCTGAAACTTTGCATCCCAAACAACATCCTGGTGAATCTCCTCTGCACCCTCACCAGTATATTAAAGGCTGAGATGATCTCATTGAATGGTGGAGCAGACTTCATAGGCTGAATGGCTTACTTTTACTGCTACGTCCTATGGTCTTATGATTTATGGATTATCTGTATAAACATCCTTTCACTGACACTGTGTCAAAATTTTTAGAAATCTCTAAAAGCACTGTGTGCATACCTGCACCACAAAGTCTGCAGTGGTTCAAGAAGTGTGTTCACCATCACCTTCTCAATTAGGTTTTGGACAATAAATGTTAGTTTAGCCAGTGATACCCATATCCCATGAACAAATATGAAAAAAATGTAAAATATCAGACAGCAACTTATTCTCATTGCTTTAGAATATTCTGATCGACTGGAGTCTTGTTAAGGGAAGACGTCAGAGATGATAACAGTAGCAAATTAAAGAATTACTTAAATTGGTAATTTTCTGAATTTAAATAACTTTGGAATTGAGAGATAATTGTCCCTTTGTGTAAAATGTTACACTCCAGCAGTAAATCAGATGCTGCCAGACCCGCTGAGCTTTTCCAGCAACTTTGTTTTTGTTCCTGATTTACAGCATCTCCAATTCTTTCAGTTTTTAATTGAATTTAAATCCCACTATCTACCCTGGTCAATCTTGAAGAGAACAGCAAAGAACAATCTAATGTTGAACTTCTGAAATGAAAGATTCAGGGTAATGTGACAATAGGTAATCTATAACAGATGATGACTCAGGTATAAGGTTAGCACATTCCAAAAGGAAAATAGAGGAACTGTAACTAAGGCTCTTTGAATGATGAGGTGTGGAAAGTGAATTAAATGAAATGGAAGAGAGGAATGATACATCTCCAGTGAATTCATCAATCAAGAACCAGAAAACATAAAACTGAGAGGTCAAGTGAAGAAGAAAATATTGCCAAAGAGTAATATGAGAATAGAGTAGCATTTAACATAAAAGGGGACCAGAAATCTTTCTAATGCCATCAAGATGGGGTGGAGCTTATTAGAGTCGAAGGGCAAAATGAAAATAATTAATGACTATGTTGTATCTGTGTTTATTCAAGAAGAGGAATCTGACAAAGTATCTGTAGAAAAGAAGATGAGTGAAAATTGATAGGATAGCTGTACTGGAAAGATTGCATATGCTTAGAGTGGGCAGGTGGCCTAGTCTGGCTGGTTTGTATGCAGGTTGCTCAAGGAAGTGGGAGTAGGGGTCTCCAAAGTATATCCACCATCTACAAGGCACCAGTCAGGACTGTGATAGAATACTCCCCACTTACCTGGATGGGTGCAGTTTTAACAACAGTCAAAGCCTGACATTGCTGAGGACAACGCAACCCGCTTGATTAACACCACATCTACAAACATCCACTCAGTCCATCACTAACATTCAGTAGCAATAGTGTGTACCATCTGTAAGGTGCACTGCACAAATTCACCAATCTCTTTAAACGGCACCTTTCAAACCCTCGATCAGATACATGGGAACGCGGCCAACCACAAGTTTCCTTCCAAGCCACTCACCATCCTGACTTGGAAATATCTCATCGTTCCTTTGATGTTGCTGGGTCAAAATTCTGGATCTGTAATTGTACTGTGGCTCAAGAACTGCATGAACTGCAGCAGTTCAAGGCTGCAGCTCAGCACCACCTTCTCAAGAGCAACTAGGGACAAGCAATAAATGTTGGCCAGCCAGTGACACCCAAATTCCACAAATGAAAGAGATCTGGGTGTTCAGGTCCATTGTACCCTGAAGGTGGCAATATAGGTCGATAGAGTGGTCAAGAAGGCATATGGCATGCTTTTATTCATCGGACAGGGTATCAAGTACAAGAGTTGGCAGGTCATGTTACAGTTATATAGGACTTTGGTTCGACCACATTTGGAATACTGCGTACAGTTCTGGTCGCCATATTACCAAAAGGATGTGGATGCTTTGGAGAGGGTGTAGAGGAGGTTTACCAGGATGTTGCCTGGTATGGAGGGCGCTAGCTATGAAGAGAGGTTGAGTAGATTAGGATTATTTACATTAGAAAGATGGAGGTTGAGGGGGGACCTGATTGAGGTCTACAAAATCATAAGAGGTATAGACAAGGTGGATAGCAAGAAGCTTTTTCCCAGAGTGGGGGACTCAATTACTAGGGGGTCACGATTTCAAGGTGAAAGGGGAAAAGTTTAAGGGAGATGTGCGTGGAAAGTTCTTCATGCAGAGAGTGGTGGGTGCCTGGAACACGTTGCCAGCGGAGGTGGTAGAGGTAGGCAAAATAGCTTCATTTAAGATGTATCGAGACAGATACATGAATGAGCAGGGAGCAGAGGGATACAGATCCTTGGAAAATAGGCGACAGGTTTAGATAGAGGATCTGGCTCGGCACAGGCTTGGAGGGCTGAAGGGCCTGTTCCTGTGCTGTAATTTTCTTTGTTCATTGTTCTTCGTTCCTTGAAGGTGCCATGAAATGGGCATACTGCATAAATACATGGGCAGTTTGACACTGGAAAGATAACCATTCACTTCTGTACATCTCACCAATTAAGTTCTGGATGAGAAAGTCTACTGGGGGCTTTCTCAAACCATCACCAATTAAAGTCCTTACTTTGAGACAAAAAAAATGCAGAAGCTGGAATCCAAGTTAGATAAACAGGAAGCTAGAAGAACACAATGAGCCAGGCAGCATCTGGAGGAAAGGAGAAGTCACCATTTCGTGTATTACCCTTCTTCAGGACTGAATGTGAGGGTAGCAGTAGCTGCAGATAAAGGCAGGGGGGCAGGGTAGCTGAATGGTGCTGATAGGTGGACACCGGTAGTAGGTACGACCTGGTTGGTCGATGGGAGGGATGAATCCGGTTGGTAGCTGGAAGGGAGAATCAGTAAGTGGAATGGGAGTGGGGAGGTGGGGTTGAAAGGGAGCTGGGGGATGGGTGGGAAGGTTATTTGAAATTAGAGAACTCAGTGTTGAGCCGTCCGGGCTGTAGGGTGCCCAGGTGGAAGATAAGGTGTTGTGCCTCAAATTTGTGTTCTGAATCACTGCGACACTGAAGGAGGCCGAGGACGGACATGTCGGATGGGGAGTGGAGGGTTGGGGGGAAGGAAGTTGAAATGGGTGGTGACTGAGACGTTAGACTGGCTGCCACTGGCCAGGTGAAGATGCTCGGCAAAACGGTCACCTAGTCTACGTTTGGTCTCGCCGGTGGAAAGAAGACCACGTTGAGAGCACCAGATGCAGTAAGACTAGGTTGGAGGAGATGCAGGCAAAGCTCTGTCTCACCTAGAATGATTGTTTAAGGCCTTGGATGTGTTGTGTGGGCAGGTGGAATTTTACAGATAAAGGCCAGCCTAACCTCCCAGCCACCACACATTGCAACTACACCCCCTTCCCCCGCCCCCCACTCCCCCTCCGACATGTCCATCCTTGGCCTGCCCCATTGTCACAGTGATTCAGAATGCAAATTTGAGGAACAATACCTTATCTTTTGCCTGGGCACTCCACAGCCCAGGGGACTCAACACTGAGTTCTCTAATTTCAAGTAACCTTCCCACCCATCCCCAGCTCCATTTCCAACCCTGCCTCCTCCCTTCCATTCCACCTACTGACCCTCCCTTCCAGTTACCAACCAGGTTCAGCCCTCCCATCAACCAACCAGATCGTACCTACTACCAGTGTCCACCTATGACAACCATTCTGCTACCCTGCCAACACCCTCCTTTATCTGCAGCTCCGCCTACCCCCACATCCAGTCCTGAAGAAAGGTAATACCCAAAAAGTTGATCTCTCCTTTCCTCCAGATGCTGCCTGGCTTGCTGTGTTCTTCGAAGGTCCTTAATTTGTTAATGGCCGCTAAGGGCCTCAATTTGCCACCTCCCCAATTACCTGTCATCTTGGGAAGTTAGACTGGTTAACCAGGGTGACCTGCCTGCCAGTTTGTTGGGAGTACCCTCCAATTGCCCAAGTATGAGGTAAGTTGGAAGCACGAATAGGTGCAAGGTGTGGCCACTGAATGCCACATACCTGCCCTTGTCTCTGACACCCTCTCACCATGACACCCCATGAGAAGCAAAAGAATTTGACCTGCTTTTCGCCATTGGAGGGGGCTTCTGATCAGCCACCAGGCTATGGGTAGCCAGGACTCCACTGCCAAACCTGTTATGGGCCAAGATATTTGCTGAAGCTAGCCAGTCACCTCCTAACAAGCTAATTAGGATGCAGATGGCTGAGCTTTGTTGACCATGAGGGTGACAAATTAGTCAAGACCCAACAGGTCACACTCTCACACTAGGCATCAAAAAGGGCCTACGTTTTTACTCCACTCTGATTTACATTTATTTTCTTGATTCACTTCTGAGCAGTTATTTTGCTACATGTGCACACACACAAATCATTCATTTACGTAAGCAATGACTGTATCATTCAGAATTAGTTTCTTTTTCCAGGATGACTTGTTTTTAAAGGTCAGAAGGGAACAGAAAAGATTCACCCCAGGATGTTGCCTGGTTAGCTCAGAGGGTAGTAGGAGAGTTTGGACAGACTTGGCTTGTTTTCACTTAAACTTTGAAGGATGAGGGGACCTGATAGCATGGATAGAATGGATAGTTGGAGTCTTTTTCCCACAGTAGAAATATCAGTTACTAGGGGACACAGTTTTAAGGTAAAACATAATAAGTTTAAAGGAGATGTGAGAGGCAAGTTTTTTTTACACAGAGGGTGGTAACTGCCTGGAATATACTGCCAGAGGACATGGTGGAGATGGATACAACAGCAACATTTAAGAGGCATCTTCACAGATATACGGAAGAGAATAAAGAGATATGGGTTGTGTAGAGTCAAAAGGTTTTTAGATTAGAAAGACATTATGTGTCTGTATAGCCTTGGTGGGCCAAAGAGCCTAATCCTGTGCTATACTGTTCTTTGTTCTAACTTGCTGAGTGATGGGAAGACCACACAGAACTAGCTTGGTGTTGTTTCTTTAAAATTTAACAGATTTATAAAACATTGTGCCTCAAAATCTTCATTTAGAGAAAGTTATTAATTAATGACAATACAACAATAATTGACTAATTGCTGAGGATAGAATTTTGCCTGATGGAGCAAAGGAAGCAAATGAAGGATTTGGAATTGACACTTCCTGTGGAAAAATCAAGCTTAGTCACGTTTTTTAATTCCAAAACATGCTAGACATTTGCATTAAATGTCTAATTATACTTCTAATTCCCTTTGGGATGCATTTTCCCATTTTCCAAATAAAGTTTAATTATCCTTCATTTATGGAAAATTACAAACTGAAATAAAGTTGTGGATATGTGCTATCTTATGAGCAAAGTTTCTGAGTAATCCAAATTTGTTAGTGTCTTTCTTCTTCCTTTTCTCTCTTTGGCCTCTTGCCTAGCCTTCTCCTTTCCTCAAGTGTGCCACCACAAACAGAACAAAAAAACTTGAAAAACAGTGATTGTCATGCCAAAATACATAGTAACCATTGTGTGCGTAACAAGGTTACACCAACAGTAACAAGATCAATTAACTGATTCAGACTGACGGTGACTTTGATACTTCCTCTGAGCGACCACATCTGTAGAAATACAATAGCCATTGATTGTTACTCTAACTCATCAGGTGTTTGGAAAATTTTTCACTTAGAGGAAATGACCCAAAATGTTGCATTGAACCTTTTTGGTTTGCTGACCAAGCCTTTTGAAGGCCCTTAAATAACAACAACTTGAAATTATATATCACCTTTTAAAAACTTGTCCCAAACTAAACAGCAGCCCACAGTTATCTGCTACAGAGAACAGTGGAAATCAAGATCAAAAGAGGTTACAAGATTCAGGGGGACCAGTGATAACCAGCCTGAGGGTTATGTATTGGTGAAGTTTCGATCAGACATCCAGGCACTTTGACTTCCAGCCAGTGAAGGGCGTTGGTAGGATCTCATTGGGTGCTTTGAGCCCAGTTCATGATTGCATTGACCAAAGGCGATAGAATATTCAGGAAGGTCTGATGCAAGGGGGAATAAGAACACGCACCTGGAAGCCACTCTCTGAGCAAAGACTCACAGTGAAGACTTGACCTTACCCAGCAGCGGAGCTCTGACCACCTGTGAGTGTTCAGCACATAATGCCCTCAAAACCATGTGGGAAAAGGAAAGAGTTGTTCCTGTCAGGTTTGCAGTCTGTCAAAGTCATTTGATAGAATGCCTCATCACCAGAACTTTCCAACAAGCACCAAGACATAGCTTGGCTGGAAGTGGTAAGGACACTGCCTGTCAGACCCTTCATGCACACCTGGTCTCTTTGTGTCACCGCATGCTATGCTTGAAGCGGCTATGGAGGGGATAGGAAACTGTCACATATCTCCTTCTTGAATGTTTTTTATTATTCAATAATGGGACGTGGGTGTCACTAGCTGGCCTGCATTTTTTGCCGGTCTCTAGTTGCCTTTGAAGTGAGCCGCTTACTGGTCATTTTTAGAGGGCAGTTGAGAGTCAACCACGTTGCTGTGGGTCTGGAGTCACATGTAGGCCAGACCAGGTGAGGATAGCAGATTTCCTTCCCTGAAGGACATTAGTGAACCAGATGGGTTTTTCCACCAATCAACATTGGTTTCATGGTCAACAGTAAAATCTTAATTCCAGATTATTATTATATTCAAATTCCACCGTCTGCCATGGCAGGAATTGAACTCAGGTCCCCAGGACATTAGCTGAGTTTCTGGATTAATAGTCCAGTGATAATACTATAAGGCCGTCACCTTCCCCTAGAGCATGTGTATTTGCAGAGAAAGTCTGGAGACATATTTAATGGTTTATCTTGCGGTTTGCTCTGAGCAGCTTTGTGACACAGGATTCTGAGCTCATTGGGGTGTATCCTGGGATGTACACCAAGATAAAGATTGCCTGCGCCTGGAGGACCATCAACTCAGTGAAAGATGCTCCTTTGGTCTATCCAAAACTTGTTGGTTTTCCCATGTAAAGGGCTGACCTTGACCAACTATTGCAGATTTGCATATTCCAAGGTCCAGGACTACATGCTGAGGGATGCAGTAAAGCTTGGGGTAGTTTTCGCCTCGGGACAGTAAGAAAAAATATCTAAGGTCTTCCTACCAAAATATATTGAGGGTCCATTCAGTTGTCAGACCCTCTCATTGTCTCAAAACGAACATAAAATTACCTGCACATATTTGAACTGTTTTTGTTTATGCAACTATAGAGAAGTACTGAGATATGCCGAAATTACAATTTTTTTTTCCCTCTGCAAAGACTGTACAGAACTGAGTTAGAGCCTTTGTATGCACTTAGAAATAATTTTTATGAACATATTTTTTAAAATAAATAAAGCAGTGGAGCTCTGACAACCTGGAGAGAAAGAGAGCTCAGCCGTGACCTGTGAGACCCACCTTCATGGAAGAGTGTCAGCCTTATGTCAGAGAGGAAGGAGATTCCAGCAGCTCAGCTAAAACATGTGTATGATTGCAGATAATACCCTTTCTCAGACAGATAGAGCTAGAGAAGGGATAAATATTGTGGGAATTTGGGAAATGCTCACATGGAGTATTTACTAAGGAGTATTTTGTTAATAAAATCAAGTTGAACCGTAAACCAATGTCTGTGAACCTTTGTCTGCCTCACCAACAGGAGTGCCTGGATAGGGAAAGAATGTTTCCTTCAGTGATATGTTTGAGAACGATGGGCGCAGATTTAAATAATTGGTAAATGAAGCAATGAAGACAGGAAGAAAACCTTTTCAAACAGTAAGTATTAGGATCTTGAATGCACTAGCTGAGAGAAGTGGTGATTTATTCAGTTGAAACAATTGGGTTATCATCTGAATGAGGGAATTGTTTTACCAAATGGAAAAGAAGAACATCAGCAGGATTGAAGAGGTCAGCCAGTGAGTGTTCCTTGGAAATTCCTTCTTTGGAGAGTCATGACAGAAATGAGAGGCTGAATGACCTACTGTAATTTCTAGTAAGTACTCCACTGCATTTTCACAGTTATATCATGGATGCTCAACCATGTGGCCAGCTGGACTTTTAAATCACAGATAAATTGCCTCTGTGTCAACAGTCACCCATCACGACTATGGCCTTAGCTAGGAATGCATTTAGCACAGAGTTGGCATCAACTTGCAAGTCCAAGTCGAGGTCACTCACATTCATTATTCCAATTGTCTGAAATAATGGCCACTGGGAGTGATCATTTAGCACAGGAATCACTGAGGAATGTTAAGGTGGGAGACATGCTGAGTGGCCTTCATGAGTAAGTGAATTTATTTTGTCACAGAAGAGTAAAACATAACCAATGTACGAATACTTACAAAAAATGTACAAAAGTTCAAAGACTTCATCCAATGCACTCAGTATACCATATACTTTCGTTTTTAATTAACTTAATCACATACATTGTTGGATTGCCTTGTCATCTACTTATTGTGCAGCAACAGCATGCTTTTGTGTTCTTCCTGCAATAAAGTTTGCAAGCACAATCTTCCTAGTCCTGGGGAGGCAAGTCTAAAGGCAAAACAGCATGTCTGATTGGTGATAAAGACATCAAAACAACATCCTACACATTCCCACCTCCAAGCAATTTTGTCCAAGGCAGGTGGACATTGGAGGCAGTAGATACCTGCCCAGATGTGTGACATGTAACTGGTAAAGATCCATTAAGTATCTAATGCAGGGTACAGTAATATAGCAGATCTTACTGACATTGGAAAGGATACTTGCTATGAATGGAGCCTGGCAGCTCCATGTAGACCCATGTAGGGAAGAAAGGTAACTCCTGGGGCCAAAATTAAACCTCTGGAGTTACATTTTCCTCTAATCTAATGACATTACCAGCTACAAGCCTTTATATTTGTGGAATTCTATTCACAGTTACAATGTGCCTCGAATTCAAGGCAGCCTTGCACTTTCCACGCTGCCTGAGCAGTGTCCGACTTTCTCAGTGTGGCTGGTGGATGTCCACAACTGAAGACCCAGTGATTGGGCCTGTAACCTCACGAAGCCGCCATTATCCTCAAGTATATAGATGCAGTGGATGTCAATTACAATTGAGGCTGTCTCTAGAATATATGCTGAACGGCATGCTGTGGACACGTGCAGTGTCAGGATCTCAAACTCAACCCCATTTCTAATAACAAACAATGATGAGAAGATTCTGTCCAACATCTCAATGTGCTTCATCAAAGAATTAAGGAAGGAAGAGTAAATAGATGGATTCTGAACAACCAAGAACAAGGGATAACCAAGGTTTGGTAGGTTTTGTGAAAATGTTTCAAAATGGATAGAGTGCAAAAGTGGAAATGTTCAGAGAGTGAGTTCCAGAGCATAGCACCAGTGTATTTTATGACTCTGCCATTAATCTACAAATACAGGAGGTGATACTTATAAACCAGTAGAGGCACCTGCCATGTTATTTGCTTTTATGATTCAGTGGGAAATAAAACACCAAGGGAGGTTTTCCAGTATTAAAAGTGCGAAGTAAATGTAATTTCTTGATGGTGACCCAAAAATCCAAAGAAACTTTGTATAGGAAAAGCTTACTTTAGAAGCAAGTGTTCAACATTTGTGGAAAGACATTTTGTGAAACTATTTGGTACAAGTCAAAAGACAAAAGTAGTGAAGACCTATGCTCCAGAACTAAACTCTTAATCAAGCTGTCAGTACAGCTACAACACTGGCATCTGCCTGACAAAGTGGAAAATTATCCAGGTATGTCCTGTACACAAAAAGCAGGACAAATCAAACCCAGCCAGTTACCGCCCCATCAGTCTCTCTCAATCATCAGTAAAGTGATGGAAGGTGTCATCAACAGTGCTATCAAGCAGCACCTGCTCAGCAATAACATGCAATTTGGGTTCTGCCAGGGCCACTCAGCTCCTGACCTCATTCCGGCCTTGGTTCAAACATGGACAAAAGTTCTGAATTTCAGAGCTGAGGTAAGAGTGATGGCCCTTGAAATCAAGACCACTATTAAGCAATTGTGGCCTCAAGGAATCCGAGCAAAACTGGAATCACTGGGAATCAGGGCAAACTCACTGCTGATTGGAGTCATACCTGGCACATAGGAAGATGGTTGTGGTTGGAGGTCAGTCACCTCAGCTCCAGAACATCTCTGCAGGAGCTCCTCAGGGTAGTGTCCTTGACACAACCATCTCTAGCTGCTTCATAAGTGACCTTCTTTCCATCATAAGGTTAGAAGTGGGGATGTTTGTGAATGATTGCACAATGTTCATCACTATTTGCAACTCCTCAGATACTGAAGCAGTCCATGTTCAAGTGCAACAAGACCTGGACAATATCCAGGCTTGGCCTCAGACACCAACTTAAGAAAGTTCATTATGCTTTCTTAAAACTAAAGAAAGTGTGGGTTTATTAGCTACTAAATGTGAGAAAGGATAATAAAATGCAACACATGCAAAAAGATTAAAGATGAAAATTGAGTTAAAAGATCACAATTAAAAAGGGTAGTGAACCTGAGGCATTCTCTACCAAGAAGGCTGTGGACACCTGCATATATTGAAGAATATGTTTAATATACTTCTAGAAGCTAAACAGGATTTTGGAGAGAGATGGAGAATCAAACATGAATGGTAGAAATGGCTTGATGTGTTGAATGGCATGCACCTGCTCCTATTTTGTATGTTTCTGTCATCTCTCTCCTTTTAAATAATATTGTGTTTTTCTATTCTTCCTGCCAAAGTGGACAAGTTCACATTTCACACGTCATATTTCATCATATTTCTGCATATTAACTGAACTGATCTAATCTTCTTTGCAGACTGTTTTAACTGTTTATTCTCTTGACAATTTAGTCTTCTATTTACCATTTTGTAATCAGCAAATCAGTAATCATACATTTGTTTCCTTCATCGAAATGATTGATGTAGGTTGTAAATGGTTGAGACCCCAATACTGATCCATGTGGCAATCCACTTAAAAAGCTTGCCAGCTGACCCATTTACTCTAACTCTCTGCTTCCTGTTAAATAATTAATTCTCTATCCACAGAGGGGAAGATGCGGCAGTACTGAATTTACACTTTTGATGATTTCGTTGTGTCCTTGGGTTTTTCAGTAACGTAAGAGTCAATGGCCTTGTTCAGCTCAATGATGGTCCAGTCCAGATCCTCCATGACAGCAGAATCTGGAATGACATTGAGAGCTTCTTCAGTGACAACATTGTTGTGTAGTGTTTGAGATAGTACTTCACCCATCTTTCCATCTGCTTGCTAAGTTCAGAGATGACCATCCCTGTCCTCGTCTTCAAGGGGGATGATTGGTTGTTGCTGGGCCTGTTGCATTTTTGCTTGCGTCATATATCCCTTTAGCATTCCGAGATTCAGCAGTAGATTGTATGTTGTTGGAAAGGGAGTTTGGCACAATGCTGAGCTGTCTGCTGAGACTTGACAGCTCTGGTAGCTCTGAGAGCATGACTTTGTTAGCCAGGAGCAGTATTATAATTCATGAGGGCTCTTGGCTGCAATTACTGGCTCCATTTCCATCAAATGTGCATCATACCAGTCAGTATTCACTTGATTTCTTTTCCAGTATGCAGTGAGTAAAAAGTTTTAGATGGTTCTGTGCAGCTGATCCCAATTTGATACTACACTCTGGCCTAGGACATTGTTGTCTGAAAGAGCATAATCGAGGATGCTGAGGAACTCCTGGATCCAGTCTGGATCTTTCTAGTATGGTCAGTAGTTGATTCAAGGATGACCTTTCTTCTTGGAATGATTTAGTTTGCTTGGGTGAAACCTGACCTTAGTACACACTAGTGAGTGGTTAGTGTTGCAGCCAGCATTGTGATAGTTTTGAGTGATAAGAACACCTTTGGTATAAAGTTAACTGGCCCGAAACTGATAAGCAATTTGACAAGTCTGTCCGAGCCTTCTATGACAGATTCAAATACTGTGTGTAGATTTTTTTATGATGAAATCCACTTCATGCTACGATGTTTCTTCTTAGGTTTTCCACTGTCAGATGAATGTGCAGTGTTTCTCTTTAAGAGACCTACTTTGAGTGAGTCTAGTTTCTTGCAGTACAGCAATGTTTACGTTGAGCCTTGTAGGCTCTTCATCAATCACATCCATCAATCACATCCATCAACAACCTGTAGAAAATTGACAGTAATACCAGGATACATGGTTCCTACATTCTGTACTGTGATGCAAAAGTCAGGTGTCTTTTTTGTTTATTTTGACTTGCCTGTGCCCATATAACCTGCCTGTGAAGAGCTGATTCTCTAAACATCCATTGAAGTAGTCAGACTATGATGGGATAGTACCTAATTAACTGGGGGCTGCCTACACTGAAGCAGGTGGTGTTTATCCAATGAGATACAATTATATCTCCTATTGTCAGAAGTAAGTCCTGATGTTCGTATCCTATGTCAATTGAGCAAATAACTGGTAGCCATTGCTTTCTAAGACGCGCCAATGTAAATCACAAAGCTGGAGTCTTTTCTCCAAAGGGTAAGCCTGGACAAATAGTATGGAGACCCTGAGTGGTGCAAGCATCAGGGCCTCCCACTTAGCATTGCTAGTTTTGTTGAGAGGAAAGGGTGATACCAGAACTGGTTGGTACCAGCTGTGCTGCAGAAGGTGCCAGAAAGTTACCTGATAGATAGATTACTACCAATGGAACTCTACACTGAATTTCTGTCAGGTTTTTTTACTCCGCCTCCTCCTTTTCCTGAGATATGGCAAATAATGGGTCTAATTTGCCATGGCTGGGGACTGGTTCATGGGCAGCAGGGCTAACCACATGTCAATAGGCCAGTATGACATGTATCTGGAGGCCAGGCCTCCTGCATGTCTCCTATAATTTGCCTTGATTCACGAGGAGCCTAATTTGTGCATGTTGCCAGGCACTGCATGGGCTTGCCAGTGAAGACACTATTTACTAGCAGTAGAGTTTATATGCTCAGCTCTTCTTTCACACTGTTGTGCTACTAGCCAACTATTGAAAGCTGAAAGCAAGAGGTAACAAGCATATTGGCCATTGCACCCCAGCCACTATTTTAACGCGCTTGATGTATTTTATCAACCAGAGACACAGCAGTTCAGATACAATCCATCTCAATGCAAGGTACATTTAAGTATGTACAAAGTAACAGTCTTCTAGACTCCATCTGGAGCCTACAGACTGTCATGCTGAAGTACCAATCAGCTGTGAGCTGAAGCTGAGAGTGGGAAGATCAGCTCATTGATCAGCTTTCCAGCAGCAGTTAATCTTACTGTCAGAAGCAATGGAGGTTAACAGGTGAGAGGATAGAAAGGTGAACAAAATGAGAAAATTTTAAAGTAACTTGCAGATCAATTATCAGCTGGTGACATCTGTGGTGGTGACATAGAGGTAATATTACTGGACTAGTATTTCAGCTAAAGATTGGGGGTCAGGTGTTCGAATCCTCCCATGGCAACTGTTGGCATTTAGATTTGATTAATAAATCTGGAATTGAAAGCTGATCTCAATGGTGAATTTTGAAGAAAATCTATCATCCTTACCTAGTCTGACATACACACTGCTATTCCAGAACAAACAGAAATTTACTACCACCATCTACCACCACTCACATTCATTAAAAATCCATGTTCAACACAAATCTGAAGAGCACCAAGGGTGGCAAGTACACAGTCTGTGTGTGTGTGTATGGGACTATAATGTAACAGCACAACAATAGTGGTTCAATAGCTCCTCTACTGACTGAACTGATGGAGTCCTGAAGGACATAGCTGCTTGACTGGGTCTGCAGCAGATGGTGAGAGAGCTAATAAGATGGAAAGTTTTCAGCAAAAGTGCCCTAAAATGGGCACAAAGGCCCATATTGGCAAGCCACCAGATAGCTTGGCAGTAGACTTCTATGAAAATTCTTTCAGTACATCGTCCCACACTTGACTGCTGATTTTCATGCACTTAATAATTTGAGACTGGTTGAATTTCATTCAGCTTTCTACTACTGTACTCTCACTCAGTATGTTGCTGGCTAATTCTGGATTATTCGTCCAAAATTCTGAATTGCAAGCCCAGTAAATTGACTGGTACATTATGTTACAATACTCATGTCGCTTCATAATGCTCCACTTAAGCTACTGGGCAAATGTACTTTGACACAAGCATTTTTGCTTGAGTTCCAGAATATTTTTTTCACAACATGTTAATGGAACAGTTATTCCAAAGGAGTTCAGGGCATTTATTCATTAATTTATATTCTACGTTATTTTCTTAATAGTTTAATCAATTAAATCAAGCATCATTATTAACAGGATGGTGATCCCATTAAGATGTTTCACTTTAAAAGGAAATTATCACAGTAATCATTTTTGCAATTATTACTATTCATAATTATTAAAAAATGGAGAGGAGGGTTATCAACAACACGATGTACACTGGATAGTTTTACAAATTATCTGAGATTGCTAATTGACTGGGAAAAAGATGAAGTTCATGAATCAATGGTCAGATATCTCCTATGGTGCTATCTAACAAACAGAAAGAATTAGAATTAGAAGTAATACAGCAATGTGAACAGCATATTTAAATCAGATTTAGTTTAAAAGTTTGGTTAAGAACATAAATTACCATGCCCTCTCAAGAGCAATTAGGGATATACAACAAATGCTAGCCTTGCAAGTGCTGCTATCATTCCATACAATGATGAAAATAAAATAAACGATGAGGACACTGCATTTTAAATTTCAGTATTTAATCTGCATTCTAATTAAGGGAAATGAGACAAAACATCTCCCCTCCCCTCCTTTTCTATCCAAGTGTACATCTGTTAATTGAATGAATCAATATTCGAGTGTGGAGTTTGATAAGATTCCTGCATTATCTTGGCTTATGCTGTTCCACATGAACAATCGAAAATCAATTGGCAACATTACTGTCGCACAATACTGAGTGAAGTCTCACTTAATTTCTACCGATCAGAGACATCAAAGATAAAGTTAAACAAATCGGGTAGAAATTGGTTTCCATTGAGCAAACTTTATGTATTGCAGTTTGATTTTGGTGACCACTATCCTGCAGTCTAAAGATTTCTGAAGAATACCTGATCCCTAATTAAATAATTCAGATTTCTCCAGGAATCAAAGCCACACTGTTGACCCTCACTCTGCATTGCCAACCAGCCATTCAGCCATCCAAGCCAACTGAGCTAACCAGTTGCCTCAGACCCCTGCTGTAAAACTGGGCAGCCAAATGTAGGATAGCTAGGTCTGCTGTGTTCAGCAATATCCAGCATCCATTGTGACTGCTGACTAGCAGTATAATTTCTAATGTCAATTTTTACAAAACAAAGTAGGAACAGATGTTTTCCCTTGGCTCCAAAGTTATTGTAATCACTTGACTCCTACTACACATTCCTTCCTGTCCCCACCAAAATTCTTATACTGTATACTTGCAGGACATACTGTCAGCTCACTGAGCATCAGTGATGGAGGAACTGGATGTTTATGGATATGGTGCCAATCAATTGGGCTGCTTTGTCCTGGATGGTATAAAGCTTCTTGAAAGTTGTTGGAGTTGCAGTCATCCACACGTCTGAGGAGTATTTTACTACACTCCTGATTTGTGCCTTATAGAAGATGGCGAATATGTTTCGGGGAGACATGAGGTACATTACTCACCACTGTATATTTCTGACCTGCTAAGCATTACATTTAGCTCAGTTCAGTTTCTGGTCAATGGTAACCCCCATGACTTAATAGTGGGGGATTCAGTGATTGTAATTTGATTTTTCTGTATTCACTCATGGATATGGGGGACATCATTAGCAAGGCGGACATTGGTTTCCCTTTGCCAGTTACAATTGAACCGTGCAGCATGCTAAGCCATTTTAGAAGGCAGTTAAGAGCCAACCATATTGCAACCACGTGCCATTGAATGTGAAGGAAAAATAGTTAGATTCTGTCTTGTTAGGTATGGTCATTGCCTGAAATTTGGGTGACACAAATCTCACTTGCCACTTAACAGTTCAATCCTGGCTGTTGTCCAGGCCTTGCTACATTTAAACATGGACTGCTTCGTTATCTGAGGAGTCATGAATAGAGTCATAGAGTCATACAGCACGGAAACAGATCCTTCAGTCCAACCAGTCCAAACATAATCCCAAACTAAACTGGTCTCACCTGCTTGCTCCTGGCCCATATCCCTCTAAACCTTTCCCATTCGTGTACTTATTCAAATGTCTTTTAAACATTATAATTGTGCCCACATCCACCACTTCTTCAGGAAGTTCATTCCACGCACGAGCTATGAAAAGAGAGAAGACTGGGTAAGTGCAATGCTTGTGGTTTCATCTTTCAAGAATACAAAAGAAGAGGGGGTAAACGCCAATTTCACCCCTGGTCTGTGTATGCCAGTGGCCAGAGATGTGTCCTGTGAGGGTCACAGCTGAGAAAACCACTACACTGCATGTAAAAAGAAAGGAGGTTTCTCTCTTTGCTGGAGGGGAAAAAGCAAATGAAACTGCAGTTGATGGGAAACAAGGCAAAGCCCTGAACTTCAAAGCCAAGCGTCTCAAAATTAACTGCTCACCTACCAACGTCAGTATCACTTGTATCATCTAACATTCCAGTAGCAGTGTCTCATTGAATACTATTGATTGAACTGAGACACATTGTTTTTAACTTATATCATTTTTGTATTCACCACTCATTTCTAATCTGTGTGTATGTGTTGCATTATTATTTCCGGTTATGGTTAATAACTTGTAAATTCACTCTTTAATTAACCCCAGAAAGTCTGGTTAAATTGGTTCCTTTTAACTTTGACAGGAGACTTGTCAATGTGCAACCTGTTTACCACCTTACGCGGTCATCATAGTCTTCAGCAATAATGTCACCTAATGATGACCATGTAACCATTGTTGACTGTTGTGAAAAAAGAATCTGGTTCATAAGAATTCTTTAGGGAAGGGAATCTGTCAGACACTACTTGATCTGGTCCACATGTGACTCCAAACCCACAGAAATATGGTTCGCTCTTGTCCTGAGCAATTAGAGGTGGAGAATAAATGCTAGTCTAGCCAGTGATGCCCACACCCCATAAATTAATAAACAAATGACTCGTCTGCCACTTCATTCTCTATGAGCTGGCAAATAAACCATCCTTTACCCCAACCTGGCTGCAGGCCACGCGTAGACAAATAACTCACCACATGCTGAGATTAGCACTGTGTCAGCCCCCAAGGTACATGCCATGGTAGTATCTGAACTGCTGGTTAGAAGCATCATGGGACTTCTTGATTACTGGAGTCTTATTGGTCTATTTCCTGTTTCTGGGTCTCCTGTGCCATGGAAGCTGGCACATAGAGTCCTAGAGCCATACAGCATGGAAACAGACCCTTCTGCCCAACTCATCCGCATCAACCACACCTCCCAATCTGACCTAGCCCCATTGGTCAGCATTTGGCTCCTATCCCTCTAAACTCTTCCTATTCATATGTCTATCCCGATATCTTTTAAATGTTGTAATTGTACCTGCCTCTACTACTTCCTCTGGCAGCTCGTTCCATACATGCACCACCCTCTGCATGAAAATGTTGCCCCTCAGATCCGTTTTAAATCTTTCTCCTTTCACCTCAAACCTATGCCCTCTAATTTTGGACTCCCCCACCCTAGGAAAAAGATCTTGGCTATTTACCCTATCCATGCCCCTCATGATTTTATAAACCTCTGTAAGGTCAATCCTCAGCCTCTGACGCTCCTGGGAGAAAAATCTAGGCCTATTCAGCCTCTCCCTATTACTTAAACCCTTCAGTTCCGACAACACCCTTGTAAATCTTTTCTGCACCCTTTCAAGTTTAACAACATCCTTCCTATAGAACGGTGACCAGAATTGTACGCAATATCTTAAAAGTGGCCTCACCAATGACCTGTACAGCTGCGACATGATGTCCCAACATCCCCAATGTTCTGACCAATGAAAACAAGTGTGCCAAATGCCGCCTTCACCATCCAGTCTACCTGCCACTCTACTTTCAAGGAACAATGTACCTACACCCCTGGTCTCTTTGTTTGGCATGGATGAAGGCTGTAACTCAAAATGATGAGGCTAGTTTGGGGAGGTGGATGAGGTGGGAAGCGGAAATGATCAGCAGCTTGTTCACAATACAAGAACACATTATGTGACTACGTTAAAAGTTGAAAAGGTTATACGGCAGGGACTTAGTACCATGCTCAATGTTTCTATCAGTGTCAGATGTCATGGCCCCATAATGCATGTCTTCCATAGGGCTCAGGAGATGCAGTCACATCTATCTTCCCCACATCTTCTCTGCTCTGTTCTATTGTGCCACCTTGTGCTGCTAGTGAGAGTAATAGAGTCAAAGAGTTATACAACACAGAAACAGACCCTTCAGTCGAACCAGTTCATGCCAACCATAATCCTAAACTAAACTAGTCCCACCTGCTTGCCCTTGACCCATATCCCACCAAACATTTCTTATTCATGTACTTATCCAAATGTTTTAAATGTTGTAACGGTACCCGCATCCACCACTTCCTCTGGATGTTCATTCGACACACAAGCCTCTCTCTGTGTAAAGAAAAGTTGCCCCTCACGTCTTTTTTAAATCTTTGCTCAATATTTGGGGAAATGTGTCTGCTATATCTGAATAGTTGAAGACGTGCAGAGGCGGTGCAAGTTTGAGTTAAGACTGACAGTATTGTAGGTGTATTAAAGCAAAGTTCAATATCTTAATGTTAGGCATAAGTCCTGAATGCCACAGAGTGCTGCTGGTGAGTAATAGAAGGTGTGATGCATTGAGCAACGAGAGATATGTGGCAAGTCAGAGATATCATGTAAAGATGGGCTGTTAACCACTTGTGTAAGATCATTGCATTTTTTCGTGGCACTGCTGTCAGATCCATAAATTCTCAAAAGTCTGGGACTGACCTCCTTTATCACGTTCTCCTACCCTCTTGACTATGAATCTTAATTGTCCTGTGGCTCCTCAAGGACCACAGGCATCAATCCAGCTGCATTACTAAGACCTTGAGGGTCACATCCATAACTATGTCTCCTCTGTCAAACCTGTTGTACACTCTGCATTAACTTACATTACAGCAATATTTTTGTATATCTTTCCTTTAAGGCAATAACATGAAGAAACTGGCTGTAGCAGATGATCATTGAACAACACAGCCAGCCCCTCCTGCTGTGCAGAGAGACAGCAGGCAGCTTTTGGGAGTAGAATCCAGCATGGTGACTGTTCAACCAAAACTACAACTATGTGGATAGAATGGGTACATGATGGTTGTGTATTGCCCATCCCTCCTGTCTACATGGATATATCTGTCAAAAACTGAGTTAATCAATTTCTAACCCTAAATCTGCGCAGTTTCAATTTTTCCCTTTCTGGACTGGAGAGTCCAAATGGTATTGCAGCAAAATAAATCTCATAACTAAATGAAGCCTTGCATTGTTAAAGTATAATTACTAACTTTCTATAGTGAGTTTAATTGGTAATTAATGTACAAATACTGAAATGCCTTGAAACTCTTGGGGGAGAGACAGGGTATCTCTTCTTCACGGCAAGTTGCTGATTCTTTTCACGCTAATAACAGCAAGTGCATTAACTTGCCCATTGCCTTAGCAACAGAATCTGGCCCGGTGCATAATTTTCACTGTGAGATATATCACAAGAACACTGAAGGTGGGATAATAAAAATACAACATCCCTTCCCCCCAAAATAAGGTAGATTTTGGAACCTGCCTTCCGAGTAGAAAGCTGACATTTGAGGCCAGTTGCTGGTCATAGAAACCATCTAGTTTTCATTACTGACTATAACCTCAAACTGGATGAGGTTCACTTGCCAGTCCAGCACACAAGTTGAGAACCATTCAGCCTTGTAGTTGATGACTGCATGTTACAAATACTGTTTTCTTTCACTTTGACCTTCTCTATCTGGTCTCCTGCCTCACATTTGTGAGATATTTTTAGTTTCTCCTGCCAAGCATTCAATCATAGCAAGTTCCAGCCAATTGAAAAGTTGTTCTTTTTAAAGGTCTTAGAAATAACTGCAAGTCAAAGTCACTATCCCTCGTTAAAGGCATGTACTTCTGAGGCATGGTTCTTTTGAAAGGTCTGCTACTGAGCAAAAATCCTTCTGTTGCTGCCATTTTCAGAATGTAAAAATATAAAACTAATTGACTAATATAGCTTCTGACACATATTTTGTTTGCAAGATTGAAGACTAATGTAGCAAATTTAGCATTATTATGGCTTAAGGCCACAGGTACGCATATTCCCTTGGTCTACTTTGTCCAAAGGTCAAACATGAGGAGTTAGCATGACTGGAAATGAGGTGGGTAAAGTGGATCAAAAGTCAGAAAGCAAACATGCATGGAACAGTGATAATTATATCCTAAAACTCAAATTAATTATGGAAAATTAGGAGAAATCTGTAGTAATAAATATTCAATTGCAGTAGAGCTATTTTCAGTGAAGTGAGAAGGTGTCTGTTCCCAGGTAAATAGGAATCAAAGATTGGTAGATAGTAGATAGGCACAGTCAAATGTAGCTTTAAAAAGGACATTGGATATTCAATTGAAGGGGAAAAAAATAGGGCAACAGGGAAGTGGTGAGGAAATTGAACCAGCTAAATTGCCAAGTGCAGACACATACTCGACTGGCCACATGCCCTGACTCTTTAGTGAAAATATTCTATGATTTTGCAATTTGGTAACAGTCCCTTTGTGGCATAGAAATCAGTATTTTAGATATCTTCAAGTAAGTTGTCTGTGCTTGAAAACTGGGCACCAGATGCATGAGGTGCAGTTGCACCTGCTTCTGTTGCATGAATGCTATTTCTCTTCTAAATCCAGAATTATAGTTATAATGCTAAATACTCTGATTTCTGTCAGTAAATTGGCAGCTGCCCATAACAATTCCATGTGATGAACTATAAAAGAAATTTTGCACTGCAGAAACTTAGCTACAGGCAACAGCAGATAATTCACTAAGAAGAACATATATTCAGCTTTGTGTGTGAAACAGAAAACAAAACATTGAAAAGCAAAACTTTAATTGTAATATTATAGTACTACCCAACATATCAAAGATGAAATGGATCTTTGATGACGGCAAGAAATGGGTGACAGCCAATAGATTTGTACAGCTAACTTGATTTTTATTTCCAATTAAATCCGTGATTTGAAAAAAGGACATTTGGAAATAAAGGCTATTGCCTGATTTGCTGTCACCTGATTTACAGCACAGCCCAAGACGGAGGGAGGGGCCTGTTTATACTTGAATAGTGATTAACAAATATGTGAAAAAGAGAGAAATTACAGACATGTGAAAGGGGAGCTCATTTAAAGACCCAGAGTAGACACAATAGGCCAGATGGCCTCATTCTGGCTATACTAAATATGACTATGAAAAGAAAATGAAGTATTGAGCTCGGGTAATGAATAGAGTTGGAGAAGCCTCATGTGGAGCATGAACACTGCTTGGGCTGAATGACCTGTTCCTATGCTGCAAATAGTCTGCAGTATAGACAGTAGAGTCTCCAGGAATGTGTCAGTATTTGGAGGTTACCACTGCAGTTACAGATAATATCTAGAAGAGTTCTGATATTTGCAGGCATTCCCCAAATAATGTGTTAATATTTGCTGGTGGTCCCTGGGTCTTTGATGATATTTTCGGAGATTTCCTACAAATGTAGTCTGAAAAGGATTGCATTGGATAGTGCCACATAACGGAAAAGAATCCTGAAATGTTGATATGAAACATGTTAGTCTGCCTGAATGCTAATGACAGGAGCGTCGTACTTGTGAATTGATTGCAATTGCAAGAATGAATTGTTGGAAACTGATCAACAGAGAGGTTGCAGAAGAACAAGGGGGCCTGAATCAATATTCCTAATGAATCATTGGCATTAATGAGATTAACATCAGATTGTCAACGAATATCACCGAAATAGACCAAAGTTAGAAATGGATCAATAAAAGACATATCAGCTATCTACCCTGTGTGTGTGGTTTAGACTGGCCACTGAAAATCATTAAATACAAGGTAATTTATAATAGGATACTGAGAGAAGCTAAGAAGACACTATAATGAATAGTGGTTATCTCCAGTGGCACAATCTTAATAATTGCTCTTGAATTCCTCCTATTTTTCTTTCACTACTTGTGTATCTCACTTTATATGCATTTTAATTTACATAAATCTATACTGTTAGCTGTGGCTCAGTTAACACTCTTGCCTCTGAGTCAGAAGACTGTGATCCTTGTGATCAAACAAAAAGTCTATGTAGCACTGAGTACTGATGGAGGTGTTGTTTTTCAGATGACAAAATAACCCAGGCCTGGTCTGCCCTCTTGCGCGGACAGAAAATTCTCAAATCACTATTTCGAGTAGCAAAGGTATTCAAGTTCTCTTGAGTAATATTAAATCAATATCACAAAAGCAGATTATCTAGTTATTATCATCTTTTTGTATTAGAGAACCTGCTGTATAAAAATTGGTTGCAATCTTGCCTACATTACAACAGTTATTGTACTTCCAATGTACTTCATTGGCTGCAAAGTATTTTGGGACACCTAAGAGCATGAAAGCGTGCGATAAGTGCAAGTCTTTCACATTTTAATTGTTAGTAAAATATCTCTGACTAGCTCTCACTTTTCTATGCCTCTTACTGTCTTTGTTTCCCACTCTTTCTGTATTCCAACATGCCACATATTTTTCATCTTTATACATCACTGTCCTTTTAAATATTTTCTCTTTGTGTCCTTTTTCATCTCATCTTCCCATATACACAGATCTTGTTTCAAAGCTCAGTCTGCATGATATTAGCAGAAACAATCTTTTCTCTCCCTCGTCATAAATAAATGTAATAGGGGATTCAGGAAAACCTTTGCTGCATAGAAAGTGGTTTGATTGTGAAACTTGCAACCACTTAGAGTAATTAAGGCAAATTGCATACACATTTTTAAAGGGAAGCAAGATAAACACTTGAGGGAGAAAGGAATAGAGTGTAATACTGATAGTCTTGGATCAAGATGAGTCAGGGGAATGATTGGTTGGAGCATAACATCACCATAAACCTGTTGGACCAAATGGTTTGTCTTTCTGCTATACTTTCTAAAAACTTCTGTGCAATGTTAGGAAAAGTCTGAGAGAATGGAGGTTAGAACTAGAAGAGATGATGGTTAGCATAGACTCAAAGGAGCAGAATTATCACTGGGATACTCAGACGTGAATATTTATCTTTGCAAATAACTGCAAACTAAGATACATGCCATGGACATAGCCTAGGAAAATTGGTAGACAAATAACAGATGAAATTTAATGCAGGACCATAAGGTCCCTCACCAACTTCTACAGATGCACCATTGAAAGCATACTGTCCGGGTACATAACAGCCTGGTGTGGCAACTGCTCTGCCTAGGATCGTAAGAAACTACAGAAGGTAGTGCGCACAGCCCAGACCATCACGGAAGCCAACCTACCATTTATGGAGGTGTAGAGCTGGATGAACACAGCAGGCCA
>NC_063338.1:8595706-8638218 GCF_021869965.1 Rhincodon typus
CTCTACACCTTGTTATCTCAGATTCTCCAGCATCTGCAATTCCTACTATCTCTACCATTTATGGACTCTATTTACACGGTTCCCTGCAGCGGAAAGGTGGCCAACATCAACTAAGACCCATCGCATCCTGGTAATGACTTCCTACAACCTCTTCCTTCAGGCAGAAGGTATAGAAGCATAAACACTCGCACGAGCAGGTTCAGAAACAGCTTCTTTCTGGCCATTATCAGACTACTGAGTGGACTGTAGCCTCAAGTAATATTACTGCAATGTAACCTGTATGCCTCTCAGTCTTTTTGATCCATACATCCTTTGCTTGCTGTGATCTGCCTATAGCGCTCATAAACAAAGCTTTTCACTGATTTATTTATTGTCACGTGTACCAAAATACAATCAATAAATCAATTAATCAATAAAGTGTATTGTGATCTATTTTGGAAGAAGGAATACGGAGAGGCAATATAGGCTTAATGACATATTGTGACGGAGTATGCAGGGTCAGAAGGACATGGGGATGCATGTACATAAATCTTTAAGTGTTGAAAAAGTAATTAACAAAATATATGTGATCTTCATCTTCATTAGTAAATATATTGAGCACAAAAGCTGGGAAGTAATGCTGAAACTTTGTAAGCCTTAGGTTACAGGAGGATTCTAGATGGACTGTCAGATGACTTGGTCAGTGACAAATGGAATTCAATCTGGATAAATGTGAAGTGATGCACTTGGGCAGTATTTACAAGGCATGGGAATATACCCCGGGAATCACTGAAGATCAGAGGGATTTTGGTGTGCATGTACAGCAGTCCCTGAAGTGATGTGGATAACATGGTTAAAAAGGTATATGGTATAGTTGCCTTTATTAGCTGAGGCATAGAGTTTAAGAGCAGGGAAGTTATGCTAGAACTGTATAAAACATTGGTTAGGCCACAGCTAGAGCACTGTCTGCACTTTACAGAAAGGATGTGAAAGCACTGGATAGGGTGCAGATGAAATTTACCAGGATCAAGCCTGGACTGGAGATTTTCAGTAATGATGAGAGATTGGACACTCTGGGGTTGTTTTCCTTGGAGCAGAGGAGATTGACAGGGCACATTGTTGAGATGTATAAAATTATGAGGATCATAGATAGAATAGACAGAAATAAACTTTTTCCCCTTGAAGGAGGCAACAGTGACCGAGGGGCATAGATTTAATGTAAAGAACAGACAGTTTAGAGGAGATATGAGGAAAAACATTTTCACCCAGATTGTGGCGGGAATTTGGAACTTATTACCTGTAGAGGCAGAAATCCTCATAATATTTAAGATGTAATTAGATGTGCAGTTGTGATGCCAAGGTGTTTAAGGCTAGGGCCAGTGCTGTAAAATGGGATTAAAACTAGTTAGGTGGTTGCTTTTGACCACTGCAGACCAGATGGGCTGAAGAGCCTTTTTCTGTGCTATGGATCTCTGTGACTCTTAGACCTCTGTTTAAGCCACAGCCAGAGAATTAAACTCTATTACAAGTTTCATACTTACAATTAACACCAACAAGGTGCACTTCTTCAAACCCTCTCTCACTCAGGTCATTACAATCTTAATGGCAAATCTTTGCAAAATTCCTTTTCAACCAAACATCAAACCAATAAGTCAGTTTATTGTCTGGTTGCCTCTAATACAAGCACGCAGCTTTTAAGCATGCCAGAGCTTCACAATGTTTTTAGGTTTCTGTCCCTTTCAGTTTGCTCTTATATTGCTTCCCAAATACCTCCAAGAGTTCTGTTTTCTTCTTACTGCCAAATAGAAAAGTAATTTGTTTGAAGAGAATTATGCTTACTTCTCTCCGAAATACTGAAGTACTGTGCAACCTTTTCTTGCAGCACAACAGTCTATACCCAATACTGCAAATTACTTTTCTTCATTTGCCATTTTCTCGCTACCTACCTGTCATCTCCACAGCAATGTCAAGTCATAGGTCACTTCTCAGAAATTACTTTATAACTAGGAAATCCAATTACAAACTCCTTTTCCAAAAACAATTTAATTTCCCTTTATATCTAGCAATACAAGCTTTATGCAAAGTGCAGAATTTGTCATAAGGCAAACAGAAGGTGTTCCTCCAAGGAACAGGAAAGTCAACATTTCGGGTTGGAACCCTTCTTCAGGCCAGCTCTGAAGAAGGGTTCCAATCCAAAACGTTGACTTTGCTGCTCCTTGGATGCTGTATGACCTCCTGTGCTTTTCCAGCTCCACACATTTTTTGACTTCAGCTTCCAGCATCTGCAGTCCTTTCTGTCTCCAAGAAGCTGTTCCCATTAGCTGCTATCCAAAAGGACATGGATTTAAGTTTTTGGCTAAGAGATGTAGGGAGAATGTAAAAAGAACTTTTTTACACAGATGTTAGTGATGACCTGGAACTCACCACTTGTAGGCACAGAGTGGATCAATGATTTCAGAAGGAAATTGGATGGGTATTTAAGGGAAATAAGCTTACAAAGGGCTACAGGAATTGAGTAAAGAAATGTGACTCCTTGCTTTGTTCTTCAGGAAGCTGGCATGAGTCAATGGGCTGAATGGTCTCCTGTGCCATAATAATGCAAGAACTCTACATGCACAGATATTTCAATGTACAAATTTAGTAGCCATGGCTGCACATTGATTGTTCTTTGTGATCTAATGCTTCCCTAAGCCTTGACAATGGCCAGCATGGAGGAAATGGAGGAGTGTTTCTCCTGGCCCTATATGTAAAGAACATGGGCAACAACCATTTGTTCTGATAGGCATCTGTTGCTGCCCCCTACCTCTAACCACCTCCCACATGCCCAAGGATTTCTTGAGTCCCCCTCAAATGTATGAATATGCTAACCACACGTTTTTTTTCCGAGGTTTTTAATTGGCATGGCGATATGTTAGTTCATGTTTATCACAACTCATTATTCATGCCAATCTCCATGCTTAGATATGGTAAAGGCAAATTTATCGGACCATAGGACTGCTCTCTTGTTAGCGAGAGAGACAACTGTGGTGATTTAACCTATGTGTCACCAAGCCAAGGAGATTAAGAGTGAGAATCCTTCATGATAACTTCTGTCAAATGTGGTAGTGCTGTTGGTGTCACCTTACATTGCAAACCAGCCAACCAACCAAATGAGCTAGATATGGACTAACCAACTGGCAAATAACAGAAACATATGCATATTATCAGCCAGCTCTTTTATATTTTTTTATTACCAGGGACTGAGAAGAGTTGGAAATTGTTTGAGGAAAAAATGTAAAGTTGAAGTCAGGTCAGAGGCTGTCAAATGGAAAGCTTTACTGAGCAAGGTTACTGCTGCAGCGTACAGAATTATGCAATTACAGATGGAATCTGTACTGGATCCAGGAGATAAATAAATTGGGCTGAGAGGTTAAACTTAATGCTTGATCATCTGCAAGTGACAAGCAGAAAATTGAAGAATATTATAGCAAAGCAATAGGCCATTCAATACATTTTCTCAAATTCAATCATTTATTATTGTATTCCAAAACTAGTTCTATTGTCTCATGATTTCCAAAAACCATTTAGATTTCTCTGATTCAAATAATTTTCTATCTTTTTCAGAACAGAAGTAATGAATTTGCTTCAACTATTTTAAATAGTAATGCATTGCATGTTCCAAAATCCCATTGCTTGTTCTTCGAACATCACTATCCATTCTCATATGGCAATTTTAATTTGATGATCCCTTCACTGCTGACTTCCAACCCAAGAAAATTGTCTTTCCTTATTAATTTATCAAATGTCTCATTTTAAAAAAAAACCTTCAGAAAGAAGGGTCCAGACCCAAAACATCAGCTTTCCTGCTCGTCTGATGCTGCTTGGCCTGCTGTGTTCATCCAGCTCTACACCTTGTTATCTCAGATTCTCCAGCATCAGCAGTTCCTGCTGTGTCTGAGTCAGTCTTTACTCATTTTAGATTTATTCACAGAGTGAAACATTACAAGTATATAGCTTCTAACTTAACCCTCACTCCAATGGCAATGGAATATTCTCTATCAAAAACCCCAATCAATCTGCTCCACTTCTGTTTAGTTAACTACAGTTGACTTAGAATTAACATTTGAAACCCAACACTGAGGTGAATAGTGAACCTGTACTTGCTAACAGTTAGACAGGCTTGGCTATTTTACCGTAAGTGATCTTCCCTGTCCAGTTAATGACGGCTAGTGGACTCTTGATGATTCTGGCCTAATCATTGAATCAATTTGAATCATTTAATGTCACGTGTATTCAATGTAAAAATACAGTGATAAGTGTGTACTTTTGCCATACATACATGGCGCCATTCACATTAACTTAGAATAAGACAAGAAAAACAAAAGATAACTTAAGAGAATCGAACTTTCCTTTTCACTGCCGCAGTCTGACTCAGGAGCTTCCAGCTGTGAGAGGTGAGTGCTGCTGAAACAGGTAGACAACCTCAGGGGTGCTTTGCAATGAAGGCACCTTCATACAGGGTGAATAAAAATCAAAAATTGATAACCTGATGACAGTATGCCGCTCAGGACAGAGGGAAAATCCCTCCAAATGATTTATTGAACAATAAGGGACAACCTTCCCTTGCCATGAGCCATTCTGTAAGAATGAGTGTCACCACCCCATGCAGTGGGCTTGATTAGGCCCTTAATTATGTAAATCAGCTTCCCCATTCTTTGGAACAGTCAGCTGACCCACCTTACAGATCACTGTTGGGAAACGGAGCCAGTGACAAGACAATAACAGAAAGCCATCTTGACGTGGCTTCCTTTATCTTGCTTTAACCACCTCACCCCCATCTCCATTTCTGTCACCTGGTGTCTAATAAAGTTCACTAGTGACCGAGATCTTTAGCTTATCCCATTCTCCTGCAGGGCTCTGCAAATTTTGTCCTCTTCAAGCATTTGCCTGATTCTTTTTTGTAAGTTCCGACTGAATCTACTCCCTTCACCCTTTCACATGTGCTTAACAGATCAAGACTTACTAAGTAAAACTAATGCTCTTGGTCTCACCTCTTTTTTTTAATCAATTATCTCACATCTGTGCTCCCCTAGGTACTGATATTTCTGCCAGTAGTAACATTTTTTGGGTATATTCCCTGTCAAACCCCCTCATAATTTTGAGAACCTCAATTAATTCTTCCCTTAATCTTCTTTACTGTCTAGGGAACAATCAGATGAATTTGAACTGACTATGCTCTCTTGTTTTACTAACTTCAATTTGAGACCTAGCTGTGCGTTTGCATAGTTCTTGAAAGTGGAGTCGCAGCTAGACAGGGTGGTGATGAAGGTGTTTGGCACACTTGCCTTCATTGGTCAGTGCATTGAGTATAGGAGTTGGGACATCATGTTGCGGCTGTAGAGGACATTGGTGAGGGCACTTTTAGAAGACTGCATCTCTCTGCTACAGCAAAGATGTTGTTAAACTTGAAAGAGATCAGAGAAGATTTACAAGGATGTTGCCTGGATTGGAAGATTTGAGCTGTATGAAGAGGCTGAATAGGCTGGGGCTTTTCTCTGTAGAGTGCCTGAGGCTGAGGGATGACCTTGTAGAGCTTTATAAAATCATGAGGCGTATGAATAGGGTGAATAGACAAGGTCTTTTTCTCATGGTAGGGGAGTTGGAAACTAGAGGGCTTAGTTCTAAGGTGAGAGAGAAAGATTTAAAAGGGACCTAAGGGCAACTTTTTCACATAAAGAGTGGCTCATGTATGGAACAAGCTGCCAGAGGAGGTTGTGGAGGTGGGCACAATTACATTTAAAAAGCATCTGGATGAGTACATGAATAGGAAGGGTTTAGAGGGATATGGGCCAAATGCTGGCAAATGGGACTAGATTAATTTAGGATATTTAGTCAGTGTAGACAATTTGGATCAAAGAGTCTGTTTCTGTACTGTATAACTCTGACTTTATTTACTCTAGAAAACATCTTCATAATTTAAGAAAAAACTCTATTAAATATTGCTCCAATGCAAATAGTTGCAGTATCTCAAGTGTGTCCTCATATCAACGCTTTCTCAGCATCTTCCTGGTGTATTTTGTTTGCTAATATGCTCTATGCTGTCAGCTCTTGTATTTCTGCCAGTCTTCCTCTATTTCTTGAGATATCTATTCTGTAGTAATTCAGTTTGTCCTGCAAGAGAGTAAAAAAGGAAATAAAAGCCTACATTTACATTGATATTATTGTGATCATAGGATGTTACAAAGTGAATTAAAGTGAATGAGGTACATTGGAATAGTCACAGTTGACACTGTAAATGGTCCTTGTTCAGGCTGGAGAAGGTTGGGAATGATGTACCTGACTGACATTTATTTTGTAATGTTGACAGGAAGACACCTTCTTAACACTGCTCACATGTTAAAACAATTGTATTTTACTCTGTTTCGGTGTTCTGTAAGTTTGCATTTCAGGCATTTTAGGGCAAATGTGTGAACAGAGAGCGAATGAAAAATAAACAAATTATACTTTTGGCAATGTTTCTGACTTCACTTTCCCTTATTCCATTTATTTTCTCCCATACCTGAAATTGGAAGGCTCTGTATTCTTAGGGGAGTGGATGATCTTGGTGCTTATCTGTTAACTGTCTTTTTCAATATAGTTTTGCCCTGTTGGCGGAAATTGAAATTAGGTAGGGTGGAGGGACTATGTGAGTTTGAGAGTAGGCTCATGTGTAGCATAAACAGCATTAATCCATTGGTCAAATGGCTTGTTTCTGTGCTGGAAATTGTATATAAGTCTGTTCGAATCTCTTGGGTAATTGTAACCATCAGGATTAAGATCACCCCTTGTGTTGTTAAAACTGAGTGACAGAATTGTATTTAATTAGGAGACATTTTAATGCTCTGCAGGCTTTTGAAGAATTCTGTTTCATCTCCAGAACATACTGAGATCTTTTCAAGTTCACAGTATTCATGAAATTTTTATTTCATTGTCAGACTGTAAACTCAATTAAGTTTGACACAAGTACTTTCATTAATGCCTCTCCAAAGAGACTGACCAGGTTTAGCATCCAGTGCTGCATTCAAGGGTTCCTTTGTGATTTATCATTTGGAAATGATAGCAGGCAGGACAACAAATTACAGCTGTTTGTGCAAGCAAGCATGACAGCCTCTGAAAGATAGGATCCTACGAAGGTGTGAATTAAAAGATGCTGAAATCTAACCACATAATAGTCAGCAACGCTCTTTCTGTTGTCTGTACTGCAGCATACTTTAAGTATAATTATATATTTTTAAAATTCATTCACTACCAACCTGTCAGTAAATTAATAATTGAAAAGTTAAGTACTTCATACAGCATTTTATATTTTTCTTCTGCAGGGACTGTGCGCTCAAACTTTCTTTGGTCATCTGCATTCCTGCAATGATGCCACCTTTAACTTGAAGGTGAGTTCTTTCTGCAAGTGCTTATTTACATAAAACCTGAAATTATATTCAATATAGCTAACACGAATCTCAAAAAGAAACCTTAAGTTTTACCAACTTCCTTGAAGATGAAATGGAAAGAGTGAATGATGCAATATTTTAAGTCCTCAAAATACCTTTGATAAGATAGCACATAATAGACTCATGACTGATGTAGGAGCATGTTCAGTCATGGGAAAAACAAGGGGAGGCAAGCCATTACAAAACAATGGAGCATAGAAGTTAGGGGAGCAGTGTTTAACATAAATCATTGTTGGGACCATTGACATTTACACTTTACATAAAAGATAATGGGGCTGGATTACACATTTTCTCATTGGGTGTGTTTTTGAAGGAGACAGTGCATCAAATAAAGTGGCTGACCAGACCACCACATTCTCACCCACTTCTGAGCTCATCTCCATAACATAGGAGATGGGTCAACAAAATCAACTGCCTCCAGTAATTACTGATTAAGGGTTAATTGAGCAAGGCTGGCAGCATTTGTGAAGAGAAAGCAAAGTTGACATTTCAGGTTTAGTGACCTGAAGAATGGTCACTGAGCCCAAAACATTAACTCTGGGTTCTCTCTACAGACCTTGATGATATGCTGCCCATTGACAGTTGACGTGGTAAAGCAGGCAGAGCAAGTAGCCATTCTTTTAAAAAGGTTTATCAAAAGTGAGAAAGAAGGCTGGTACGATGTTCTGGGAAGTGTGGTGTTCAGAAATTGCGAGCAACATCTCCTCACAACCTTCCCTGTGGAAGAGATAGTAGGAACTGCAGATGCTGGAGAATCTGAGATAACAAGGTGTAGAGCTGGATGAACACAGCAGGCCAAGCAGCATCAGAGGAGCAGGAAAGCTGACGTTTCGGGCCTAGACCCTTCTTCAGAAATGGGGGAGGGGAAGGCGGTTCTGAAATAAATAGGGAGAGAGGGGGAGGTAGATAGAAGATCGATAGAGGAGAAGACAGGTGGAGAGGAGACAGATAGGTCAAAGAGGCAGGGATGGAGCCAGTAAAGGTGAGTGTAGGTGGGGAGTTAGGGAGGGGATAGGTCAGTCCAGGGAGGACAGACAGGTCAAGGGGGTGGGATGAGGCTAGTAGGTAGGAGATGGGGATGGAGCTTGAGTTGGGAGGAGGGGATAGGTGGGAGGAAAGACAGGTTAGGGAGGCGGGGACAAGCTGGGCTGGTTTTGGGATGCGGTAGAGGGAGGGGAGATTTTGAAGCTTGTGAAGTCCACATTGATACCATTGGGCTGCAGGGTTCCCAAGCGGAATATGAGGTGCTGTTCCTGCAACCATTGGGTGGCATTGTTGTGGCACTGCAGGAGGCCCAGGATGGACATGTGTCTGAGGAATGGGAGGGGGAGTTGAAATGGTTCGCGACTGGGAGGTGCAGTTGTTAAGTGCAAACCAAGCGTAGGTGTTCCGCAAAGCGGTCCCCAAGCCTCCGCTTGCTTTCCCCCATGTAGAGGAGGCCACAACGGGAACAGCGGATTCAGTATACCACATTAGCAGACGTGCAGGTGAACATCTGCTTGATGTGGAAAGTCTTCTTGGGGCCTGGAATGGGGGTGAGGGGGGGAGGTGTAGGGGCAGGTGTAGCACTTCCTGCGGTTGAAAGGAAAAGTGCCGGGTGTGGTGGGGCTGGAGGGGAGTGTCGAGCGGACAAGGGAGTCCCGGAGAGAGTGGTCCCTCCGGAAAGCAGATAAGGGTGGGGACGGAAAAATGTCTTTGGTGGTGGGGTCGGATTGCAGATGGTGGAAGTGTCGGAGGATGATGCATTGGATCTGGAGGTTGGTGGGGTGGTACGTGAGGATGAAGGGGATTCTGTTTTGGTTGTTATTGCGGGGAGGGGGTGTCAGGGATGAGTTGCGGGAAATGCGGGAGATACGGTCGAGGGCATTCTTGACCACTGAGGGGGCGATGTTGCGGTCCTTGAAAAACGAGGACATCTGAGATGTTCGGGAGTGGAATGCCTCATCCTGGGAGCAGATGCGGCGGAGGCAAAGGAACTGGGAATAGGGGATGGCATTTTTGCAGGAAGGTGGGTGGGAGGAGGTGTATTCTAGGTAGCTGTGGGAGTCCGTGGGCTTGAAATGGATATTGGTTTCCAGGTGGTTGCCAGAGATAGAAACAGAGATCCAGGAAGGAGAGAGAGGTATCCGAGATGGTCCAGGTGAACTTAAGGTTGGGGTGGAAGGTGTTGGTGAAGTGGATGAACCTCCACAGCCAGCAGCTCCAGAGGAGACAATAGCACCCAGCCCTGCCGAGTCTTCACCATCCCCCCAGACCTCCCCCTTACTGAGGACGAACGGTCAGTCCTCAGTAAAGGGCTCACCTTTGTCCCCCTCCACCCAAACATCGACGAATACCGCTCACGCTTGGACGTTGAACAGTTTTTCTGCCGCCTCCGCCTGTGCGCTTACTTCTTTAACAGTGAGCCTAACCCTCCCCCCACTGACCCCTTCTCCCGCCTCCAACACACCCCCTCCTCCTGGACACCACCCCAAGACCTCCTACCCTCCATCGACCTCTTCATCTCCAACTGCCGTCGTGACATCAATCGCCTCAACCTCTCCACCCCTCTCACCCACTCCAACCTCCCCCATGGAACGTGCAGCCCTCTGCTCCCTCCGCTCCAACCCCAACCTCAGCATAAAACCCGCAGACAAGGGAGGCGCAGTTGTAGTATGGCGCACTGACCTCTACATCGCCGAGGCCAAGCGCCAACTCTCTGAACCTCCTCCTACCGCCCCCTTGATCATGATCCCATCCCCGACCACCAAACCATCATCTCCCAAACCATCCACAACCTCATCACCTCAGGTGACCTCCCACCCACAGCCTCCAACCTCATCGTTCCCCAACCCCGCACCGCCCGCTTCTATCTCCTTCCCAAAATCCACAAACCTGATTACCCTGGTCAACTCATTGTTTCCGCCTGCTCCTGCCCCACCAAAGTTATCTCCACTATCTCGACTCCATTTCCTCCCCCTTGGTCCAGCAACTCCCTACCTACGTCCGTGACACCACCCACGCCCTCCACCTCCTCCAAAACTTCCAATTCCCTGGTCCCCAACACCTCATCTTTACCATGGACATCCAGTCCCTATACACCCGCATTCCCCATGCAGATGGCCTAAATGCCCTCCGCTTCTTCCTGTCCCGCAGGCCCAACCAGTCCCCCTCCACCGACACCCGCATCCGCTTAGCTGAACTCGTCCTCACCCTCAACAGCTTCTCTTTCAATTCCTCCCACTTACTACATACAAAGGGGGTGGCCATGGGTACCCGCATGGGCCCAAGCTATGCCTGTCTCTTTGTAGGTTACATGGAACAATCCCTCTTCTGTAGCTACACTGGCCCTAAACCCCAACTCTTCCTCCGCTACATCGATGACTGTATCGGCGCTGCCTCGTGCTCCCACAAGGAGCTCGAACAGTTCATCCACTTCACCAACACCTTCCACCCCAACCTTAAGTTCACCTGGACCATCTCGGATACCTCTCTCTCCTTCCTGGACCTCTCTGTTTCCATCTCTGGCAACCACCTGGAAACCAATATCCATTTCAAGCCCACTGACTCCCACAGGTGTCTAGAATACACCTCCTCCCACCCACCTTCCTGCAAAAATGCCATCCCCTGTTCCCAATTCCTTCGCCTCCGCCGCATCTGCTCCCAGGATGAGGCAATAACAACCAAAACAGAATCCCCCTCGTCCTCACGTACCACCCCACCAACCTCCAGATCCAATGCATCATCCTCCGACACTTCCGCCAACTGCAATCCGACCCCACCACCAAAGACATTTTTCCGTCCCCACCCTTATCTGCTTTCCGGAGGGACCACTCTCTCCAGGACTCCCTTGTCCGCTCGACACTCCCCTCCAGCCCCACCACACCCGGCACTTTTCCTTGCAACCGCAGGAAGTGCTACACCTGCCCCTACACCCCATCCCAGGCCCCAAGAAAACTTTCCACATCAAGCAGATGTTCACCTGCACACTGTATACTGTATCCACTGTTCCCGTTGTGGCCTCCTCTACATGGGGGAAACCAAGCGGAGGCTTGGGGACCGCTTTGCGGAGCACCTACGCTCGGTTTGCACTAAACAACTGCACCTCCCAGTCGCAAACCATTTCAACTCCCCCTCCCATTCCTCAGACAACATGTCCATCCTGGGCCTCCTGCAGTGCCACAACGATGCCACCCGAAGGTTGCAGGAACAGCGCCTCATATTCCGCTTGGGAACCCTGCAGCCCAATGGTATCAATATGGACCTCACAAGCTTCAAAATCTCCCCTCCCTCTACCGCACCCCAAACCAGCCCAGCTTGTCCCCGCCTCCCTAACCTGTCCTTCCTCCCACCCATCCCCTCCTCCCACCTCAAGCCCCACCCCCATCTCCTACCTACTAGCCTCATCCTGCCCCCTTGACCTGTCCGTCCTCCCTGGACTGACCTATCCCCTCCCTAACTCCCCACCTACACTCACCTTTACTGGCTCCACCCCTGCCTCTTTCACCTGTCTGTCTCCTCTCCACCTATCTTCTTTATCTAAAATCTATCCGCCTCCCCCTCTTTTCCTATTTATTTCAGAACCCCCTTCCCCTTCCCAATTTCTGAAGAAGGGTCTAGGCCCGAAACGTCAGCTTTCCTGCTCCTCTGATGCTGCTTGGCCTGCTGTGTTCATCCAGCTCTACACCTTCTTCCCTGTGGAAGACAATCCACTCCCTTTTTATCTGCTTGCCCTCCAAACTCACCATCTTCCACCTCCTTGTCACTTCCCCTAAGCTGGCCCAATCTTTCCACCTCACATGATTTTGAAAAGGAAGTTTAATATTCACCAATTTTACTGAATTCTTTAAAGATCTAACAGAAAGTGTAAACAGGGTAATACAATAAATGGGCTGGATTTCAGGGAGTGGAAAAAAAATCATATTACCCCTCCACTGCTATTTTCTTTACCATTAAGCAATAGTTTCTGAATTGGAGAGCACACCTGAAATGTATAATCATAATAGAATGCCATAATAGAATTATTTAAATTATGAAGGAATTTCATATGGTAGATAGACGGAAGATGTGTCCACCAGTGGGGAGGCCAATATTAAAGACCATAAGTACAAGTTAGCCACTAATAAAACCAGTAACGAGTTCAGGAGAAATTTCTTTACGCATAGAATGGTGAGCATGCGAAGCTAACTACCACATATATTAATTATGGCAAATAGTTATTTAAGGGAATACTAGATAGAAGATTCAAGGAGAAAGGAACAAAGTTATTCTGACTGGGTTAGATGAAGAGGGCTGGGAAATGGCTCAAGTGGAAGATAAACACTGGCGTAAGCCATTTGGACTGAAGGGACTGCTTTTTTTCTATTCCATTCTGTCCACCAATTGCACTTGTAGTTTGTCAACTCCCACTGAAAAAAAGAAATATTATGATGTAAAGAGAAATTATCTTCCTTGGTAACTCTGAGTTACTAATTATTTATTTCAGTAAGAATTTAGCAACACGGCTGCTTTCCACAATAGCTGCCCTTAATATTCATCGAAGATGCATTAATTCATGGACCCTGTTGTTCACGGCTATAGGGTAAAGATTTTAAAATGATGCCTCACATTGCAATTACTTTTGGAATCTTACAGCCCCTCAGGAGCATTTGCATGAGCAGCTCATAATGACTATGGTTTATCATATTTGCTGTTTCACATAATTGATTTGGTTATTGGATCTCTGTAGTATTCTATTTAGTAAATTAGGCTCCTCATGCAAATGTGAAAGTCTTGCTATCACCTATTCAGCACACAGCAACTTAGAAACATCTCAACAGCCAATACAATCTCCTGCAGTTTAAAACAAAGTTATAGAGTCTGATATTCTCAATAGTAACTGTGTTTCAAATGTATCATATTTCACTTTAGTATTTTATCCATTTTCATATTTGGAACTAAAAATATACTGTGTAGTAAATGTGCAGAGGGGTCAAATCTTGAGAGCTTTAGCGGTTACAAGTTCTGGATTGACATCCAGCTGTGTAAGACTGTTCGGGTCATTATGCTTTTCTTCTGTCTGAATGTTTCATGTATCATAATCAGCCTGTTTCTAGTACATAGATCTTTTCTTTCCAACTGCTTTTGTTCCTTTTCATCTGTTGTCACCTGCAGGTTAGTGGGCTGCACTTTGACCTCTGAATTTAAACTATACTCCAAAAACATAAGTGCAAAGTTCAGACTGTCACTCCTGTCCAGTACTGAAGGAATGTTACGCTGTCAGAGGTGCCATCTTTCAGGTGGGACAGAGGCCCAAATCTTCTAGGACCCACAATCAATGTAGGATTGCTGCTTCCACTCCTGCTTTTTTTCTACCTAAGCAAAATTCTGCATTTCTTGTTGGAATATCCAATCCTGTCCTCTTCAGAAATATGGAGTGTAACTTAAATTGGTGTACTTCTTTGTACCTGGATCATCAGGGGAAGTCAAATAACATCTCATTTTGATGGCACTGGCAGCCATATGCAGGGAAGTTGATCAACTAATAGACAAGAGACACAGAACAAATCAGAAGAAAGTCAGTCAGAAGGTCAGTGTGTGTGTATGTGGCAGAGAGTGGGGGCAGGAATGTTTAACTTTCTCATAAGAACTCTGCAAGACTGTAGGAAACTAGGTTGAGCAATGCACTCTTTTTTTTCCCCGAAGTCAAAATAAAATCAGTTTAGCTTGCGATTTGTTTTCGATGTCTCAGGGAGAGATACCAGCTGAAGAAAAGCATCCAAAGAATATGCAGAAATTTGACAGGAGGAAACCAGTGGCAGATGTACCAGCTTGTGTAAGATGCTTCGGCACGAGATAGTAATAAATCTCACTCCTAGAAATAAAATAGGTGACCTATTTCAAATGCAGATGTTATGGATCAGACCAAAGCCCCTTCAAATATATCAAGGAGATAGCCTAGACCCTCATTTTTATCTTATTAAAAGGTAAGTGTAAGGTGCAGTGTTCGAGATGCAATTGGATTGGTTACACTTTTTGGCATTGAGCAAAGCACAATTTATTCTTACCCTACAGATAAAATACAAACAAAAGAAAGAGTAGTTGGTATAACTTCAAATCTAATGGAAAATTTAACAGAATAATTGATTATTTAGACTAAACAGCAACTGTTCCAAAGTAGTAACATCCCATAAACACACACTTGGCAAAGGCAAATTCAGTAAAATGGATTGTCTCACACACAATGATTCTCCTGTCCACAATGAAAGAACATTAGGGAAAGTTTTGGTAGAAAGAGAGAACTCGAGCTTTTTGCCATAGCAGGGAGAGATGTATGGCAGCTTCTAAAGCCCAACAACTACTGAAAGCTAAAGTAAAACCCTTGTTGAGTAGAAACCTGACTCCACCCATTCATGCTGCTTCTCTTGTTCCAACTTTTAAAAGAAAACTCCTAAGGCCTCCTAAACGGTTTAGTGCATTAAATTTGAATAGACAGCTCACCACCTCTAGCTCAGAATCTCTCTTAAAAAGAACACTGGGACAAAATACACCTCTGAAAGCCATATAATACCATCACACAGGAATGTGTACAGAATCCTCAGTAAAGATTGTACCAGGAAAGAAAATGAAAAGTGCACCAAATCCCAATGGAAGAAATTGATTTTATCTTGGGGGATGAGTGGCTTGTTCAAAATCATTAGCTTCACTGAACCTCACAACTAATGGACGTAAAAGAAACTGAGATGCTGCAAGATGAAGATCTTGGATTGTTTACTGACTGTGTTGTGACTAGATTTTAGGGTCATAGAATTAGGCAGGGTGAAGAAGAATCCATACAAAGGGGAAGTGACATGGAAATTAGGTTACCTAACACAATTTACAAAAATTTAAGTAAAAGGTGGAAGGTAAAGAGAATGAGCCTGACATGTTTAGCCCATATTCTTGAGTAGAAATGTAAGACAGATCCTGAGTTGAGAGAACCGTATCAAACAGCCTACTCAGAATCTGAATCAGAACTAATAGCTGAATGTTATTATTTAAAAGACAACATTCTCATGAGGGATGGAAACCACTGCAAGTACAAGCCGAGGAGGAATTGCCAGTAATTCATCAAGTGGTGTTTTCATCTGGGTATCGTAATAAACTTTTATGAGTGGCTCACAAAGTTCCAATGGCAGTTCATTTAGGTAGTAGGAAAATGCAGGGTAAAATATTAGAACAGTTTAATAGGCCAAGATTGCATAAAGACATGGTTTGTTTGCTAGACATACCATACATGTCACGTACAGGGGAAATCCCAACCACCTTTATTCTAATATCAGCTTCAAAAGAACAATTTAGCACGGTCTTAATAGATTGTGTAGCATTTCTACCTAAAACCAGAAGATGAATCAGTATCTCTTACCTGATCCCTGCTAGTGTTTATGCTGCACATGAGCCTTCTCTCAGTCCTCTTCATCTCATCACACCTGCACAACTTTCTAGCTCTTTTTCCTTCATGTGGTGATTTAGCATCCTCTTATCAACTTATGCTTTTTGCACTAAACACACCTTGTATTTGTAAGTGCCACATTTATTGGGAACATATATTTACTTATGATTTCTAGTTTTCACGTCCCGCAGAAGTGGAAACATCTCTCTTTGTCAACCCTATCAAATCCATCACCAAAAGGAGCTCCAGCTGATTTTGCCTTTCCTGATAGATATAACTCCTCAGTCTGGAAACTTTTACTTCCTTTCACCAGTGATCTTCTACCCTTGCCATAAAATAGAAATAGGGTAAAGATGTTTGCTATGATGGTAAGCATCTCTGTCTTGGTAAAAATGCTAAAAATCCCAGCACTCCTCAGGGATACGATCCCTTACGTGTAGGATGCCTCATCAGCCTGGACCATCAGAAGGCCTTTGACAGGATATCTCACACCTACATGTGGCAATTGAATCCGACTGCTCTGAAGCAAGTTGTTAGCGCTGTCTCAATCAATGGGTAGGAATCAGAATGCTTCCCGATCAGATCTGGAGTCAGGCAGGGCTGCCCACTCTCTCCTGCCTTGTTTGTGTGCTGTAGAACCTTCTGCTGAGACTATCATGAAGGATGCGATTCTGAGAGGGGTGACTATTCCAGTCAGCAGAGGTCTGCAGGTCAAAGCCTCTCTGTATATCGATGACATTTTCTGCTCGGATACGCTGTCAATGCGCAGACTCATGAGCATCTGCGACCAGTTCAAGCTGGCCTTGGGAGCCAAGGTAAATTGAGGCAAGAATAATGCCATGTTCTTTGGGAACTGGGCCAAACGATCCTCTGTCCCCTTCACCATCAGGACAGAATACCTGAAGGTGCTGGGAATATGGTTCGGAGGAGCCAGGGTGTGCACACAATCTTGGGAGGAACACAGTGTCGAAGTGAAGCAGAAACTGCCCTTATGGGAGCACCACTCCCTCTCCATTGCGGGTAAAAACCTAGTCATCAGGTGTGAGACACTGTTGTTGTACGTGGTGTATGTCTGGACATCCCCCCAAAACTGTGCTGTTTTAGTCACCTGAACCATCTTCCACTTCATCTGGAGGTGGATTGTGTCTGCAGGACTCCATGTAAAAAACTCTGGATAAAAGAAGGGAAAACGCACTCAACGTTGCCCTTTGTGTATGGCTCCATCAAGCTGTGCATAGGCCTTTGGTATGCAAACACCAAGAGTCACTATGTACTGAGGTTCTGCCTGTCCCCAGTGTTGCGAAGGATGTGACAGGCCTCATTGCCACGGTACGCTCCAAATAATTAGACCATTCTGTATCACCTGTCCTTCATAGAGAAATTTGCAAAGAAAGTCCATTGACCACAAGTCCATTAGGAAGTGGTCAGCACATGGCATCCTTGAGACCCTGAGGGAAAAGGAGAGGGTGGATCCTATCACATGGTTCCCTGAGCAGACTATCAGACTCATTTGGCAGAATGCCTCATCACCAGAACTTTCTAACAAGCACCAAGACATCACTTGGCTGGTGGTGAGAAGGGCACCACCTGTGAGATCCTTCATGTATGCCTGGATGTCTGCGCCAACACACACTGCCCTTGAAGCAGCTCCAGGGGTGTTGAGACAGCCTTCTGCTGCAATGTGCCTTTGCAAAGGAAGTCTGGAGAAAGATGCAGTAGTTTTGCCGAGGTTCATCCCAAGCAGCTCCGTGATGCGGGACTCTGTGCTGTACAGTCTGTTCCCTGGGACACAGTCTGATATAAACATCAAATGTGCCTGGAGGACCATCAACTCGGTGAAAGACGCTATTTGGTTTGCCTGAAACTTGTTGGTCTTCCAGAACAAGGAATTGACCTCGACCGACTGTTGCAGACTGGCACATTCAAAGGCTCAGGACTGTGTGCTAAGGGACGCATTCAAGTTTGGGGCAGTTGCCGCCAAGGCACAGTGAGGAAAGACCACTGTCTGAGGTCATAACTGGAGGTTCATTTAGTTATCAGACCCTCCTAGTGGCTCAATGTATGTAAATATAATCTTGTATGTTTAAGAAATGTCTTAGGTTTGTTGGGATACAGTCAAACTCAAAAGTTTGTTTGTTTACTTGACATGATACTGTACAGAACCAAACTGCATTTGTGACTATATATATGTACAAAGAGATTTTTTATGAATGAATTTTTGAATAAAAATAAGTTTAGCTGAGTAGCCTGATTCTTTGCTGTACATCCTCATTCTAATCAAAGCAAAATACTATAGATGCTGGAACTTGGAAACAAACACAGAAAATGCTGGAGAAGTTCAGCAGGTTTGGCAGTGTCTGTGGAGAGAGAAACAAAGTAATGTTTCAAGTCCAATATGACTTCAGAGTTCTAACTAAGTGTTATACTGCACTTGAAACCTTAACTCTATTTCATTAATTTTCAGTTCTGTTTGTTCAATAGCTGATGGACCTATTGTTTCTTGCATTGGAGTTTCTTGCGTTTTTATCTGTTAGGAGGCTACATCTGAGGCCTTTTTACAATATGTGTGCCCCATTGAAGTAACAGAAACAATCAAAATAATTTTTTCAAGATGAATTTTGGCTAACTTTATTTATCCAGTGTTGTGATAAAATATTATTTGATGAATCCATCTGAACTGTTGTCTAGATTGCTGATATTTCCTGGTTAATAAACCATACTATTGGAAATGGATCAAGAGGTGAGGAATTGGGAAAATTCTTATCAGCAGCAAGCTATGATGATCTAGAATGTATTGCTTGAGTGACGGAAGCAAATTCAATTGTAACTTTTAAAGTGGAATTTGATAAACAATTGAAGGGAAGAAATTGTCAATCTGTGGCAGGGCAGTGTGATGAATTGGTTTTGAATTCAAAGAGAAAGCTCAGAAATATTGGACCAGGTAGCCTCCTTCTATACTGCATGATTTTTGCCACTTACAGTATTACCACTTTACAGTCTGCTCGATTATCCCCTTTTCTCTCATACATACAGAAATAACACTGGAAATGACCACGTAAAGCAAAATGAATGTGATGTGAATAATTTTGTATTTTCTTTAATGTACTGTAAAGTACATAATCTCAACAATATTAAAGGTTTTTTTTAAAGGACTCTTTCTTATTAGATATGCTGATAGTGTTGTGCTTTCTATGAAGGAATGTTTGCAAAGGATTTGTGTAATCATTGTATTGAAATGTAGCAATGGTAATGTCATTAATGTATCTTTTGAACAATTTTGCGTGATTGTGCTAGATTTTCAATTGCTTTTGTATTCTTTTATGTTATTGATACATTATGATGGTTTTCTTGGAGGGCACAATAAACCTAGGGTCCTTCATCATATGATGGTATGTATCTGAGCAAAATACGTTCTGTGGCGGGTCTGTATTAGAACAGTGTGGACCCAATGAATGGCACGATTCTTTAATAGTTGAATTAGTTAAATAAGCTGCTAACAGGATGTCCATCCTTGGAGAACCTATCTCAGGAATTGCTGGGTGCAGTTTTAGCTCACCCAGTCAGGAGCTGGATACCAGACTCAAGCCAAGGCTGCAGATCACCGGAGCTGATCAGACAGACCCCTGCAATCAGGTGGGGGCTGTGGTGTTGCTTGATGAGGGCAGAGGTATGTTGCTGCAGGGACAACCTTTGCCACCAGTGTTCCCATCTATGCCACCAGGCGGCCACCATGTGGGCCCCACTATGTCTGATTAGGGTGGATTTCCCCCTCCACCTCACACACCCAATCTCCTCAATGTAGTTGGTACCATCTTTCACCAGGTAGTCTTCCCATGTGGCAGATGGCTCACTTGTTGGTGATATATTTTTTTAAATGTTCATTATGTGTGGGTGTCACTGGCTGGACCAACATTTATTGCTATTCTATAATTTCCCATTTAACCCTGGCTTGCCCAGACTCTGAGAAACCTGATAGCTCATGGAACACACATACAACTCTGGGGAAAAAAGAGCAAGTTCCATCATTCTTCTTAACAAGAGGAGCTGGAAATGCGTCCCCTGGTCTGGCAAGCATACCATTGTTCGGATTCTCCATCAGAATCTCCCAACACAAACTGCTGATAGATATCCCATCCCCACTCCACTGACAGGCTCCCTGCCTGTAACTGCAGCCTGTTCTGAAGTGCTCTCTGGCCAACCAAAAGCCAAGATTATCAACAGGTTAGCTTCCAGCCAGGGATCCTGTCAGTAATAAAATCTAGGTTTTCCAATTAAAACTTTGAGCCCACGTTTTGATAGTGTGCATCCTGTCAATCTGTCTTTCAGATAAGAAGTTAAACCAGGACCTGTTCTTATATCTCAGGTAGACTTAGAAGTTCGCACAGTGGTATTTCAAAAAGAAATGGGGAATTCTCACCAGAGTCCTGGTCAATATTTCATATTTTAATTTTTCATTATGAACAACAGATTATCTGGTCATGATCGCATTATCACTTGCTGTGGGACTCTGCTGTACAGATTGACTGCTGATTTTCCTAAATTGAAATAGTGACTACACTATAAAACACTTTGTTATCTTTGAAGCACATAAGGGTATCTTGAGGTTATGAAAGACACTATGCAAATCCAAATCTTTCTTTTCTTTCAATGACAGTATTGGCTCAGTGGTTATTACTTTTGAAGGTTCTCTCTCTCTAACCTACAATCAAAAAGGATCATTTGTTTCTATTGCTTTTTGGGATAACATACAACTCATTTCCAGGTTCTCTAAGAATTTATTCCGTGCGCGATTTGAAACTCCCCCCTGGATTAGTTATGGCTGTTGTATTCTTTACTTCAGGGCTCTCTGTGGTAACGGGGTTAGGAGCAGAGGGATCAAATAAGGACCCCGAAAGTAAAGTTGTACCAGTAAACAAACAGTGTTGGGGCTGGAAGCCATTCAAAAGCTTGTTGAATGTAACCAACATGAACATCAGAAGAGTGAAGGCACTGGATTACAGATAGCTGCAAGATTTTCGATAGCTGTAGGATAATCAAAGAATTTCTCTCCACAGGCTTGATGGAGAATAAAACAGAGATAGGCCTTGTAAGGGATAAGGATGAGTAAACAATCTTAAAGATCAAGACATGTTTAATGAAATCTTAGCATCTATCTTCATTGTTAAAGATACACAAATTCTTGATCTAATCAAGTTAAAGAATGTGTAAACCATTTGTAATTCAGGAATTCAAGTGGTTAATTGAATATAAGGAACCCAGAAGAGATAAATGCAGGCTGAAGGAAAGAGGAGATAACTGAGGATCTTATTCATATTTTTCAGACTTGTATCAAAAGCAAATATTCAAATCTAGCAAAGATAGCAGGCTGATTGTTGCCAACCAGTGGGAATTAGGAAAAAGGGCTCAAGAGAATTTTACAAGATCCTACTAACATTCATCCAAATGAGGGTAAAGGAATAATTCTTCTAGCTACTCCTGCCAGGAGATTTTCTGTCATGCTTGTATGTCTTACACAATTCACACACGTTCACTGTAGCTCCTTGGTAACTCCTCTGCAATGTCTGTCATCCAACTACGGCTGGATCGACCCACTTTCTGCTGCCCTTCACTTTGACCAACTATGTTTCACAGAGCATCACATGATAACATAACTATGAATGGAGGTTGCAGAGATGCTTTAGTGTGATTCGGATAAACTAAGGGCAAATGCATAACAGATGAGGTGTAATGTGGACAACTATGACATTATCAACTTTGTTAACAAAAACACGATGGCAGATTATTATCTGAATGATGGTATTTTGGGAAAAGGCAAAGGGCAACAAGACCTGGGTGGCCTCATACGGCTGAAAGCTTGCATGCAGGTACAACAGGTGGTGAAGAAGGCAAGGGGTATATTGGCTTTTGAGAGGATTTGGGTACAGGAGCAGGGATGTCTTGGTGCAATTGTATATGGTCTTGTTGGTCATATAGATTACTGTGTGCAGTTTTAGTTCCTTTATCTGAGGAAGGATGTTCTATCTATGGAGGTGGTACAAAGAAGGTTTACCAGACTGATTCCTGACTGATTCACGAAGAGAGACTGGATTGATTGTAGCTATATTCACTGGAGTTTAGAAGAATGAGAGGGGATCTCATAGAAACCTGTAAAATTCTAACAGGTTTAGTCAGGGTAAGTACAGGGAGGAACGTTCCCAATTGGTGGGAAGTTCTGAGCCTGGGGTCACAGACTAAGGATATGGGGAAGACTAATTAGGGCTGAGATGAGAACTTTCTTCACCCAGTGTGTGGTGAGTCTAGATTTCTCTGCCACAGAAAGCAGTTGAGGCACATACATTGAAAGTTTTCAAGACAGAGATAGATACAGTTCTCCGGGCTAAAGGGATCAAAGGGCATGGGAGTACTGAGTTGGATGATCAGTCATGGTCATGTTAAATGGTAGAGAGGATTTAAGGGCCAAATGGTCTACACCTGTTTCTATTTTCTATGTTTTGATGTTTCTATTTCCTGCCTCCTAATTGTTGCCCCTCTACACACTTGCCATCGGACACCTAAAATACACATGCTCATGGCCTTCCACACCAATCACAAAGTGAATTGCCCCAATTGGATGATCTTTATTGTCAGTCAAATGGACATTTTCCCCTGTCTAATAGTTTCATCATTAAAAAACATTTTCACAAGTACAATTTAACACCCCACATCCCGCTTCCATTTGTTTCTTCTCCTGAGTTGTTCATTATTGTGTCCTCGAGAATATTTTTTAATTCCTGAGGACACCAAGGAAGCCCTAGAGGTAGCAAAATAGTAAGGTGCAGGGGAATCTAACAGGTACAATGTATTTGGATTTTGAGAGGAAAGATTGTGTATTAAATTTATAAAATTAAAGTGTTTAAAATGAATGCTTAATTGGATTAGAAAATTTAATGCTGTCATCCTGATTAAATGGGGAACTCTCTCTTTTGAATCTGTGAATTAAAAGTCCATTCTTCTAATCAAACACTTACATAATTTGAAATCCAGCCCTGTCAATCTTTCAAATCCCCCCTTACTAACATTCAATCGAAATTTGGATAGCTGTTCCCCAGAGTAGATGAGCAGTAATCTGACAGAGTCAATCTCATGGAGCCATATCCTTTAAAGACAGGGTGCAATACAACACCACTGCCATCCCTGGTTCTATTTTGTCCCACCAGCAGGACTCAGTGGAAGTGGTGGCATAGTGGTAGTGCCCTGGGAGTACTCAACATTGACGGTGTCCCTTTGAAGTCTCATGACATCATGTCATATATGGGGAAGGGGACTTCCTTCTTATAAAATTTAGCACCCTATCTCAGCTGGTGCATCAGTACTCCTCCACATTGAACATTATTTGAAGGAAGAATTCAGGGTGGCAAGAGCATAGAATGTATCCTGGGTGAGGGCCTTCAATGTCCATCACCAAGAGTCTCCTGTTTGCACCGCTACTGACTAAGTTCTAAAGGACATAGCCACTGGGCTCAGTCTGCAGTCTGAGAAAAGGACAGCCTATTATCTTAAGGGCAATTAGGGATGACAATGGATGCTGAAGAAACCAACAAGAGAGAACAACATACTTGACAACATCCTCACCAATACATCCGTTGCAGATGCATTTGCCCATGACATTATCAGTGACCACAGCACGGTCCTCCACTTTCACATTGAGGATACACTACTACCATGCTAAATGGGTTATATTTCAAATGGATCTGCAACTCAAACTGGGCATCCATTAGGTAACTTGGGACATTAGCAACATAGAATTCTGTTAAACCACAATTCGTAATTTTTACCCTGCCATATCTCTCCCACCCTACCATTACCATCAAACCAGGATCAACACAGGTTTAATGGAGCATACAGGAGGACATGCCAGGCATAGTACCAGCCATACCTAAAAATGAGGTGTCGCCCTAGTGAAGCAACTATCCCGGATGATTAATGTGCCAAGCAGCATAAACAGCATGCAACAAACAGAACCTAGCAATCCCACAACAAAGAATCAATTCCATCCTCTGCAGTCCTGCCATATTCAGTCATGAGTGGTGGTGGACAATTAAACAACGCATTAGAGGAAGAGAAGGTGGTCCATAAGTACCACTGTTCTTAACAGTAGGGGAGACAAGTCCATCAATGCAAAATACAAGGCTGAAGCATTTACAGGCATCTTCAGTCAGAAGTATCAAGTAGACAATCTATCTTAGTTCCTCCAGAGTTTCCAAGCTTCACAGTTCTGTTGTGAGTAATTCACCTCCTGTTTCTTCAATGCCTGTTCAGAAAGCACGACTCTGGAATGTGGTGGAATTCTCTCTAATTGCCTGGATGGGTGCAACTCCAACAACACTAAAGAAGCTCAACACAATCCAGGACAAAACAGTTCACTTGATTGGCACACCTTCCGTCAGCATTACCATCCACTCCCTTCATCACAGAAACAACTGTGGCAATATGTTTACCATCTGTAAGACACACAGCAGTGACTCACCAAAGCTCCTTTGACAGCACCTTCCAAACTCACAACCTCTACCAGATAGGAGGACAAGGGCAGCAGAAGTATTGGAACATCACCACCTAAAAGATCCCCTCCAAGCAAAACACCATCCTGACCTGGAACTATAACACCATTCCTTCATTGTCGCTGGGTTAAAACTCTGAGACCATTTTCTTAACAGCAGCATAGATGCACTTACTCTCCATTGACTTCAATGGTTTGAGAAAAGGACAGCCTATTATCTTAAGGGCAATTAGGGATGACAATGGATGCTGCCTTAGCCAGCAATACTCATATTTTATTAATCTCTATTATTCCATTGTTTCATTGAAATTTACAGAATACTGAAAGGGGACAGAATGGATGTGAAGAAGATGTTTCCACTAATAGGAGAGACTAGAACCTGAGAGCACAGGCTCAGAGTGAAGGCACAACCCTTTAGAACTGAAAGGAGGAGGAATTCCTTCAGCCAGATTGTGGTAAATCTGTGAAACTCATTGCCACAGAAGGTTATGAAGGCCAATTCATTAAGTGTCTTTGAGACAGAGATAGATAGATTCTTAATTGCTGAGGGGATTAAAAGTTACAGAGAGAAGCCAGGAGAATGGGGTTGAGAAACATATCAACCATGATCAAATGGCGGAGCAGACTTGATTGGCCGGATGGCTTAATTCTGTTCTTATATCTTATGGTTATGGTTTAATGATACTTTTTAAAAATTCCTCTATTTTGAACCACATTATTCTTATTTTTGTGATACAGCTGTCAGAAATGAAGTTCACACAGTTCAACTGATGAGTATCACTAGAGCATGAACCAAGAAACCCATGTAATATGTGGATCTGGATTCAAATTCCATCATGGTAGATGTTGAAATTTGAATTCAATTTAAAAAAAGCCTGGAAATAAGTGTTCAATTGTCAATTGTTGGAAAAACCCATCTGGTTCATAAATTCAGGAAAGGAATCCACCATCTTACCTGGTCTGGCCTACGTGTGCCTCCAAGTCCATAGCCATGTGGTTGACTCTTCATTGGTGTCTGGGTAATTAGGCATGGGCAATAAATGCTGGTCTAGCCAGCGACATCCACATCCCATAAATGAATTTTTAAAAATCCCAGATAATACTTCAGTGCCGTACAGTGGAATTGCTGCATTGTCAGCAGTGCCATCTTCCAAATGAGCCTCCTAAAAGTTCAAGTTATGCAGTTTGGGCACTCTTCTAGTAGTCTGGACAATATTCACCTTCCACTAAAAACAGGCTCTTCTCTCAATTTTCTAATTTCAATTTTTGTGGGATTTTGATTCGTGCAAATTGATCACATTTGCCTACATGTTAACTGTGACTGTTCTTCAAAAGGAGTTGAAAACTCATTCTGAGCCAGTTAATAGCATTCAGGCAGTTGTTTGGGAGAGACCTCTGTCTCTGTAAAATCCAGCCTGATATTACCATTCAAGATTTAGATTGGATAGATGGAGGCCGAAATAGGTAACAGATGAATATGAGAGCAATGTAAGCAAATGTGATTAGAAATTATTAGAAATTAGAAAACCAGCTGGCTGGAGGAATGCATAATATTGTCGGTAGAATGCCAGGATCTCCACTCCACCAGCATAACCACTGAAACCTCACAGTAACTCTATCTCTGCAACTGTCTCCACATCCACCAAAGCTCATGCTCCACCACTCTCACAATTGCCTGGAACATCTTCGTTAAATCACTGTCACCAATTGACCTGTTTGGCTGCACAGCCACTGGGATGTTCAGCACACACTGATCAGCGTCCACTTTTAAAAGCTATCATCATGCACAGATCTTGGAGGTCCATGCAGCAGAAAAAATAACCAGAAGGAACATTGGCATTGAATGCTTCTATGGAGGTTTGGGTTTGAATAACTTTTACCAGGTAATTTAGAGGCAGGAATAACTGTCATGTAACCCATGTTATAATTAGCAGGAAAGAGTGTATTTCATTTCCAAAATATATTGACAAATTATTTGGACAAAAAATTAGAAAATAGAAAGCTCACAAAATATAAGTTTTTTTAAAATTCTAATACATTTGATATGGTAGATAATAGACAAGATATTTCCATCTGTAGGGGATCCCAATACCAAGGCTCTTAAATATATGATAGTCATAAATAAATTTAAAAAGCAATTGGGGAGGAGCCCCTTAACCTAGAGATTGGTTAGACTATGGAAATTTCTACAATATAGTATCATTGAAATAGATGGTGTTAAGGAGAAGCTAGATAAGTACAAGACAGAAAGGAATATAAAAGAGTGGAAAAAATTAGACGAAGAGCAAGTAGCGAGGAGCATTAATATTGTTATACATTAGTTGAGCTGAATGGCCAGTTGCTGGCCTGTCCACTCTATGTAATTCTATTTAAGTTAATTGCTATTTAATTATTGTTGAGTAGTCCTATCATGCAAAACTGGCAATACCAAATGAGAAGTTCAACTTACATATCAACGCTTCCCTCGTCTAATTTTTTTTTACAATATTTATCAATTCTGAATTTGATTTAGTTTGACTTAGTCTTTGGATATTGGGAATCATGAAAATTGTGTTCTCGTCTTATGTAATCTACCTTTTTAAGGTCACTCTAAAATGCAACACATAAATCTGAAGCTTCATCCTGTACAAAAATAATCTTCCCTTATGTTTGCTCGATAGGGTGATACAGTTGTTTCCTGTGACTCATATGGCATACTAAAGCTTTGGGATGTGCGGAAAGTGGCAATAATGTTATCAGTTGATGCAGGCCCTCATCCTGGAAATCAAGTGATTTTCCACCCTTCAGGTAGGAATCTATTCTTTTTGTTAATTAAGGTATCGTATCAGCTGTTCCATCCCATCTTACTTCAGTCCCCAGTATAACCTGTAAGTGTTAAAAATATAATCGCTCCACAAATACAGGGAATATGGAGATAGTAAACTGATGGTTTGGTTTTTCACTGTGGAAAGTGGTTCTGGGGTGTTTATTTTCTCACGTAGTGCAGGTAAAAAAGCTGAGTTCTAAACTGGATACCAAAATCTCATCATAACCAAACTATCAGAATGAAGTTTCTTTGGTGGGATGAAAATTCTCGTGACTTTGGTAATTGCCCATTATAACCTTAATCTGGCAAATACCATGTGGTTATCTCTTACTATTTTATTTGAACATTGCGAAACATATTTTGTCGATGCTTTTAGTCTCATGTCAGTATTACAACTTGTGCAAGTGCATTTATGAAAGTGCACAACACTGTGAGCCCAAATGATAATCCTAAATTGGTTGCCAACGTAATTCTTCATACACTTGGGGGTTATCTAGCAAATGCTGTCCAATTGTGCCATCACGTCTCATATTGGATAGTGTGTTGTGAGTATTGCAAGCACAGGTTGTTTGGGTACTGTCAGGACCTTGCTTTTTGCAAATAGGCAAAGGAATATTCCATTTGATTCGATCCTTTGGGACATGTAGCCTACATACCTAGCAACAGACCAGCACTGAAATTCAAGTATCACTTTATTAATTTATGTGACAGACATCTTTTATCGTTTGACAGTGGCATTCTGTTAGCAATGAATATTACTGATGTTGTTCCTGCATCGTAGTAGCATGAAACAACTAACTTCACCTGTTGCTGAAACCTTTGAGAAAGCTTACCCTTCCAGGGTAATCTGAGATAGACTGGGCACTTTTCAAGGTCAAAAGTGATGGCCTCAGGGCCATTAATGAACTTGCATGTTATACCATGAGATATAATCTGATCAGGGTAGCCATTATCCCACCCTATTTCAGCATCACATTTACACAGCTTAAATATTATCTTTGAAGTTACTGTTAAGGCAAATATTCTAACACATGTATGCTGATCAGTTACAGTAGTTTTTTGGTAGACAGTACCAGATCTCTCAATTGAAGTAGTCTTCTCAACTAGAACATTGAGAAAAAGAAGCTCAGTTGACCATTCCATTTTAAAGATGAATTTGCTCAAATGTGGCACACTTGGGTGTACTGGAAGCTGTGTATACTAATACACAGGGCCCTGTTCTTTACAGATAGAAGTAATATGTCCACTCAGTGCATCTGTTTCATCTCCAAAAAGTAGGCTCATTCCTCAGAACAGTGCTTAGACCAAAGTAAACCTAGTTTAAAATTTAAACAAAGCCTGGAAGTTAACTGTCAGCTGTTATTAATTGGTGCATTCTCCGTGGCAACACCTCTACCAATCAGAGTCCATTTGCCAACAATCAACACTATGCTCTCGTGGCATATAAATGTTGATTTCCCCTTAATCTGGTCCCTTGTCCTGATGACTGCAAAATGAAAAACTTTGATAAAGTATGTCTTCTTTCAGCATTACCCAAGTTCTGAGTTTCCAAATGACTTTGTTTTATTTTATTATTTACATTGTAATTTCATGCATATAAAAATAAGTTTACAAGATGATTGGATGACCATGGATGAGGAAACAATTTAGTGAATCTTGATTCATCTTTTCAGAGAGGTCCTAATGTCCTCCCATTGTAACATCAAATTCTTCTTTAAATGATTTTACATGCACTATTAAATCTCTGACATTTGATTTTTTTTGGCGAGGTAAACCTCAAGATGCTTTTGATAACTTTCAGTATTTAGTATTTCGGGCATTTTTTTAAAATTCTGTACTAACTGAAATTTTGAAACTTAATTTTAATTAATTAATTTTAATTTTCACGTGTGTTCAGATATTTCTCTTTGTCACTGTTTATCATATATGTGTTCACTTACACTTGTGGCAAATATAGAAAGAACAGTCTACTGTCAGAAGGCTACCTCTTAATAGAAATGCTTTAAAGTTTATGTGACAGGCTAAAGCAATGACGTATATTGTGTATACTGCTCTGTCCAACCTAGATCATACATAGTAGCAGGCTCCCAGGAAGTAGTGAATTTAGAATCTGAGGACAGCTAGATTCAGTGTATGATTTTAAAAATCCATTCATATCCACTTATACTTGCCTGTACGCTACAAGGAAACAATTTGAAGCCCTGTTAAATGTTGACATTGATCATGCAAAGCTCAACTGCATTGTTTTATTAATTATTCTCGAAAGAATCAAAATGTTGAACATTTTTGTGACATATAAATAAATTTACATCATTTTTTATATAATTTCAAGTAACTGAAGTTGGAAATGAGAAACTGTATCCTATGTATTCTCCAGTAAACAACCTGCAATAATTGCAGTTATCTATTAGGCCAGAGTTAAGCTAACCTAAACACTAAAGACAATAAAAAGGTTTCAGTTTACAAAGGTGACCACATAAATTATTGTCAAGCTGTTTACACAAGAAAAAGTGCTGGGAAAACACTCCATGTATGTACATCCTAACATCATTTATATTATTTTGCAAATATTAGATCTAAAAATCTTGTCATTGAAGGATATCATAGCCTTAAAACCTGGTTACAGTGCATCAAAGATGTCCCTTTAAGCAATAAACTGAGAATGATCTGCTCCAAACAGATCAGCCAGTTCAATTTGAAAGCAGAACATGACAAAATACTCATCAGGGTCTGGCAATATCTGTGGAGAAAGAAACAGAGTTAATGGTTTGAGTTTATGGTCTTTCAACAGAACTTGGAAAAGTTAGACATGTTGTGAATGAATGGTGGGTGAAACAAGGGCAAATTAAGGTGATACAGGGAAAGGCAGAAGAACCTGAATGACAGAAGGGTTAATCTTACAGGATCAAAAACAATGGTGATGAGGCAAGAAAAGAAACAAGGAAACACAAGATGTGACGGAAGCAGGTGTGCTGTTGACTGAAAGCAAAAATAAGAGAAAAACTCTCAAGTTACAAATAAAGGGAAACAAAATGAGGGACAGATTATGGTTTGAAATTTCTGAAGTTATTGTTGAGTCCAGAAGGCTCTAAAGTGCTTATTTAAAAGATGATGTGCTATTCCCCTGGCTAATTTTAAGCATCAGTGAAACAATGCAACAGGTTGAGGACAGAAATTGAAGTTTGAGAGCAATGTGAATAACTTAAAATGACAGGCCACTGGTAACTCATTTAGCCTACCCAATGTAGAGGAGACTATAATGTGAGCAGCGAATACAGTAGACTAACTGAAGTAAGTACAAGTAAATCATTCCTTTAGTTGGAATAAGCATTCGGGATCTTGGACAGTGAGCAGAAAGGAAATAAAAGGGTAGGTGCCACATTTCCAGCAAACGTTCTCAGGAAGAGGATTAAGATTTAGGGGTGATTGAGGAGTGGACCAGGGTCAAACAGAGAGAATGGCTCCTGCATAATGAAACATAAGAACAGAGTTAGGAGCAGAAGCAGCCGTTCAATCTTTTGAGGCTGTTCCACCATTCAGTAAGATCTGATTATGGTCTTATCTCCATTTTCCTGTCTTCTTCCCCATACACCATCCACTCCAAGGAATAAGTTCAATGGCACAGCCTCCATTGCTTTCAGGGGAAGGGAATTCCCCAGACTAAACAATGGCTGAGAGAAAAATATTCTCCTCATCTTTGTCTTAAATGGGAGATCCCTACTTGCTATACTTTGACTCCCAGTTCTAGTCTCCCAATAAAAGAAAACATCCTCACAGTATCTATATGATCAAGTCCCTTAGATTTTAAATGTTTCAATAAGATCACCTCTCATTCTTCTGCAGTGGGTATTATCTGAACCTGTTCAATATTCCTTTGTGAGAGAGGTTCAACCCAGGACTGAGTTGTGTGGACCTTCTCTGGACTGTTTCTCACACGTTTAAGTCCTTTAATGTCACAGTACTTCACATGTGCTCTCACCGAGGCCCTGCATATAGGATACAATAAAACTTTTCTATTTTTATATGCCACTCCAGTTGCAACAAATGTCATCACTCCAGTTGCCTTCCTAATCACATGCTGTACCCATATATGCGGAACACCAGGATCCCTTTCTACCACTGAATTAAACAATCTCTCTCTATTTAAATAGTATACTGCTTTTCTTTTTCTTCTTCTGAAAGTGGACAAGTTTAATTTTTCCTACATTATATTCCATCAGCCAAATGTTTGCCTATTCACCTGTCTACATCCCTTTATAGTCTTTATCTCCTCTTCACAACTTACTTTCCTATTTATCTTGGTATCATCAGCAAATTTAACTGTATATGTTTGGACTTTCCATCTAAGTCATTGACATTGCTTGTAAATATATGAGGTCAATACTGCAGCACTCTACTATTTACCACTTGCCAACCTGAGCATGGCACTTCCATTCCCACTCTATGCTAATAAATTACCCTCTACACCTTGAGCAACCTTTTTAGCAACCTCTGATGCAGCACCTGAGCAATCACCCTTTGGAAATCCAAGTGCATCTGCAGGTATCCCTTTATCTATCTTGCTTACTACGTCTTTAAAAAATTCTCATAGATTAGTTCAATGTGATTTTCTTTTCACAAAGCCATGTATATCTGATCCCAATTTTTTTTATGAAGTATCCTGCTACAACTTCCTTATTCATGAATTTTAGTAATATTCTATAACAGATATTAGACTACCTAATTAGTTTCCTGCTCTCTATTTCTTGCAGTTCTTGAATAAATGGTGTCATATTTGCTATTTCCCAATTCAGTGAGCTTTTTCCAGAATTTAAGGAACTTTGGATGATCTTAACCAATGCCTGTATTGTCGCTGCAGCCGCTTGTCCTTGATGCTAGTGATTCTAATAAGTTCCTTCCTGTTTTTCACCTTTTGATTTTCAACTATCTTTGGAAAGTTTTCTAAGTCTTCAGCAGTGAAAGGCACAAAATGTAAGTTCAATGCTTTTGCAATCTCTTTGTTTTCTATTACTAATTTCTTTGATATTTCTATCTAGCTTTCTCTCATTCTCTAAATTTTCCTTTTCTATGCCTTTCGCTGCTACTTCTTAAAATCTGTCCAATCTTTTGACAGACTACAAACCTTTGCAGAATTGTACAATGTTTCTTCTAATTTCATTATTTATAGACTCATAGATGTTTATACACCAGAAGAAGCCGTTTCAGTCTGTAATGTACACACCAGTTAACAAAGATCTGACTACACTAATGCCATTTTTTAGATCTAGCCCATAGCCCTGGAGACTATCACAATGCAAGCGAATATCTAAATACTGCTTCAATGTTGTGAGAGTTTCTGACTTAACCACCCTTCAGGCGGTGACTTCCAGGCTCCCGCCAGCCTCTGGGTGAAAACTTTTCTCTTCCACTCCCCTCTTAGTCTTCTACTTCTTACTAATCTCCGTAGCCATGGTTATTGATCTCTCTACTAATGGAAAAAGAACTTTACAATGCACCTATCCATGCCTTCATAATCTTGCAAACCTTTATTTGATCCCATCTCAAATTTTGCTACTCCAAGGAAAACAACCCCAGCGTATCCAATCTTACCTCATAGCTCAGATCCTTCAGCTCAGGCAGCATCCTGGTAAACCTCCTCTTCAACCTTTCTACTGCAATCACATCCTTCTTATAATGTAGTGAACAGAGCTCCATGCTGTACTCAAATTGTGGCCTAACCAGTATTTTATACAATTCTGTACAATTTCCCTGCTCTTGACCTCAACTCCATTCTCCCACATTTGTTCCACATCTAACAAAAGCAATTTTAGTCTTGAAAATTCCAATTATACCAACATTTGCAGCCTTTTGGGGATGAGATTTCCAGATCACTTCTTGATTTCGCTCCTGAACGACCCAGCTCCAATGGTAAAAGTCTGTCTCTTGAACTTGATCCCCCACTGGAGGAAATATTCTAGGAAATATCCTAGAAAAACTTTAATGATTTGATTAGACTATCTCTGAATATTCTAATTATCAATTAGATGAATGTAAGCCAAACTTATACAATCAGTCCTCATAATTAATCTTCAAAGCTCCATATCACTCTTTCGGCTTTGAAGAAAAGCAATAGTGGAAATTAACTTGTCAGTGGAAAGCAGAAAATACTTAATGCGCAAATAGTAAAGTTTTGTTGGGTTGTTGACTGGTTCCTTCCATTTCACAGTGTTCTTAATTGATACTGGGGAAGATTTCATCTTATAATAATGTGATACTGGTGATGACACAAAACTGTATGACTAGTTCTGATTATAAATGGGATGGTTAGTTTAGGATTCTGGATGAAACAGATGCATTTCAATGTAGATGTAGATGTAAGGTTTGTTTTGAGATATGGAATACAGATCGTGAAATGATGATATTTTAATTGTGACAAAACAAGAGGTTATTGGCATGATTATTGACCGCTCAGATTTTACCTAACCAGTATTAAGATGTAATCAATAAGCCATGTGGTGCGGCATGCATCAAGATAGCATGTGGTCACAAGCTGAAAATAATTGATACCAATTTTGCAGTGTTCATTAGTTGAAGCTTATTTGGAGTATATGTGCATTTAACATATTATCTTCAAAAGGACATTGTTTTATTAGATATTGTGCAAGAATGGTTGATGAGGGTAATTCAAAGATTCAACTTGTGAATTTGAATTCAGAACCGCTTTGAAAATACTGAGAGAATAGCTGACAAATTTGAATGTAACACAAAATGTAAGTGCAGAGTTGGAGGCCATGGGCAGAAAAGCATTAAGCCTCAAGTAAGATGCGAGAATACAAAGGATTTTTGATTCCCCAAGGATTGGAAAATCTGTGGAATAAAATACTACGGTTAAATGATGGTTAATGATGGTGCATGCAGAGAAAATGAAATGAGTTTATTTAGCCAGAAACAAGACTTAAAGAGTCATAGACATGTACAGCATGGAAACAAACCCTTCAGTCCACCTTGTCCATGCCGACCAGGTATCCTAAATTAGTCTAGACTTGTCGGTTGGTTCGCCGAGCTGACTGGTTTTCCTGCAAACGTTTCGTCTCTCTTCTAGGTGACATTGTCAGTGCTGTGTAGCCTCTGTAGAAGTGCTGTTGTTCTATCCCACTCTGAATTTATATGATCCCGCCTGTCATGGTGGGCAGTCTTGTTTCCAGTTTTGTACCATAGTGGTATGTAGATGGGGTATTTCAACATGTTTATTAATTGCATCGGTGGTTGAAAACCAGGCCTCCAGGAATTCTTGTGCTTGTCTCTGTTTCGCTTGTCCTAGTACTGTAACTTTGTCCCAGTCAAATTGATATCCTTCTATGTCTGAGTGTATTGAAACAAGGGAGAATTGGTCGTGCCGTTTTGCTGTGAGTTGGTGTTCATGTATCCTGGTGGCAAGTTTCCTACCCGTCTGTCCTAAGTAGTGTTTCTCGCAGTTGCTTATGGTATTTTATATAGCACACTTGTCCTGCTTATTATGGGTATGGGGTCTTTCATCTTTGAGAGTAACTGGCGAAGTGTGGCTGTTGGTTTGTGTGCTATCCTTATTCCAAGAGGTTTTACTGAACACAGTATCCCAAAAGTGGCCTCACCAATGTCCTGTACAGCCGCAACATGACATCGCAACTGATATACTGCATGAACTGATTAATAGAGGCGAGTGTACCAAATACCTTGTTCCCTGACAACAAGGTGCAGGGCTGGATGAACACAGCAGGCCAAGCAGGCTGATGAAGGGTCTAGGCCCGAAACGTCAGCCTTTCTGCTCCTATGATGCTGCTTGGCCTGCTGTGTTCATCCAGCCCTGCACCTTGTTGTCTCGGATTCTCCAGCATCTGCAGTTCCTACTAACCTTGTTCCCTGCCCTGTCTACCTGCGACTCCTCTTTCAAGGAACTATGAACCTACATCCCAAGGTCTCTTTGTTCGGCAACGCTTGCCAGGATCCTACCATTAAGTGTATAAGTCCTGCCCTGATTTGCCTTACTGAAATGCAACACCTCACATTTATCAAAAATTAAACTTTATTTGCCACTCTTTGGCCCATCAGCCCATCTGATCAAGGTTCTGTTGTACTCTGAGATAACCTTCTTCATTGTCCTTTATACCACCAATTTTGGTGTCATCTGCAAACGTACTAACCATGTCTCCTATATTCACATCCAAATCATATATATAAATGACAAAAAGCAGTGGATCCAGCACCAAATCTTGTGTCATACTGCTGGTCACAAGCATCCGGTCTGAAAAACAACCTTGTACCACCACCCTCTGTTCCTACCTTTGCATCCAAATAGCTAGCTGTCCCTGGATTCCATATGATCTAACATTGCTAACCAGTCTGCCATGTGGAACTGTGTATGAATGCGTTTCTGAAGTCCATATAAACAGCATCCACACTCTGCCTTCATCTTAAAGTGAAAAGAATAATTATTTACAGAAATTCAGTGTGAAGCATGGTACTGATGACTGCAACTGTATCATAGAATCGTAGAATCCCTCCAGTGTGGAAGCAGGCCATTCGGCCCATCAGGTCCACAGTGCCCCTCCGAAGAACATCCCACCGAGACCCACTCCCCCTACCCTATCGTGTAACCCTGCATTTCCCATAGCCAATCCACCTAACCTGCACATCTTTGGGCTGTGGGAGGAAACCAGAGGAAACACACACAGACATGGGGAGAATGTGCAAACTCCACACAGATAGTCGACCAAAGCTAGAATCAAACTCCTTCCCTGGCTTTGTGAGATGTAAGTGCTAACCACTGAGCCATTGTGCTACCCAATTGTACTGTTGCATCACCTCCTCCAGCCTCAACTCTCATGCAAGATTGCTTGTCTGATCTTAGGTTGTGAATGAACCAAAACTTCCTTTCATTGAACACTGGAAGCCAAAACCAGCCAATCAAGCATTTTATTCACCAGTGACTGTCTCTGTTCTGCAAGTCAGACTGCATGAGATGGTTTACAGCTTCCTTATCTAATTCTACTCTAAGCTGATTTCCAATTTCAAGAACTCCCACCTCTGCAATATTAGTCACCTCCATACTTACCTCACTCCTGCAGAGATAATCATCCACAGATTTACTTTCTACAGACTTAATTTATTAAGAGCCATCCTGGCTGGCCTGCCAAGTACCACTGTCCATACAACTTGACTACTATCATCAGATCATATACCCCTAGCCTTCACAAGCTATAACACCCACAGGCCAAAGAAGTAGAAGTAGGCCATTTGGTTTATCGAGTCTGATATGCCATTAAATGAGATCATGGCTGATCTGATAATGCTAAACTCTACATTCCTGTCATATCCCCATAACCCTTCATCCAATTCTGATTAAAAATCTGTCTATCTTGGCCTTGAACATACTGAGTGACCCAGCCTCAACGGCCATGTGCAGTAAAGACTTCTACAGAGTTACATTTGCTTTAATTTAAAGTTCATTGATAAATTCTGCCATGATCATAGAGTCACAGTCATAGAGTCGTAGAGTCATACAACATGGAAACAGACCCTTTGGTCTAACTCATCCATGCCGACCAAGTTTCCCAAACTAAAGTAGTCCCACTTGCCTGCATTTGGCCCATATCCTTCTAAATCTTTCCTATTCATGTACTTGTCCAAATGTCTTTTAAATGTTATAATTGTACCCGCATCTACCAAATTCTCTGGCAGTTCATTCCATATATAAATGTGTGAAAAAGTTGCACTTCAGGTCCCTTTTAAATCTTTCTCCTCTCAGCTCAAAAATATGTCCCCTAGTTTTGAACTCCCCCATCTTGGGGAAAAGACCTTTGCTATTCACCTTACCTACGCCCCTTATGATTTTATAAACCTCTATAAAGTCACCCCTCGATGTCCTATGCTCCAGTGAAATAGGTCCCAGCCTATCCTTATAACTCAAACCTCCATTCCCAGCACTATCCTGGTAATTCTTTTCTGAACCCATTCAATTTTGCCTTACTATCCATATTCTCCAAATGTAGACTTCTATACATCCCACCTTGCCACTGGTCCAACACTGGTTGCAAAGACTATTTAATTACCTCAGCCCTACTATTCAAAATTCCCTTCGTAAAACTCTCCACCTTTAACTTCCCTGTTGGATTGTGGGCGTCACTAGCCAGGCCAGCATTTACTGCCCACCCCTAATTGCCCAGAGGGCAGTTAAGAGTCAACCACATTGCAGTAGGTCTGGAGTCTCATGCAGGCTAGACCAGGTAAGAATGGCAGATTTCCTTCCCTAAAGGGTATTAGTGAACCAGATGGGTTTTCCTAACAATTGGAAACAGTTTCATGGTCATCATTAGACTCTTATTTCCAGATTATTCAAAAGCCACATCTTTCAAGTATTATGTTCAGTCACATTTTCTGTATTTACCCAGTACCCATGCACAGTGTTGTTATTCCAGTCTTTGGAAATCTTGAAGCATCATGCTGCCGATAAACAAAACTTGCATTTATTTCAAACTTCAAATCAGCCTGCTTTAGCAATAATCTTGCCTTCAGCATAAGATCAGGAGCGAAATGTTCACTAATGATTGCACAATGTTCAGCTCAACTTATAGCTTCTCAGATACGGAAGAAGTCAGTAAGAAAAACAAAGTTGCTGGAAAAGCCCAGCAGGTCTGGCAGTATCTGTGAAGGAAAAAACAGAGTTAACGTGTCGGATCCAATGACCCTTCCTCAGAACAGATTGGTCACCGGACCCGAAACGTTAACTCTGTTTTTTCCTTCACAGATGCTGCCAGACCTGCTGAGCTTTTCCAGCAACTTTGTTTTTGTTCCTGATTTACAGCATCCGCAGTTCTTTCGGTTTTTATGATGGAAGAAGTCAGCGTCCGTATGCAGCAAGACTTGTAAAATACCTTGCCTAAAGCTAAGGGGTGGCAAGTAAGATGTGCTCCACACAAGAGCCAGATAATGGCTATCTCCAACAAGGGAGAATCTCATCATCGCCCCTTGACATCCAGTGGCATTATCATCACTGAATGTCCCATTATCTAACATCCTGAAAGCTACCATTGACTAGAAACTGAACTGGACTAGTCTTGTAAATAGAACTGCTACAAGAGCTAGTAAGAGACTGGGGAATCCTGCAGTGAATAACTCATTTCCTTACTCCCCAAAGCTTGTCCACTATCTACAAGGCACAAATCACAGTGGTGATGGAATACTCTCCACTTCCCTGAGTGTGTGAATCTCCAATGACATTCAAGAAGCTTGACACCATCCAGGAGAAAGCAGTTGACATCTCATCCACGATGAACCACTCCTTCCATCATTTAACCACCAGGCCCCACAGTTTTCCTGTTATTCACTACATTCACCTAAATACTCTAACTATGTCACTGCCACTCTGTTCCTAATGCCCACTTGTCATTGTCCTTTAGAAACACATCACGTAAAGGTAAGCAATTGGACAATTCCAAACTTGAGCTTTTATTTACAGCTAGCAAAGCAATTTAAACAAAACCAATTGAGGCTGAATTTCTCTCTACTATACCAGCGAAATGCTGGCATTATGACCAGTGACTATTCTGTGATGGTCTGCTGCACCCAGCTCATTTCTGCCGGAACTGATTGTCTATCTTGGAGCATCCGATGCAGCTGAGTTCTGACGTACACAAGTAAAGCTTCCCCCTCTCCAATATTCTCAGATGACTGTTTCCGTTCCGCTGGCTTCATAGCATCCAGCATATCATCTCCTTGCCTTTTCTAATTGTGTAAAGCACAGAATTCCAGGATTATGCAGCACTCTCTGACCAAACAATACTGGAAGGTTCCCCAAAGCTGGTCCAAGGCACAAAACCACACCTTTAGTAGCCCTACCATCTATCCACCATGGCGCTGCTTGGAGCATGTGCTGCAACTTTATAAAGATGCTGTGCCAGCTGAGTGACCAATATGTTATATAAAAAGGGAGTGCATGCTGAGCTCTGAGCCCCTTCCCAACCCAGAACTACATAATTCATTCAACTTTTCACTTCATTGAGTAGAGTCCATTGTCATACTTACAGGATATGTGATGAGACCATGTTTCTATACCCAGAGCACCTTTGGAAATTTCACAAGTGATGGGGCACTTTTGACTAGCACTCGCCTCTTTTTAAGTCATTTCCATTAACTTCTGCATCACTGAGATTTAGTGTCAGGTCTGCAAGTACCAGTGGCTCAATGCAAATCAACTTTGAGCAGTATTTGAAACCTAAGCTATTTACTCCGCATGCATAGCAAATGGACAAGAAATGTTTGCAAATGAAATATAGCTGGAGTTTGCAAATCCATGCTCATGTATTTGCCACTTCAATGTCCTAATGCCTATCAGTGACATTGACTCCGCTCAACATTTTTCAGATGCATTTTACATCTAGAGGATGGCAACTGATGGCAGGGAATGCAGCTTCCAATGGACACTATCAGCACTGGGCTCCACCTAGCCACAAGGTACTTCCCCAGTCCCACCACCCACCAAGCCTCCAAGCCCCATTTACCCCACTCTACCCCAACAGCCACTTTCCACCCATCTCCCCCAAGTGGAGACACAGGACTTTGATTTTCACCTCCAACTGTCCTCTTTGTCCCTAAACGCTAACACTATACCTTAATTACACCCATCCTGCTCCTCTACCCTCCTATGTGAAGGCCATGGTAGTGAGCACTACCAATAACCCATGCTTCTCCCCACATACTAGCCTACTATGCCCTCCATTACTGTTTCTCACCACTTCCCCAATATACCTGGAGATACCCCCTATCACATTGTTCATTCATACTTCCATTCAGGCCCTCCACCCTTAATTCTTCAATCCATTTTGGCAGTGATCCTCCTTCTTACAGGCTCACATTGCACCCCTGTCAGTGGTCAACAGATGGCCCCCTAGGACTGTATTCAACCCAGACCTCTGACTGACTTTGATGAGCACCCACTAGGTATGACTATCTAGACTGCTTACTGCTGTCTTTGCAGCTCCGGAACAGATGATTCACAATTCAAAAGTCTCCCCCTGTCCCTGGACAGATCCTACTGACAACTATGACAAGCAGCCTATCTGTGTACCTGCGCTAAGGAGTGTGTCTATACAGTAGGACTGATAGTCTTTGGCTCTAGCTGAAGCTCTAGTGCACTAAAAGACATGGTATGGCAAGGCAAGGTAAAAGAAGACATGCAACTAGGCACTTAATGAGGACTAAGAGAGCAAACAAGCAGCCTAAGATGCAACTTGGTCCAATCCCTGAGCTGGCTGCTTGTCCCTGAGTACAAAGTGTCCTTGCAGCAGTCTTTCAATGCTAATTTCCAAAGCACCCTGCAGTACAAGTCCGTGCTCCCTATGTTGCCAATAAGCGCGTTGGGAGATGTGCCAGCATGGTTGTGAAGAGTTGGCTAATGTCCAATGCCAGTGCTCATGTTTGGGTTTGTGGATGGTGTCTATGGATTGTCCTGAGATGCTTTTTGTGCTAAAGCAAGATGAAGGCTGGTTGCAGCCAGCGCCCAGTTGAATTTACCAGGTAACTGGGCTGACTTCCATGTTGAAAGTTCTGAACGTCTAGCTTGCTCGTTGGTTTTAGTAAGATAGAAAGCTGAATATTAATGAGGTGAGTTGCAGCGTTATTAAGGCATTGAACAAACTGTAATACCCCTCAATTTGGCAAGTCAGTGCTGCCTAGCAAGAAACTTGCCTTGCCACTTGGCAAATACACAGAAGATGCAGCAGATTGCTCACATCAAGGTGGGACTTGCTGGACTTCTCACCCAATTCGGCCACACATCTTTCTATGGCCCATGCCACTCAAACCACTATAAGATTCTGCACATGTTTTAGGTAACCTAGTCTTCTCTTAAAAAGAAGCTGCACAGAATAACATTGCTGAAAAGATTGAAGAGAAAGAATTCCAGGGTGATAGATGCAGCACTAAAGCCATGAGGAGGTGAGCAAGGGGAGAAACACCATGTTTTTGCAGGGGACCAGGAAGCTGGTAAGACCCACCTACAGAAAGACGAGGGAACAGATGTCAAAGGATGTCAATTCCTGAAGTTTGGGCCTGAGAACCTGCTAGAAGTGCCACAAGAACTTGAATTACCTAACAGAGGTGATCAAAAGAAAAGCATGTATTTTCATACCCTCACCACCATACATACATACCCTCACCACCATATCTATCATGCTTCTCAATGCAGACATCCCAACATCACTCAGCGGCACTCCTAGGTGCTCAGGACTCACCTCTCACATCCATCTCACCTTCCCACACCTATCGAAGCTGCCAGCCTTCTACTCAACGTGCAGTACTTTCATATGACTCCAGTTATTTGGTTATGGCATGAATATCACGCAAACTTACTCATAGAGCTCTATAACGTGGGAAAAGGCCCTTTAACTCATCAAGTCTGTGCTACAGACTCACTGACAGTCTCCCCACCCTTACAGGACAAGGTGGCACAGAAGAGAAAAAAGTAGACCAGAAACTGAAATAAGGATGCCTGCATTTTTGGTACCCTATGGCAAGTATCATGGAACTGACTGTGACTCAGAGAACTTCGAAGACAACTTATTCCTGGCTTATGCCTCTTCTCAACTCCCAGTATATCTTCATTATTCTATCTGGCACAATGGGTAAGCTGGTGAAGGTATGACCATTGACCTCTTTCTGCCCATCCACGCCACTTTCCTTCACATCAGTGTTCCTATTCTGGTTTCCTGCTTTCAGACACTCAAGCACAAATACCCAGCCACATCAACTCAAAGAAGAAGAGAGTGACAATACCCCACTAATAAAAAGCCCCATCAGTTTATCTCATGCTTACTGCAAGTATATAATTGGAATTTAGCATGAGTCACTGGACACAAATGGGCTGCAGCCGTGCCAGAAAGAAAGGGTTGCTCATATGACATATTATTAGAGGGCAAGTTTGCAAGTGAGTTCTGCACAGGCTTCAGTCTGGGACCTCAATGAGGAAGCATATCTGGGAGTTCAGGTGGGCATAAGATGCCACTTGTCAAACAGTCTCCTATCACTGTCAAGGAGCATTAAGAACCTCAGCTCAAAGTTCACGTGCACAGAGCTTTCTTGTTTGCAGCTTTTGTTTCATTCTCCTGTCATGCTGCAGACCCAGAAGTGAGGATGCAACAGCATTTCAGGAAATTCACATAACCCCAAAATCACTCTAGACTATTTACAGATACTATAATAGCCTTTAATGGAACACAAGTGAAAGGCCCATCTTGCAGTGTAATGCTTGGTGTTTGATGAGTTATTGATAGATTCATTGCCTAGACCTGCATAGTCCATGATTGGGCTGTGTGAGGTCAGGATTGC
>NC_063338.1:8638228-8690341 GCF_021869965.1 Rhincodon typus
AAATTCAAATAACAAACCTTGTAAAGTGAAATGATCAGCATTGAAGATCAGCTTCTCTGCTCCTATGATGCTGCTTGGCCTGCTGTGTTCATCCAGCCCTGCACCTTGTTGTCTCGGATTCTCCAGCATCTGCAGTTCCTACTATCTCTGAAAGGAAAATATTGACAGTTACCATGGGGACCTCATCCCAACAGGATCACCAGTGAAGTTAAAAATGATGATAGCAAATAACCCCAGCTTTTAAGAAAAAATACAGAGACTTAATGATCTCAATATGCAGCCAATAATATACAAATTCTATTAGTCTGTCAGTGTATAACACTACACTGTTTTAAGAAGATATAGATTTTTAAACATTTTAACTATTATTCGAAGAATGGGAACAGGAATCTGTACTCATTGTCTCACACATATGGTAGTTGAGATTTATTTAGCTTAATTTTTAGAAGTTATACAGTAGTCCAATGTTGGCTCAGAATCCTAATTATGGTGGAAAATCTCTTGTGGTCCTGCTATAATCTCATTTTGTGCCTGAAGTACAGCACAATCATCTAGAGTAGATTCAGCATTTCTATTCCTTCCATTCAGTAATGGGTATTGACCACTGATGCTGCTGCTGCCATCATTTTCAGCGCTCATTGTGAAACTATTATAACTGTCTACGCTGCTTTCATCTGACAAAGATGAATCTTTCATCCCTGGGGATTAGACAGAGAAGTGACAGCTATAGAACAAGACTGTTCTTTGTTTAATTCATGCCAGTGAAGCTGAAGGCCTTATTTAATATCTCACTCCAAGATTTGTTTGAGTATTTATTGTCAGTCAAAAAGCAAAAGGCTGTATTTTTCTATTATTGAAAAGTTGGAACATGATAACGATTGCAGTAATAATTCTATCAGCCTGTCTGAGGGAGGGGTGAGGTGATCATATGTTGTTCATGCCATTCATTTTATGAAATCATTTTATGTATCTTTATTGCTAAAGCACTCAAGAAATAACCTAATTTTTAGTAAACCATATCCTTCACAGACCATAGTTAAAAAGTTTTTAGAGGAATAGCTTTATATTAATCAGTTTCACATTTTTTCCCATTTCTCTATTATCATAGCATAACAGATGAGATATTTTATGCTGATGATGCATTGGTGTTTCAAGAGAGTCATAATTCATCAGACCCAAAGGTGTGATAGATGCATGATGTCCTCTGAGAAAATCAACTATTAGATCATAACATTGGAGGACATAATACTTACTGGATTGAATTAGAAACTCCACGTCCCTTAGAACCCTAAGTATAAAGCAGGCTGTTTCCACATATATCAACAACAATCATAACTGTGATTTTTTTAAAAATAAAAGTGTTATTTTTCAAATCCTCAAATTTAACAAAGATTACTAAGTAGCCACTACACAGGAATGTAATCAGTGAAAAATGTCCAGCCAAAGAAGGTAATACAATTACAGACGAGAAAACATTTGGTCAAAGAGGTAGATATCAAGATGGAGTCCCAAAGAAGGATAGAAAGTTGGAGACGTGTAGAGGTTTGAGGAGGATATTCCAAAACTTGTGCTGTCAATAACCGAAGGCATAACCACACATGGTGGGGTGAAAAAAGTCATGGATGTCAAATAGACCAAAACTTTATCAATGCAGTGATGTCAGAGTGAATCATAGAATTTCTACAGGTGGAAGCAGGCCATTCGGACTATCGAGATCATACTGAAGAGCATCCCAGTCCTACTCCCTAACCTGCACGTGCCTGGACACTGTGGTCAATTTAGCATGGCCAATCCAACTAACTGCACATCTTTGGACTGTGTGAGGAAACCGGAGCACCCAGAGGAATCCCTTGCAGGCACAGGGAGAATGTGCAAACTCCACACAGTCACCCAAGGGTAGAATCAAACCCGGTCCCTTGTGTTTGTAAAGCAGCAGTTTTAATCACTGAGCCACAATGCCACCCTTTTCGGGGCTGGAGGTTTTTATAGAGTTAAGGAGGGGTTTTAATACCAAATTCCATTCTCCTCAAAGTATACAACTTAAAGCCATTTTTTTCAAGGTAGCATGAAAGTAAAATGCAAAACTAATTTTATTGTTTACATTTTTTGAGAAAAAATGGTTTTAAGCTGATTTGAGCAACTTTTGGACAGTGACATTGTTCCATTGGCTGTCTGGTTTGAGATAGATTTCTTCAGCCATGACTACCTTGTGGGGAGTATATTGCACGCCTGCACAGGTGTATTTTTGGCATAAGACAACGTAAGTCAGGTAGCTAGCCAAGCCACCTTCCCACTGACTTCTGAGCTGACCCTAATAATAAGGAGGGTGGGCGGGTGCCAAAAACAAAAGTTCACTCACAATATATATATCAAGGATCAACTGAGCTTGTCAAAATCTCAACTGGTCCTACTATTCCTTGGTAATGTTATAAAACGAGTGGTATGCATGGACAGACATGGGTGGGCAACCTGTGCTTTTTAAAAAAAAGGTTTAAAAGATGGGAAGGAAGTGGGTACTAACTTTGAAAGGTGCCCTTTGCCCAATGGGTGCACCCAGAGAAGATAGTAACCCCAAATCTTTTCCACCCACCTTTACTTAAAGTTCTTCTCCCCACCACATGGAATCTTTTCGTGTTCGATTTAGAGAGCAGATTGGGCTTTGGTTTGATGTCTACACTGAAAACCAGCACTTCTAACAGTGCAACAGACCGCCACAATGATTGAGACATTTGCGGGACCCTTATGAAGAGCACCACCTGACTTGACCGTGTATCAAGTTCATATATTCAGAAGCCTGATTGCCTGCTCAATGGTTGTCCTGCTGAACAGTCAACATTGGTTGTATCATCTTTGTGCCTCTGTCTGAATCACAAGTAGAGAGGTGAGTAGCCATCTGATCAAGGGATTTCTGTTGCTGCCTGGGATCCATCCATGTATGTTGCAGGTTGGATTGGAGATCTGAGGCAGGAGGAGGAACCAGGAAAGTGAGCTCACACATGGAGGAAGCTCCTGTTGCAGTTGTGAACTAGTTGGACACTGAGGAAGTTGAAGTTCTTCCGGTTTATGAAACTCACTAGCCAGTCACTGGGGTCCACATGCATGCAATTGTTGATGCCCTGAACTTGGCGGAATCTAGTGATGGAGGCAAACCCAATGGCCTCAGGCCCCACTAGGCTATGAATGTTGTTAAGCTAATGTTCTGTCCAAATCTAGCAAAGAGAACATCAGCGACAAGAGAAGTAGTGGTGTGCAGCTGTTTTTGAGATGCCATTAAGGTCCTTAGATGATCCTTGGAAGGACCATGAAGAAAGAAGTTCAGGACCACAATGGCCACAAGAAGACATGAAAACCAGTGCTGCAAGGTACAAGGGCTTTGGAAGTGAGGGCACATATGTGTGTGATTATCTGCCTGGAGAGTCACATTCTCCTGAGGCATCTTGATCATCTACAGATGGATCCATCTTTGGTGGTCAAACATGTGTTAAGAATTCGGCCTGCATTGCCTTCCTGCTTTATTATTTCTCTTCCATGCCACCCAGATGCTTGGTTTGTGCCCTTTCTGTGAAGAGTGTTGCTGCTTATTTGCACAGCACCCAAAAGTCTGACAGTAATGTCCCCATTGCAAGTTGAAACCTTCTAGGGAGGTAGCCACTCAATTGTCCTTGTTATCTTGCCTCCTGTTGTTTTCAGCTGCATTGCCAAGTGGTACTGACTCCTTTTAATATCCAGACTTCGAATGCCCACTCTCTTTGCTACCTGTGCAGCACCCAAAGCACCCCTTTAACGAGTGTCCCACCCACTTTTAACTTGCTGACACTCTTATGGGACCAGGGTAATGTACTGGTTCATCCATGAATATCTCCCCACTGTGTAGCTGCTTCCCCTTAGCTGTCCATTCATTGACAGCTTCTAAGACCCATCTGCCCCATTAAATATTCCACTGCTTTCCCCTCTACATGCACTAAACTAGATTTTTAATAGATTTAATTACCCCGAATTGGACTGGGGATAGAGCAGTATTCTTGCCCGTCCCACCTCCATGCTGCTCATTATTGCTGATGCTGAGAATGACAACTTTGTCTTTTCAGGAGCACACACACACCCCTACCTGCAACCTACCACCACCCCCCAAACCCTACTCCCCTCCCCAACTCTGTTCCTGCCTAGTGAGTGGGGATGGGAAGGATTCAGTCTTTCATCATTTTCTGTTTTGGTTTCCGATTTACAACACCCACAGTTTTTGGTTTGTTTTTGTTTGCAGAAGTCCAGCTGTTATTAAGTCTAGTGTGTCAAACAGTTCTGTGTGTGCATGATGCAATATGGGAAGGCATGTCATATATAATAGGTACTGCACCAATTTTGCATTGCTAAATAAGTAATAAAACATGAATACATAAGTATGACTTCAGAGGATAAATTGATTGATTGCAGTCTTTTGGAAAGGAGTTGTTCTCATAGCGAGAATTGGCTAAGAATCATCACAACAGCATCATAATTCTATCTGCGCCCGTTATTCCCAGCAAGCACAGCAGTATACTTACATATGAAGAAAATGTACATTTATCTATCTATATCAGCATTTCAGTGGGAACTTTGAAAGCAGCTGGAAGTGAGGGTCAATAACCATTAACTAAATACGCTTATTTCTAAAAATCTGTTCAGGGACCATTTTCATGGCACTTTAGCTGATACTTTGAGAGAGTATCTTTTTTTGTGGTTATCGCCCTCTGTGTGAGAAAATAGTGAGTACCTAATATCAATATTAATTAATAAATTGATGCTGTGTTGAAAGCTATGGACTTGTCAATACATCACCATCCACTGGCAAACCCTGGAGAGCTTTGTAACACACAGTGTGAACCAAGTACGATTTTGCCACAGGAGCTCCAATTGATCGGCAACTCGTTTTAAAATCTCTTCATTTTGTTCACCTCTCAATCCTTTCCCTTGTTCAGCTGCATTGTTCCTGACAGCAAGATCAATAAGCTGATCTTCCCACTCCCACTTTATAGCTGACTGTTGGCCCGTTACCACAACATGCTGCAGGCTCCATATGGGCTGCTTTAGAAGACAGTTAACTTGTGTATATGATTGAAAGGATCCAGCCATACATAACACACATATTAAAGGCAGTTTGTGCGCTGAGACCCACTGCTATAACAGTTATCATAGAATCCCTTGAGTGTGGGAGCCCATACTGACCCTCTGAATAGCACCCCATCCAGACTCACCCCCACCTATCCCTGTAACCCTGTATTTCCCATGACCAACCCACCCAACCTGCATATCCCTAGACACAATAGGCTATTTAGCACAGCTAAACTGCCTAACCTGCACATCTTTGCACTGTGGGAGGAAACCGGAGCACTCAGAGGAAACCCACGCAGACACAGTGAGAATGTATAAGCTCCACACAGTCGCCCAAGGGTGGAATCGAACCCGAGACCATGGCGCTGTGGGCAGCAGTGCTAACCATTGAACCAGGTTGTGCCTTATAAGGGTTGTGATTTATTTTGGGTAGTCATTCAAACAGATACAGCCTGTATACCATCCTTGCCAACTTTTGTTTTCATTGATTTCACTCAATATGCTGCTGCCATGTTCATTACTAATTCTGGCCATGGCCATTCCTAAGACTCAGTTGCACCTCTCTTAATAGAACAAGGCAGTCCATTTTAACCTGCTCTAAGCCCTGCCCTTATTTTATTTTCTGTTTTCTTTGGTGCAGGGCCTGTAAAATGAGCACATGGTCCAATTCTGTCAAGTTTCCATGGATTGTTAAGATTAGGATGATCCCCAAATTGTACTTGCTGCTCAGACAGCAACACAATTTTTATTGAAGAAAATCCGCTTGCTGGACTTAAGAACATAAAGCATGAAATGTAAAAAAAAAGTATTTGATATGGAATTGAAAACATTTATTTCTATATGCATTATGTTTCATAAAAGGACAAAGAACTTCAGAAACATGAACAAATTGCTGAAAATAGAAAACTTCAAGGCACACATGTTGCTATCAAGCTCACTATTCCCTCTCTAACGACTATAGATCGCAAAGACGTGAATCTTTTTATAGTGATCGTGGACTACATTAAAAGGATTCTGTGCTTCAAAGTGATGGATAATGGCTGCCACAATACCCATTTTTTTAGTTTTTAACAACTAAGTATTTCCACAAAATGTCTGCCAACAGAGGCTGAACACTTGTAATGTAGCTTTCCTCTTCACTTAAGTAACAGAATTACCCTTTATACTCGATACTGCCAAGGAGAATTATAATAGCATAATAAGGATTCCTTCTCTTAACTTGCAAATCAATAACAATAATTCACAATCAGATCCCCAAGAGGTGGGCTGACAGGCTGGAGGAACCATAAAATTGGATGCCATGGGCAGTGTAGCGATGCCTATTGTCTACCTGCCCAAATCCACTCCCACTGCAATTTTATTGATAGTAGGGGAGGTGATGAGTGGCCTGCTCATCCATCGACCAATTGAGGCCCTTTATGTGGACAAATAATAACTACCTAAGGACCTTAACCTATAGCTGCTAAGATTTTTATCTCCTCTTCATGCCCATCTCTATTCCCCAAGATAATCCTTTACCTCCTGCTTCCCCTTCACCTCTGCCTTGATGACCAACTCCCTGTAGAAACATAGGACTTAAGAGCAAAAGTAGACAGTTAGCACCATCTTGCCAAGCTGTTCCTGGCAAGTTTCCAGACATACCTCTCTAAAAGATTTTCTGTTTTGGATCATGCAGGGGGAGATAGTTTCTCAGGAAAATTCAGCAAGAGCTAAGGCCATGTCATCATGAGTGGTTGAGCTACACAGGAGGGGAGTCAAAGACAGTGGGGGAGTAATAGAGTTTTGAAATTCTATCATAAACGGAACAACGAAGGTTTCTGCGATGTGGCTGCAGAACATTCAGAAGGTGGAGGAAGGACAGCCAGTGGCTATGATCCATGATGGTACCACCAGAAACAGGTTAAAAGAGAGATGAGGCCCTGAAATCAGAATACAGAGAGTTAGGAATAGGACCTCAAAAGGTAGCAATCTCAGGATTACTCCCAGTGCCACATGCTAGTGATATAAGGGATAGGAGGATAAACTAGTTGAATGCATGACTGAAGGATGCTGTTAAGAGGAAAGGATTTAGATTCCTGAGGCAATGGGACACAGTCCATGGCAGATGGGATCTGTACAAGCTGGCCATTGTATCCGCATTACCGGGACCAGTAACCTCAGAAGCATTAGCTAGTACTGCATGGAAGGGTTTAAACTAGGTTGGCAGGGGGGTGGAAGTAAGAGTAAGGGGATCAAAAATGAAAATAAAAGGTAGAAAGCAAAAATGGGAGGCACATCAGTTGAGGGCTTACAGCAAATAAGACCAGAGTATAAAAAAGGGGTAAAGATGTCAAAAAAACAAATCTAAAGTTACTATTTCTGAAAGAACAGACCATTTTCATACAGTAGTAACAACAGCATAATTATTTGTAAAAGGGTACAATATGATTGCAATTATGGAGCTTTGACTGTGGGATGATCAAGACTGTACAACTAGATATTCAATCTTTAGGAAGGGCAAGGTAAAAAGGAAACGGGAGGTCAGGTGTCATTGCTAATGAGAAGTGAAATCAGTCCAATAGTGAGAAAGGACTTATTCTCTGTGACAGATCACTCCCCCAGTCACAATGCCCACTCAGATTCCCCTCCCTGTGACCAACCTAAATGTAGCTCTATTTCATTGACAGGGGCTTCCTGGTGTCTGACATTGTATTCCTGCCACTGCCTGTCCCTGTTTTTGCCTTGCAGCCCCAGATTGACTCCATGGATCTTATCCAAAATTTAAAAACTGTTGAATGTTGAGCTTGTATTGTCCACTGAATACCATACAAGAGCATATCAAGATCTATACATACCAAGAGCAATACAATTTCCATATGCTTTTTCTACATTGCTAGAGTATTCACCAACATTCTGCTCAAGGAAGGCAATCAGATTTGCACTGTGTCATTATATCATTTCGATCTACAAATGCCACGGATGTCTGACTCTGTCTTCGTTGGAGTCACGGACTTGGCAACTTGTACAATTTGAGTTCAGTTTTAATGTCACCATGTATGCCCAAATAGATCGTGTTGCCATGGGATCCCCTCTACATCCAGCTTTTGCTAATATCTTAGTTGATTACCACAAGAAGCATGTTTTTGATAGAATGACCACTAATTTCTTACTTCTGACATACTTCCAATATAAGAACATAAGAACATAAGAACTAGGAGCAGGAGTAGGCCACCTGGCCCCTCGAGCCTGCCCCGCCATTTAATAAGATCATGGCTGATCTTTGAGACTCAGCTCCACTTACCCGCCCACTCACCATAACCCTTAATTCCTTTACCTTTCAAAAATTTATCTAGCCTTGTCTTAAAAACATTCAGTGTGGTAGCTTCAACCACTTCACTGGGCAGGGAATTCCACAGATTGACAACCCCTTGGGTGAAGAAGTTCATCCTGACCTAAGTCCTGCATCTGTTTCCTTTTATTTTGAGGCTATGCCCTCTAGTCCTAGTTTCACCTGCTAGCGGAAACAACTTCCCTGCCTCCACTTTATCTATTCCCTTCATAATCTTATATGTTTCTATAAGATCTCCCCTCATTCTTCTGAATTCCAATGAGTATAATCCCAGTCTACTCAGTCTATCCTCATAATCCAACCCTCTCAACTCTGGAATCAACCAAGTGAATCTCCTCTGCACCCCCTCCAATGCTAGAATATCTCTTCTCAAGTAAGGAGACCAAAACTGCACACAGTACTCCAGGTGTGGCCTCACCAGGACCCTATACAGCTGCAGCATAGCCTCCCTGTTTTTAAACTCCATCCCTCTAGCAATGGCAGACAAAATTCCATTTGCCTTTTTAATCACCTGCTGCACCTGCAATCCCACCTTCAGTGATTCATGCACAAGGACACCCAAGTCCCTCTGCACAGCAGCGTGCTGCAATTTTTTACCGTTTAAAACATAGTCCATTTTGCTGTTATTCCTACCAAAATGGATGACCTCACACTTATCAACATTGTACTCCATCTGCCAGACCTTTGCCCACTCACTTAGACTATCTATGTCCCTCTGCAGACATTCAGTGTCTTCTGCACACTTTGCTCTACCTTAGTGTCATCTGCAAATTTTGACACACCACACTTAGTCCCCAACTCCAAATCATCTATGTAAATTGTAAACCATTGAGGTCCCAACACTGATCCCTGAGGCACACCACTAGCCACTGACCGCCAACCAGAAAAACACCCATTTACCCCTACTCTTTGCTTTCGACTGGTCAACCAATCCTCTATCCATGCCAATACATTACCTGTAATACCGTGCAACTTTATCTTGTGTAGCAGCCTTTGGTGTGGCACCTTGTCAAATGCCTTCTGGAAATCCAGATACATTACATCCACAGGTTACCCAATGTCCACCATGCAAGTAATGTCCTCAAAAATTCCACCAAATTAGTTAAACATGACCTACCCTTCATGAACCCATGCTGGGTGTTCCCAACGGGACAATTTATATACAGCTGTCTTGCTATTTCTTCCTTAATGATAGATTCAAGCATTTTCCCCACTACCGAAGTTAAGCTAATTGGCCTATAGTTACCTTTTTGTCTACTTCCTTTTTTTAAACAGTGGCGTCACATTGGCTGTTTTCCAATCTGCAGGAACCACCCCAGAGTCCAGTGAATTTTGGTAAATAATTAACAGTGCATTTGCTATTTCCCCCATCACCTCTTTTAGTACCCTGGGATGCATTTCGTCAGGGCCAGGAGACTTGTCTACCTTTAGCCCCATTAGCTTGCCCAGCACTGCCTCCTCAGTGATAATGATAGTTTCTAGGTCCTCACCTGCTATAACCTTCTTGCCATTAGTTTTTGGCATGTTATTTGTGTCTTCCACTGTGAAGACCAACACAAAATAACTGTTTAATGTCTCGGCTATTTCCTCATTCCCAGTTATTAAATTGGCCTTCTCATCCTCTAAAGGACCAATGTTTACCTTCGCCAGTCTTTTACGATTTACATATTTATAGAAACTTTTGTGTTTACTCTCATAATCTATCTTACTTTTCTTTATAACTTTTTTTGTGGCTTTCTGTTGGCCTTTAAAGATTTCCCAGTCTACTAGTTTCCCACTACTCTTTGCTTTTTTTGTATGTGTTTTTTTTTCAATCTGATACTTTCATTTATTTCCTTTGACATCCATGGCTGGCTCTCTCTTTTCCTACAGTTCTTCCTTATCACAGGAATATACTTCTGCTGAGCACTGTGAAAAATTGTTTTGAAAGTGCCCCACTGTTCCTCAATTGATCCACCATAAAGTTTTTGCTCCCATTCTACCTTAGCTAACTCCTTCCTCATTCCTTCATAGTCTCCTTTGTTTAAGCACAGGTCATAGGTACTGGATTTAACCTTCTCACGCTCCATCTGTATTTTAAATTCGACCATACTGTGGTCGCTCCTTCCTAGAGGATCCCTAACTGTGAGATCATTAATTATTCCTGTCTCATTACACAGGACTAGATCTAGGATAGATTGCTCCCTCGTAGGTTCCATTACATTATGTGTTGATGTTATGTTAATGACATTTGAATTTGCAGCTACAGTGAAGAAATTCTTTACACATCTTAAAAAACAACTTCCCGTTTCAAGTTTGCCATTGAAATGAAGCAATCAAAAATGCTCCCTTTCTTTGGTGTGTTAATTGAGAAACCTGCCAGCAAGTTTTCTGCTGCTGTCTAATGCAAACCTTTATTTACTGATGAATATACATGTTGGAATTCCAACACTTCCACACACAACACAGTCAACCTCATTGACAACCTCATGAATACAAGCCCTAGCCATCTACTCATTGTGTATTGATGTTGAAATAGGGGGCATAAAAACTATCCTGCATGGTAATGGCTATCGTGATCAAATCATCACTCGTTGTATATTACACAAATCCATGAAAGGGTCTTTGAACAACATGATTCACTTTTAAAGGTGCAAGTCTTAGAATCAGAGCCCACCATCGAATTGGGCATGAAGCTATGGGCAGCACTCCCTTGTCCTCTTTAAGTAGACCTAGCAGGGGTTTGTGGTCCGTTATTATTACAAATTTACGTCCGTAAAGGTATTGGTGAAACTTCCTGACTCCAAATATGACAGCTAAACTTTCCTTCTCTATCTGGGAATATGTATGCTCTGCATTAGTCCAAGTCCTGAATGCATACCCTATTGGGCATTCCTCTCCATTCAGCCACCTATGAGCTAATAATACCCCGACGCCATACAGAGAGGCATCACATGTCAGCATCAAATTTCACTTGGGATCATAGTCTGCCAACACCTTAGAGGATGATAGCTGTTTCTTCACTTCCCTGAAAGCTATGGCTTCGCTATGCAACGATTTCCAATGCTGACCATTTTTTGGGAGTTGATGCAAAGGTGCCAGGATGGAGGCCAGGTTATATATGAACTTTACGTAACAATTCATGAGCCGGAGGAACAACCTAAGCTCTGGTACCTTTGATCTTCCTCACTTTATTTTCCAACAGTGTAACCTGGTCTTGTGGACTCTATAGCCCAAGTAGATCACTTGAGGTGCCTGGAACACACATTTTTCCCTTCTAAGGCATATGCCTGCCTGGGAGAAATGTTGAAGAACTATGTCCAAGTTCTCTGAGTGCTCGTTATTGGTCTTCACTGTTATTAGCATGTCCTCTAGGTAAATAGTGACCTGGGCTAGACTTTGTAAAATGTTCTCCATCATCCACTGAAAAACTGCACAGGCTGATGATACCCCAAATGTCAGTCTTGTATATTGGTACAAACCCTTATGGGTATGAATTGTTGTAACATACTTCTGGAAATTCTCATCTAACTGCAATTACAAATGTGCATGGCTCATGTCGAGTTTTGTGAAGGACAACCCCACTGCCAGCTTTGCATTTAAGTCCTCTATGTGAGGGATTAGGTATTTATCCAGCTGCGAACAGCAGTTTACTGTTTGTTTGAAATCCCTACAAAGGCAAACCAACCCGTTGGGATTCACATTCGGTACGACCGGTGCTGCCCAGTCCACAAATTGAACTGGTTTGATACTTCTGTCACTTTCTAGCCTTCTGATTTCTGCCTCCACTTTTGCCTATAAGGCAAATTGCAGTGGGTGGGCCTTGCAAAATCATGGAATTGCTTCCTGGTCAACATGCAAGGTGGCCTTGGCTCCATTGATGGTCCCTAGACCTTCCTGAAACATTTAAGGTATTTAATTAGGACTTCACTCAGGCAGCCACTTTCTAATCAAAAAATGTTGAGGCCAGTCTGGGTGAACCTTTCTCAAACAATTTTGTCCCATCAAGCTCCTACAACCAGTGGTAACTGAACCAGCTGTTTCTCATAAAAGACTGGAACTGAAGTTATACCCTTAATCCGTAAAGGTCTCCTGGTATAGGTTCTCAGTCTAGCCGAGGTACTGTGCAAACTTCAGGGTTGGAGTCCAGAGCAAATTTTGTTAAAGACTAGTTCTGCGATCACTGAAAGGGCCGCGCCAATATCGACCTCCATTAGAACTGGAGACCATTTAACTGGCTAGTAGGAATTTTGGCATAGTTACATCTTTAAACCCACATACCAAACAGTCTTTCAGCATCTCATTAAGTGTTAAACCAAAGTCACATGCCTCTGCCTGTCGTCTTAACCTTGTCAAAAATCCCAACACAGATTCCCCTGGTTCTCGAATTGCTGAGTAAAACTGATTACATCTCAGAATTAGAAGAGGCTTGGGCTATGAGATCAACCTGGCTGACCTCGTTACAATCACTACACTTACATCTAATACTCTATGGCATGTTTCATTAGCAGTTTAACACATAAACATATCTTGAACATTCTTGACAAAAGGACATGGAAAGGATGTTTCTTGTGACCAAAAGATGGTATCGGATATGGCAAATATCTGAAAAGGCTAAGAGAATGCTTTAGCATTGTTACGAGAGGAATTGAATATATAAATAAGGATGTTATACCTCTGTTATACAAGGTATATATGTTACCACGTCTATAGTACCATGTACAGTTTTGTTTCCATATTTAAAGAAGGATGTAAATGCATTGGAGGCAGTTCATGGAAGGGTTACTAAATTGATACCTGGAATGAGCAGCTTATCTTATGAAGAAAGGTTGACAGGCTGTGTTTGTTTCCACTGGAATTGAGAAGAGTAGAGGGGTGTGACTTGATTGATATGTATAAAATCCTGTAAAGCCTTGATAAGGTGGATTGTGGGTGAGTCAAGAACTAGCGGGCACTGTTTTAAAATTAGGGGAGCCCCTTTACAACTGAGATGAGGTGAATTTTTTTTCTCCCAGAAGTTTGAGAGAAATCTGAACCACGGAGTTTTGCTGTTAGACCTAATTGTCAATATGATTAAGCTATTAGTAGACCATGCTAAGTTAAGTCTTGCATTCAAATCGTTATGGTCTGAATTTGTGAGATATTCTATGCATGTACACTACAATAAATGCATTAGGTAAATTATTCATTTTTGGTGACAGTGCTTCAATGTATCACATTTTTCTCTGCTTTATTACTGACTCTTCTGGTGCTTGTGAATTGACTCAAATCAGTCTAATTTATACTACTTTAATCTTAAAATTAAAAGCAGCATTTATTTCTAGGAGCTATTTAAATGTCACAAAAATGACATGTTTGAGCACTGCATCACAAAAGCACATGTCTTGGGACCTTCATCTTATTACTTCTCAGATGATGTAGCTATTTGGAATTTGGCTATTCTATTGAAAATCTGGTCTTTACCTTACAAATTTAACTGGCAATGATGAGAAGCAGATTGCAGTTGCATGAATCTGCTGATATGTAAATCATCAAAACAGTCTTTGTTATATTTCTCAATTATCGTGAAGTCTGATAGATAATCTACTGAATCTAATGCCCCTGTCACATTCGTAGATTATTTAACTGGATATTTTTGGAGTTTCAGCATCAAAACTATTTGACAGAATGCTGTGTATCCCTTATCATCCAGGGTGAGCCTCTGACTAGGGAAATAATGATAAGACAGAGGAATCATGATAGAAAACCCTACCTGTATACATGCTGCCAACTAATTCCCTTCAAGAAACGGATACAATGGCCAGCCTGATGTCAAGTCCTGGATCAACACATGTCTATATTTAAACAAAATAGGTAAATAGTTCATAAATAATATAAAATTGTGAATGATAAGCTACTTTCCCCATGAGTTTACAAAATAATAAAGCTGTTTGTCACTTTCTCTTTAAGCATATACTTTAAAACACAATTCACTATCTATTCTGAGAAACATGCCTCAGTTTGGAAAATAATCCAGCTCTTCCATTACCTCACAGAATCTTAACAGTACAGAGCTCTTTACAGTCTGGTAGCAAAACTGAAACTGACTATAGTCTCTTTTTGAGGCAAGCATATCTACAGAAGGCTCATCGAAGGCCTTTTATGTTCTATGAAGCAGAAGGCAGTGAATGGTTGCATCTCTCATAATTGTGTTAGATCAACAATCGTTCACAGATATTTAGCAATATTGAATAGGTAATTAATTATAGCAGTAATCTTCAACAGCAGTGTCAAATTCAATGCCTCTAGTCAATTCAATTATTCACATTTTAAGCGTCCAGGATGCTTGTCTAATCTACTCGCATCTTGTGAAGTCCCTTACATCGAGCATTCTGGTCTCTGAGCTATTTGTGGGAATTTAAGGTCCCCAGAGAGAGCACTATGCCAATAGCATTGTTCCAGTTACCTACCCATCTCACCCCCCCATTCCAATTTTACCAGCAGGGTGTACGAGGGGAGGGATTCAGCAGCTTGCAATCAATTGAGGCCCTCCACTGCACGGATTGTATCTTCAGCAGGAGAGGTACATGACTAGTCACTAAGCTGCCAGTTGCAACCCAGCAAGCCTTGGTCCAGCGCTAAAGCAAAGAGTGCCTCTTTAATGACACCCCCACCTTTGGAGACCTTCCAAGGTACAACTTGGCCACCTATTTTCCAACACTTATCCTTTCCTCTTGGTCTGCTGCAGCCCCAGCAGTGACCACCGCTCCTTCATGGAGCATGGGCATTGCTGGCTGCGCTAGCATTTATTGCCTATCCATAGTTTGCATTGAGAAGGAGGTGCTGAGGTATCCTCTTGACTCACTGTTGTCTATTTGGCGTAGATAGATAACAGTGCTGTTCAGGATGAAGTTCCAGGATTTTGACTCAGCAACACTGAAGGAATTGTGATATATTTCTGAGTCAGGGTGGGGAGTGGCTTGGAGGGGAATTTGCTGGTGGTGGTGTTCCCATGTATCTGCTGCCCTTGTCCTTCTAGATGGAAGTGGTTGTGGGTTTGGAAGGTGTTGCCTCAGGAGCTTCAGTGAATTTCTGCAGGGCATCTTTTGGATGGTACATACAGCTGCTATTAAGTGCACAGGTGCAGAGAGTGAATGTGGATGTGGTGCCAGTCGAGCTGTCCACTTTGTCTTGGATGATGTCAAGCTTCTTGAGTGTGTTGGAGATGCACTCATCCAGGCAACTGGGAGGTAGTCCAATACACTCCTAGCTGTGCCTTCTAGATGGTGGACAGGCTTTAGGAAGTCAGCAGGTGAGTTAATCACTGCAGGATTCCTAACCTCTGACCTGTTCTTGTAGCCATTGTTATCATATGGTTGGCCCAGTTGAATTTCTAGTCAGTGGTAAGCTCCAGGATAATGACAGTGGGAGATTAAGGGACAGTAATGCCATTGAATGAAGAGGGATGATGGTTTCTTAATGTAACAGTTAGGAGTGAAGAAGCAAACTGACTATGATTGCTACTCCTCTGAAAATCCAGCCCAATGTTTCAGACCAGAGTGGTAAGAAAGTATTATTGGCATTTGGTGATAGGAATCAGAAAGGAAAACAAAACTGTCTTAAAGTTTCATGGAAAATTTGCTTACCCTACTTGTTAATAGTTAAAAATCCAACTAAAAGGTGGAAATATGTTTCCTAAAGGAAAGCTGACAGAAAAAAAAGATTGGTAACAAATAGGAAATCTGTAAGAAGTATGGAGGTGCCACCATGTAAGCTTGGAATCTTTTCTTTGGCACATGATTTTAATGAGGTAGTTACCATGGATCTAAAGGTATTGGACAAAGACAGAAATATTTTCAGTCTATATTTTGTAAACCTGGCCGCCAGGTTTAATCTTTCTACAATAGTACTTAGTAAGATTGGAAGAGTTTCTGCCGACAAAATGATGGAAAATGAATAGGGATTGGAACTGATGCACCAGCAAAGTTTCTGGCTCTTAATGAAAGAGAATTTACCAATCACAAACAAACACAAAAACAGAAATTGCTGGAAAAGCTCAGCAGATCTGGTAGCATCTGTGGAGAGAAATCAGAGCTAACATTTGAGTCTAGTGACACTGCTTCAGTATTTACCAATGATAAGTTCAGAGAGACGTGTAAAAACGGAAACATTATGATCATGAAGACCACAGCTGGAAGTCCTTTCAACGATGGACTCTGTGTAAAGAATCAAGTGATGATCAATGAAATGCTGCATAAAATTTTAGCTGATTAACCAGCCTGCAAATTACCAAGCATCCAAGCATGAGTAGTTAATGAAACAAATTCCCTGCAGATAGTTGGAGATTTTGGAGACAAATTGCCTTCTGTGCTTTCCAATATTCCCCTGTTCTAGAAGGTATTATAATTATTTGCATTTTTCTGAAAATTCAAATAATTTAAATGCAGGCCTGTCATCAAACCTGACTCTGATGCATTCAAAAAGACTATCCGAGACAGAATTTAATTTAGGAGATTTGGTGTAGTATAATAGGTAATGACAAGACTAAGATCCTGGCAGAGCCTGGAAAGTAAAAAGCTGCAGTTAAAAGTGGATCTGCAATCAATGATACTGGCAGTGGGTCTGGAATTGACATTTGTGTCAGAAAATGACTAGAGTGGAGAAACATCCTTCAATCATGCGGGGTGGAGATCTCACAGTTAACAGTGGCAGCAGAGATAATGGTAGAAGTAGAAGTTGTGGCTTGAATTATTCAGAATGAAGTAAAGGCTACAGAGTGCATTGAATCAAAAGTGGAAGCAAAAGTCTTCGTGATCCTGAAGATTTGCTGGCTTCAAGTGACTTGAGGATAAACTATTATGAGAAGCAAAACAAAGAGAATGAGGTAGTAGGACAGAGTTTGGAATTCATGCTGAGATTCCAGATAATGGAAAATCAGGAAATTTCTAACATTAAGTAGATATTGGAAGTTTGTTTTGCATTGTTTTACATACTGAAGTGCATATCAATAATTTTTACAGGGTCCTAAAAGAGGGGCATCTTGTAATGTAATGCTTTGTACAGAATACAGAGGTTTTTAGATTTAATTTGTTTTGATATTATAATTGTAAATTTAAATGGCAATTGTTACAAAAAGAGAGAGGAATGACTTTATATTTATGTGTTTAATTTTATGCAAGTTGTGGGTATTAACTGAGGCTTCACTGGTTCTGCTGGGTCAATATCCTGGAACTCCTTTCTTAACTGTATTGTGGGTGTACCTACATCACATGGACTTTGGTGGTTCAAGAAGGCAGCTCACCATGACCTTTCCAAAGGCAATTGGGGATGGGCAATAAATGCCGGCGTAGCCAGTGAAGCCCACATCTCATGTATGAATTAAAATATAAATAATTAAATAGACTCAGATTGAAGTTGTAGGATTAGGAGGTGTGTCATGTAATGTGTAACTCTTGAAAATAAACCTTTATTAAAGCTTCTACAGATTGGTTCCAGTTCTATCCTTCACTAGCTGGCCTTTTAAGATATAGCATTTGTGGTCAAGTAATTTGGATCCTCAAGAGATTGTTTATGAAATCAAAGGACAACCAATCCTGACATGACCTCTTAAAAGAAACAGTTTCAACAAATGCCGTCTACAAGGTGATGCTAATTTTAATTCACAATATTCTGTAAAGCAAATGCCTGCCTGCAATTCAAATGCAAGCAGCCTGTGAATAAAATTATTCCACGTTGCTAGTTCTATTGCTAAGGAAAAGTGCTAATATCAATGCAAACACTGTGATTACCTGGTTCTGAAATATCCTTCCTCTCTTTTATCATAGCCTGAAGGAGATCAATAGCCATTGTGATTCCCTTGGAGTTATTCCAGCATTGGGTTATGATATTATTGAGTGCTAGGTCCTCTGTTGTTGTATCTATAATCTTTTCAGTATCACCGCACTGAAGGACCTGTAGCAATTTAACAAAGTTGAACCTCTCTGGAAGAAGTTCAATTGCCATCGGTCCATGATGGGCAGAATACTGCTATTCTTCTAAGAACCATTAAGTGATAGAAATAAGGCAGGAATATTCCTTTCTTAGTCTGAGAGAACCTTGACAAGGAAATGTTTATGAAAAATATTTGTAGCAAGCCTATTATTAATAACCTTCAACTGAATAACTGTAAATTGCCTCGTGCAGTATACTAGGTGTCGCAATGAGGCTGTTTGCAGAGAATGGACATTCTATGTAAGCTCTCTGAAAGAGATGTTGAAACCTCAGCAGTGATTTAATATGATTATCAAAGCCTTATTATACCTTGGGTAATTTCTCCTTTGCATAACACCTCAAATGATTAAAAACTTTTATTCATTTCAATGGTTTGGGTGGGGACCTAGGGAGGTGCGAAGCCTATGGCTTTATGGGAAAGGCTACAGGAGGGGCATTAGGATGTTTGGGAGTTTACCGTTCAGACAGAGGCTGGAATCCACTGGCCAAAAAGTGATCACTGTCTTCCATTGTGCTGGACAATGAAAGTACATAACAGGAAATAAAATGGATGTGACCATACCCAGAGTGGGTGAGGGTAAGTGTCTCAACTTGTGAGGCTCCTTAAAAGGGAAACACTGTTACATACAAACCCATGTCATGTATCCAACAAAGTACCCTACAATCCCTGCCATTGGCTCCCTGTGTGCTTCATACCTCTCTGCCCAAGATATAAATGATTAATTCATTCAGACCATCACTTTTGGATAGGAAGCCAGGAAAGAACAGGATGTTTTACCATGAGGACCAATGGAGTTAACAGAACACATGTCCTAATGTACATCTTGCTTTCACAAACTGTGAAAGGCTCATATTTATCCAAAGATGACGCTTTAAATTCAGCGCGCAGTCATCTGTGCATCCAAAGTGCCATCATAATGGGAGACAACAAGGTGCAGAGCTGGATGAACACAGCAGGCCAATTCTGCTCCTATGATGCTGCTTGGCCTGCTGTGTTCATCCAGCCCTGCACCTTGTTGTCTCGGATTCTCCAGCATCTGCAGTTCCTATTATCTCTGCCATCATAATGGGTTTTCTCTGTCTTTTTCTCCCACAATGCCTCAGTGTTGTCCCAGGTTCTGCAGCTGGAGTAAACAGAGCCTGCTCAGCACTGTAACACATTGGGCTGGGAGGTTTGGTCACCACCCTAGGATGTGTATGTGTGTGTCTGTATGTCTGTGTGTGTGTGTGTGTGGACCAGACTGCCAGAGGCCAGTTGACACTCCTTGGCCTGAACTTCCAAGAATCAGAAGGGGGCAGGCAGGGTGAAGGTTCAATGTCCTGAGTTAGTGCCTCCTGTCACCAGTGTCTCCTTGTGTACAAACAGCAGCTGGAATGCTCACCAGTTTCCCCAGCCTCTTCTTGCCATGTCTTCAGTCCTGAGGACCAATGGGTGGGACGATGGAGTACAGGTGCGTGTGCATATCCAACAGCCACTGGCTGGAGCTGGACCTGGTTCTCCATTACAGCCGCTGTCCATGAAGGCAGTCAGATGATTGAGACTCTGGGCAATGAGAGTCATGGCATTCCACTTACCTGTATACCTTTCCTGTTCTTCCTTATGCATTTGGATGCAGTCCCCGATTGCCGACACCACAGCGTCCTGAATTTCCTGGGGTTGAGCAGGTGCCTGGTATCTGGCGGTCCTCCTGTTTCAGCAGCTTGGGGCATTTCTTTCTCAGCCAGTTATGGAGCTGTCACAATGAGGTGCTTCCAAATTTCCAAGTCCTATGTATTCTCTGAGGTGCCAGTATCTAAACTGGTGCGGGATACAGGTGGCAGCTTTGCCGATGCTTCCTGAGGCTTCAGTACTCTCATCAACAGAGATCAAGGGTGTGGTTTCTGGTGGACCAGGCCATTTCTCTGGTTATCCTGATGGTACCCATTAGGCACAAGAGAGAAAAGACATAGCAGCCAGTGGTTGTGTGAATGAAATGACACTGACAACAGGGTTACTGTGAGATTTCCAGTGGATTGAAGAATAATGTGTTTATTCTGTTGGCAGGATATGCATATCTTAGCATCCCTGCAGAAACAGACCTGTCCTTCTCCTATGAGGGACAGGACTTTCTCCAACTAGGGAGCAAGGGGCCTGACGTAAGGCACTCTTCCACCCATCTGAGCCCTTTCTACCTTATTGTGGCCTATCTGCTCCTGGAATGAGGGAAAAGATGGGACTGAATGTGTGGCATAGCTGTTAGTGCTGGTGCAGATAGTTGAAAGATAGTGTGGTGGCCTAGGTGAGTCCTAGGCAGCCCAGAAGCTATGCAGGGTTGGTGGTCTGGAAGGTTAGTTCAGCTGCTGAGAGTGAGTGAGGGAAGATAGTACAGGCAAAAGTGACAGTGGCAGAGTATGAGCTTTAGTGGGAGGTGGGTGCAATAGCAGGGATAGGGTTAGTATGAAGCATCAAGGAGGAGTGTAACACTAACCCTGGGCCAGGCTGCCAGGATCTGGTGCTGTGGACTCCTTTATTGGTCCTCCAGGAAGAGGACATCACTCCTCAGCACCTCCCACGGTTGCAGTCAGGAAATAACAATGCTATCTTCCGTTTCCCTGCCATCTTGGGAATGGCTGTCTGTCACCGAATAGGGCAGCTTTGGAATGTCGGTGCTCATCTCAGTGTGCAATGGCCTTAAAATATGGTGCAGGCAGCAGGGATGCTGGTCTTTCCACTGAGCAGCTGATTCTTCCTGGAATGGAACTTGATAAGATGGGAATCGAATTGGATGAAAGGGGCATCTAGGTGGGTTAGCTAATAGATGATGCAAGTTTGGTAAGATACTGTGAAATATTTTGCTAGGCCTCATGGCGAAAAATCCTGCAAAAAAACTCAATGCAACTGACACTTAGTCAAAAATAAAATATAAAGCTCAACCCACCCTTTCCATGTGGAAGGAATGGCAAGGACAGCTAGACCGAAGTAAATCTTAGTCTTTAATGCCATTCACTGACTGAAAAGAGCAAAAGAACAACTCAAACTCGAGACATTAATACATATTTCCAGGGTCTACTCTTTCTATTTGATGGGAAATGATAGATGGCAGTACCCCAAAGCAGCAGATAACGATCATGAATCTTTGAATCAACTAATGTAGGTTGCTTAGAACATCAATATGTGGGTACCAATCAGTGGATTCATATGCAAGGCCGTCATTAGTGGCTTGCTATTCTAAATTCAAGAAAATAACTAAGATGATAACCGTTGCATGTCCAGGGTGTCAATATCAGAGCACATAAACAAAGTACAAGAGAAAGAATCTGAAAAGTGTCATCAGTAAATGAACATCTGTCTCCCACGCAGTGCGTGACCATTTGATTGAATCATAAAGAATTCAGAACTGGGACAGGTGAAATGAAAAGTTGATGGTTGCTGTGAAATTTTCAGATCAATTCAGTGACAAACAAATAGATCTAGACCCAGCTCTCAACCATGAAAGGTCACAGCTGAAGTATAATTAAAATTAAAGTCAAAAGATAAAATGCTGTAATTCCTGGAAGAGATATGATCAAAAGGTAAAATTAAAAATAAAATTAGATGTAATGGCCTGCAGTTTCTGTTCAATTTTGTTGAGATTTTTCATCATAATTGCCCCAATTTCAGTGTGACCAGTACAAAAGATCACAAAGTTTTGAATGCAAATTACATCTAGAGCATCTTGGGTTTATGCAAAATTTTGCATTGGTTTTAAAATCATTGTTTTGAATCAGGTCCTGTCCACATAGCTGGCTATTCCCATCAAGTGAATTAGGACTTTCCACGAATTGCATTCATTTGTAGCTTATCGTGAAGATTCCAAAAATTAAGTACGATATTTTGGGCTCAAGGACACTAATCCGAGTATTTAGAAGTTTTAGAATGATTTTTTCGAAATAATTATTAAGAAGTCTACATATTCTAATGCAATTGGAAAATAGTTTACAATATTTTCAAAATTAATTTTCACTCAATTGAAATTTGGGTTAAAACGCAGGTTACGGCGGCATAGAGTTCTACAGTGCAGAAACAGAACAAACAGCCCATAGTGTCCGCGCCAGTTATTAAGCACTATCTACTCTTGTCCCATTTTCCAGAACTTGGTTCATAACCTTGTATGCTTTGGCGCTTCACCTCTACCACCCTTTCAGGCACTGAGTTCTAGATACCCACCATCCTCTGAATGAAGATGCCCTTCCTTAAATCCCCTCTAAACTTATTCTCATTTACATTAATCCTATGTCTCCAAGTTATTGATCTCCCTACTAAGCAGAAAGGTTTCTCCCCATTTTTACCCCTCATAATTTTGTACACCTCAATCAGGCCCCTCCTCCACCTTCTCTACTCAAAGGAAAATAATCCCAGCCTTTCTGTCTCTCTTCATAGCTGAATCGCTCCAGCCCAGGCAATATCCTGATGAATCTCTTCTGTACGCTGTCTATTCCAGTCACATCGCACAAATAGTGTGGTGACCAGAACTGCATACAGTACTGCAGCTGTGGCCTAATAACATCTTATACAGCTTCGTGATAGCCTCCCTGCTACTGTATTCAGTGCCATGACTATTTAAGGCAAGTATCCCTTATGCCTTCTTAACCATCATACTGCGTTCAACAATCTATGAACATGAAAACGAGGTCCCTCTGATCCTTTGTACTTTCTAAAGTCCTACAATTCATCATATACCCCCTTACCTTGTTAGTCTTCTCAAAATGTATCACCTCACATTTTTAGGGTTAAATTCCATTTGCTAATGTTTTACTCATCTGAGCAGCTTGTCCTTGTCATCTTACATACTATACCACAAATTTTCATGACATCTGCAAACTTACTGATCAAGCCTCCTAGTTTCATGTCTCAATCATTAATGTGCAAGGGACCCAGCATCAAAACCTGCAGTACGCCAGTGAAACAGAGTAGCCAGTGTCAAAAACATTTAATGATAACACTCTGCCTCCTGCCGCTTATCCAACTTGGATCCAATTTGTCAAATTGCCTTGGATGATATGGGGGTCTTACCTTAGAACATAGAACATAGAACATTACAGCGCAGTACAGGCCCTTCGGCCCTCAATGTTGCGCCGACCTGTGAAACCAATCTGAAGCCCATCTAACCTAAGCTATTCCATTATCATCCATATGTTTATCCAATGACCATTTAAATGCCCTTAAAGTTGGCGAGTCTACATTTTTGCAGGCAGGGCATTCCACGCCCTTACTACTCTCTGAGTAAAGAACCTACCTCTGACATCTGTCCTATATCTATCACCCCTCAATTTAAAGCTATGTCCCCTCGTGCTAGCCATCACCATCCGAGGAAAAAGGCTCCCACTGTCCACCCTATCTAATCCTCTGATCATCTTGTATGTCTCTATCAAGTCACCTCTTAACCTTCTTCTCTCTAACGAAAACAACCTCAAGACCCTCAGCCTTTCCTCATAAGACCTTCCCTCCATACCAGGCAACATCCTGGTAAATCTCCTCTGCCTCCACATCCTTCCTATAATGCGGTGACCAGAACTGTACGCAATACTCCAAGTGCGGCCGCACCAGAATTTTGTACAGCTGCAACATGACCTCATGGCTCCGAAACTCAATCCCTCTACCAATAAAACCTAACATACTGTACACCTTCTTAACAACCGTATCAACCTGGGTGGCAACTTTCAGTGATCTATGCACATGGACACCGAGATCTTTCTGCTCATCCACACTACCAAGAATCTGACCATTAGCCCAGTACTCTGTATTCCTGTTACTCCTTCCAAAGTGAATCACCTCACACTTTTCCGCATTAAACTCCATTTGCCACCTCTCAGGCCAGCTCTGCAGCTTATCTCTGTCCCTCTGTAACCTGCAACATCCTTCCGCACTATCCACAACTCCACCGACTTTGGTGTCATCCACAAATTTACTAACCCATCCTTCTATGCCCTCATCCAGGTCATTTATAAAAATGACAAACAGCAGTGGCCCCAAAACAGATCCTTGAGGTACACGACTAGTAACTGAACTCCAGGATGAACATTTCCCATCAACCACCACCCTCTGTCTTCTTACAGCTAGCCAATTTCTGATCCAAACCGCTAAATCACCCTCAATCCCATGCCTCCGTATTTTCTGCAATAGCCTACCGTGGGGAACCTTATCAATCTCTTTACTGAAATCCATATACACCACATCAACTGCTTTACCCTCATCCACCTGTTTGGTCACCTTCTCGAAGAACTCAATAAGGTTTGAGAGGCACGACCTACCCTTCACAAAACCGTGTTGACTATCCCTAATCAAATTATTCCTTTTTAGATGATTATAAATCCTATCTCTTATAATCCTTTCCAACACTTTACCCACAACCGAAGTAAGGCTCACTGGTCTATAAGTACCAGGGTTGTCTCTACTCCCCTTCTTGAACAAGGGGACAACATTTGCTAGTCTCCAGTCTTCTGGCACTATTCCTGAAGACAATGACGACATAAAGATCAAAGCCAAAGGCTCTGCAATCTCCTCTCTAGCTTCCCAGAGAATCCTAGGATAAATCCCATCCGGCCCAGGGGACTTATCTATTTTCACACCTTCCAGAATTGCTAACACCTCCTCCTTATGAACCTCAATCCCGTCTAGTCTAATAGACTGTATCTCAGTATTCTCCTCGACTACATTGTCTTTTTCCTGTGTGAATACTAATGAAAAATATTCATTTAGCACCTCTCCTATCTCTTTGGACTCCACACACAACTTCCCACGACTGTCCTTGACCGGCCTCAATCTTACTCTAGTCATTCTTTTATTCCTGACATACCTATAGAAAGCTTTAGGGTTTTCCTTGATCCTACCTGCTAAAGACTTCTCATGTCCCCTCCTGGCTCTTCTTAGCTCTCTTTTTAGGTCCTTCCTGGCTAACTTGTAAATCTTAAGCGCCCTAACTGAGCCTTCACGCCTCATCTCTACATAAGCCTCCTTCTTCCTCTTGACAAGAGATTCAACTTCTTTAGTAAACCACGGTTCCCTCGCTCGACCACTTCCTCCCTGCCTGACAGGTACATACTTCTCAAGGACACGCAGTAGCTGTTCCTTGAACAAGCTCCACATTTCAATTGTGCCCAGCCCCTGCAGTTTTCTTCTCCATCCTATGCATCCTAAATCTTGCCTCATCGCCTCATAATTGCCTTTCCCCCAGCTATAACTCTTGCCCTGCGGTATATACTGATCCCTTTCCATCGCTAAAGTAAACATAACCGAATTGTGGTCACTATCACCAAAGTGCTCACCTACCTCCAAATCTAACACCTGGCCTGGTTCATTACCCAGTACCAAATCCAATGTGGCCTCGCCTCTTGTTGGCCTATCTACATACTGTGTCAGGAAACCCTCCTGCACACATTGGACAAAAACTGACCCATCTGAAGTACTCGAACTATAGCGTTTCCAGTCAATATTTGGAAAGTTAAAGTCCCCCATAACAACTACCCTGTTACTTTCGCTCCTATCCAGAATCATCTTTGCAATCTTTTCCTTCTTGTCCAGTCTCCCATGTGAGACCCTGTCAAAAATATTGCCAAAATCAATGTACACTACATCCACGCACTACTGTCATCCGTACGACAGAGTGTTTGGAAAGGGTTAGGAATGTAACTTCAAGCACATCGGATAAAGGTATGACAATCAGAAGTTGAGGGGGTTGCGGTGGTTGGTGGTTGGTGGTTGAGGTAATTATGGTGGCCAACAACAAGGAGAAGGTGCCAGAAAGACTGAAAGGACTGAAGGTGGATAAATCACCCGGACCAGATGGACTACATCCCAGAGTTCTGAAGGAGATAGCTGAAGAGATAGTGGAGGCATTAATGGTAATTTTTCAGGTATCACTGGAGTTTGGGAGGGTCCCAGAGGACTGGAAGATTGCTAATTTAACCCCTCTGTTTAAGAAGGGAGTGAAGCAAAAGACGGGAAATTACAGGCCAATTAGCCTGACCTCGGTCGTTGGTAAGGTTTTGGAGTCCATTATGAAGGATGATATTTCTGAATACTTGGAAGAGCATGGTAAAATAGGGCAAAATCAGCATAGTTTGATCAAGGGGAGGTCATGCCTGCCAATCTGTTAGAATTCTTTGAGGAAATAACGAGCCGGTTAGATGAAGGAGAGCTAATGGAGGTTATCTACTTGAACGTCCAGAAGGCCTTCAACAAGGTGCCATGCAGGAGGCTGCTGTGTAAAATAGTGTTAGAGGCAAGGTACTAGCATGGATAGAAGATTGGCTGTCTGGCAGGAAGCAGTGAGTTAGAATAAAACGGTCCTTCCCAGGATGGCAGCCAGATACTAGTGGAGTTCTGCAAGGGTCAGTGTTGGGACCATAACTTTTCACTTTATGCATTAATGATCTACATGAAAAAACTGAGGGCTTTCTGGCTCAGTTTTCAGATGATACAAAAATAGTTGGAGGGACAGGTAGTATTGAGGAGGTTGGGAGGCTGCAGAAAGATTTAGACAAGTTAGGAGAGTGGGCAAAGAAGTGGAAGATGGAATACAACATGGGAAATTGTGAGGTCATGCATTTTGATGGGAAGAATAGGGGTGTAGACTATTTTCTAAATGGGGAGAAAATTCAGAAATTTGAAGTGCAAAGGGACTTGGGAGTCCTAGTCCAGGATTGTGTTAAGGTTAACTTGCAGGTTGAGACGATGATTAGGAAGGCAAATGCAATGTTGGCATTTATTTCAAGAGGACCAGAATATAAAAGCAAGGATGTACTTCTGAGCCTTTGTAAGGCTCTGGTCAGACCATATTTAGAATGTAGTGAGCAATTTTGGGCTCCATATCTCAAGGAAGGATGTACTGGCCCTGGAGTGGGTCCAGAGGAGGTTCACAAGAATGATCCCAGAAATGAAAGGCTTAAAATATGAGGAATGTTTGAGGACTCTGAGTCTATTTTTGATGGAGTTTAGAAGGATGGGAGGAATCTAATTGAAACTTACAAAATACTGAAAGGCCTGGATAGAGTGGACTTTGGGAAGATGTTTCCATTAGCAGGAAAGACTAGAACCCGAGGGCACAGCCTTAGAGTAAAGGGAAGACCCTTTAGAACCGAGATGAGGGGAAACTTCTTCAGCCAGGGAGTAGTGAGTCTATGGAATTCATTGCCACATAAGGCTGTGGAGGCCAGGTCATTGAGTATACTTAAGACAGAGGTAGATAGGTTCTTGATTGTTAAGGCGGTCAAAGGATACGGGGAGAAGGCGGGAGAAAGGGGTTGAGAAACTTATCAATCATGATTGAGTTGTGGAGCAGACTCGATGGGCCGAATGGCTTAATGTCTGCTCCTATGTCTTATGGTCTTATACATCTCGTCACCTACTTGAAAAACTGAATCAAACCAATCAGACATATATTTACCCCGTGACAAAGCCATGCTGAGTGTTCTTGATCAATCATTGCCTCTCCAAGTGGAGAGTGTCCCTCAGAAATTTTCCCAATAGTTTCCCTTCCACTGATATTAGACTCACTACCAATCTTATCGAATAAAAGTATCACATTAGCTGTACTCCAGTCATCTGGCACCTGTCCTGTGTTCAGAGAGGATTTGAAAATTAATATCAGAGCTTCTGCAATTTCTTCCATTGCCTCGTGCAGCAGCCTGGGATACAGGTGTTGGGGATTGACATGGTGACTTGTTTTTTAAAGCTCTTTTTTAATAATGGCATTTTAAATGATGTCCATTACATTGTTTCAGAAGAGATTTTGCTTTTAGCAATGTGCCAATACTCACATGTGCCAGCCAAAAAAAAAAATTGAACCAGGCACCATTTGTACTTAACTTACTGATTACTCCTAAACTGGACTACCTACCTCACTATTTCATTTTAAGCTGGCTACATTTTTAATTTTAAAAAGTTTCAGTGTGACAACTGTTCATTGTCTGCGGATTTGTACATTTTTACATATTTCACCCCAATAACATGGACCCACTTCTTCTGATTGGAGGACAGTCTTTGCAGCAGCATACTCTGAAAGACATGTGAGTAATGCATCACTTACCGAAGCATTGTCCTTTCTTTGGTTTTTCCTTAACTAGCTGTTCCTAATTTTATATAATTTAGCTCCTTCTGTCTTTTGAAGAAAATGGATGTCAAAATAGTCTTTCAAGAGTAAGAATTCTTGATTGTGAATTATGTATAGATTTTCTACTATTTGACTTCCCCAATATTTGAGAGTAGCTTGTAGCAAGCCTTTAATCTTCAATGCAATGGCTCCCAAACAATACAATTACATTGTTGTTGGCAATGGATAGTGTTTTATTCACAATGGCTAACTGTTCGATAGTATGGTGACACTCACCTTGGTAACTAACTTGAGATTTTTGAGATGACTATTGACATAAATTTCAGCTTGCCAAAATGTAAGATTTGGATCACCTTTTTCTACTGTATGTATGTTTATAAACTGTTCCATGTCATTAAACTCTTTGGATCACTAGCTATTTGATGTCTTGCTTTTCTGAAACTGTATCCCATTTGTGCACATTTCTAATCAGTCTCCCATTGGATGACAGTTAAAGCATTCACTTTTAAGCTGAGATCTGCCTATCTTATAGGGTTTCTTTGCTCCACAGTGCTACGAAAGACTTTACTGTTTGGAGCCTGCTGTACACGTTGGTCTGGTTTCTCACACATCAGCTATGTTTCTCCAGATTAAGAATTGAATGGACTCTTCTGATCTCATAGGCCAAGTTCAGTTTTCTTCCCTGAGGATTTATCTGTGTTGCTGCTGACATCTGTTTCACTCAGTATCTGAATGGCTTTCTCTGCAGTCAGATTTTCTTTAGACTATGCTAAATCTGACAGACACAACAGCAATTCCTCAATCAGTTCTGTTTCTATTGATTTCTGAAGTCACCATAGTTGCATTTCTCCAACACTGTAGACCATTAATGGAATCAGCTGTGGATTGTCCAAAATGCTGGGATCTTCTGCTAAATGTTGCTTTTTCAAGACTTTTATTAGCTCAGAAGTTGAAGTAATCATCAAAGGCCTTCAGTACTTCTTCAAATGTAGCTGTTGCATCTTTTATCCATTGATGAGCTATATTGTTATCAGTTTTACTCCCACTTGTATTTAGAAGTGTACTTATTTGTTTGTGTTCTGAAGCTGGGTCAGAGGGCCGAAAACATCTGCTTTCCCTCCACGGGTGCTGCCAGACCAGCTAAGTTTCTCAAGCAATTTCTGTTTTTGTTTCAGTTTTCCAGCATCCACACTTCTTTGCTTTATTTTACTTGTTTCATTTCGGATTCAGATCTAATTTTGAAGCTAGCCTATATCTCAGAAATTGCTTTTTGAAAGATGTCTAGTTCTGACTTCTGAGGAGCCAATGTCTGAAATAAGCCTTTTGGGCAACATTATTTCTATTGTCTGATTCTGATTCCTAATGTGATTATATAGTTTGCTTACAAGAAAGACTTTTACTTCACAGTAAGGGTAATCCTGCTACTCGTGCCTGTTCTTCTGGAAGGTATTCCTGCATTTTGCAGCTAAATTGGAGGATTCCAGCTTTCTTGTGACTAAAAATGGAAGATTTTTGCCCTTCTCGATAAAGTAGAGGATTGCTGCCTTTTTCACAGCTTTATTATGTGATCTCCTACTGTTTTCAGCTTTAATACATGATTCCTGCTTTAATCACAGTTTTGTTGAATGATTCCCATTCTTGTAATCAAAATAAATTATCCTGCCTTTATTGTGGCTCTCATGAATCTCCTACCTTTTCCATGGCATGAATAAATTCTCCCTAACTTTCTGACCCAGTTCGACCAAATCTGCTTATGCTTTTAATCTGCCTAACATTCTAACTTTAATTACTGGCTTCACAATGTCCCCAGTCTGTAACCTCAGATTATTATTTAATATATGATCCTTTACTTCAATTTCATAGCCGTGTTTCTTGTTGTACCCACTCCATAGTGATGACTCTTGGTCTGAGTTACAAGTTTTTTTTAAATTTCTTGTTGCACCAGTCTGAATTGCTTTGCCATTTTAAAGTTTTTTCTGGCTCATCAAGGATCTTAAGCTTTACTCAGAGCCTCTGACATCTGTTCGCTCACTGAACTCAGACTTGGGACTGCTTCCACGGGTCACTGCCTCACGATTCAGTCTATGTCTGCTTTGAACTTACTAATTCTCCTACCCTAGGGAATTGCGAACTTTCCTGTTGCAACACATCTCTTACAGGTCTGAAATACTTTTAGCATTCACTAGAGTAGTCTACCTTGTTGAGGATCACTATGAGATTTCATCTATTGGTTCCATAAATCTTAAACTCTTTCTACTTAATGAGTAGGCAACTTAGAACCAAGCCTATAAATCTCACCGCCCTTGCCTACCGTGTTATATGGGCGTACCAACTCACTATGTTGTATTAGCTGCTACTCACGATGGTGGTTGCTGCCCTCATCTTCAATAAGGATCTACGGGGCCTGTTTGGTACATTGTGGTGGCAAGAAACTATTTTCTAGTCCAACTGGAAAGAATTCCTACAGTTAACAAGATATTATTTATTGCACGTTAGTCACAGGATGCATTGATATTATAGACTTTGACCAGATACTAGATTTGTAAGCTTTTCTGCCTACAAACCCATAGGAAATCATTGTAATGGGTGTTTATGTAAACTCATATTAAACCTTTTTGATCAATAGACAACATTAATCACACTTCTGCCATATCCACCTCACCCCTCACTTTATCCTCTCTTCCAATTACCTTACACACTTACTTTCTCTACATAGCTTGCCAAAGTGCCTTTTGGAGCTGTAAACCCTGGAAAATGGCAGTCAATGTTTCAAAGAAAGTGTGATTTGGCCTCTAACAATGATCCTGCAATGTGTTGGAAGATATCCAGAAAAGTTGTGCTCCACGTTTCTCAAGAGGTCAGACTCATAGTATTGCCACTGTTCAATAGTTCATTGCACCATTGTGAAGAGTGACCTAATAAATAGGTTTCCCTGCAAAATATAATATTCGTAACAACAGTTTTCTTGCTTTCAGTTGTAGGCTTTATAGACTACACCACAGAAACGGGCCATTGGTCCAATTGTTCAATGCCAGCATTAATACTCCTCACGTGCCTCATCTCATCCCTGTTCATCTAACACCTCTGATGAGGTTGATTAGGAAAAAAAGTAGGTTACCAACACAAACAAATATGAATTTTATGTTATTCCTTTACTCCACCATGATTACACACTTGAATTAATTAAACAAGAAAGATTTTTTACATAGATTAGTTTGTTTTTTTTTTGAAACTTCAAACTGGATTTAGACCTCTTTTTGAAAAGTCAATTGCACATGCAAGTTCCTCATCTAGTTTATACTAAAAGACATCTGCAATGAAAAAATTCAAATCAATCAGTCTAATTGTAGACTATGCCTTTCCCAAGTTCCTTTGGTGACTTCTAAACCCCAGAATAGAGCAGGTAGTGCAGTTAAAAAAGGGGTGAGAATTGGTCTCCAAAAATTATCCTGGACGACACCCAGAATAGCTGTGCACCCCATTTCAAAAAAAAGTACAGTTCAGAGGTCTGGGCCAGAAATGGGGACTAAGTATAGATTGAATGGAATGACACCTACAACTTGCATTTATACAGTGCCTTCCTTGGAATTAAATGGAATATAGAACATAGAAACAGATCATTCAAACCAGTGTGTCTGTGTGGTTGTTTGTGCTCTGCATATGCTCCCTCACAGTCCAATTCACCTCATTACTAGCATTTATTTCTTTTCTTTAGTCTCTCATGTGGCAATCTACCGTTTAACTGCATCTAATATATTTGCTTCAACTACTCTATGGGGAAACATATTTTACAGATATTTAAATTTCTGCTGAATTCCTCATGATAAATAGGAGCAGGAGCAGACCATTCAGCCTATCAACTCTGTGTTATTCACTAAGATCATGAAATACACGTTCCTGCCTGTTCGCTGTAACACTTAAAACTGTGTCACAGATAAGAGGGTGAGGTGAAATGAATTAATTTTTATTTCTTTCCCTTACTGCCTGTGACATTGTTGATTTTTAATTTTCGTTTCTTTTCCCTTTTAACAATGAGGCGGTGTGTTTTCCAGAACCCATTTGTGGAGTTCAATTTGAAAATGACCCTCAGAAAATTCATTATCATGAAAACAAAATAGGGTCAGTCACACACACACACACTCTCTCTCTCTCTCTCTCTCTCTCTCTCTCTCTCTCTCACACACACACACACACACACACACACACACACACACACAGGAGAGAAGTTAAAAATTACATAAAACCAACAAAAGTGGAATTACTTCATGTCAATTAGAGTGTCCAGCCAGTGCAAGTGAGTGAGTGAATGAGGCAGCCAGAGAGTGAGTGTCCAGTCAAGGTTCTTTCAGTTGGCTGTGCACAAAGGTCCCTTTTACAGGAGCACAGATCGGTCAAATGGTAATTGAAATAACAGCAGCTGTAAGCTGGGAATTGGATCACTTTGAAGGCAAAATATAGCATCCTTTCCAGAAATCAGACTTGAGATCAGTGGTAGGTATTAAGTCTGGAGCTGCTTGTTCTTTTTATATTACAAACAGACTGAGGAAAGAAGTCAAAAAACCTGTATAATTAAAGGTAATTCAGACAAACAATCACTTTCAATCATCTGACTAGGGCTGCCAGGGTTGCCATTCAGCTAGCGAGGCATGTCCTGGCCAACACCTGTTGTGTTTTGACGCATATAACGGTGGAATTATTTGCATAAGGTCAATTGTGAGGTGTTGCAATTATTTCTTTTGCTCACAGCTGGCTGAAGTAGACACCTTTTCTGCTATTCCTTTGTGCTGCCTTCATTAGAATGTTCACACAAATAGGTGGAATGTGATGTTCTAAGAGGTGATGAATTTGCTTTTGTCCTGAAAATTCCTCAGAATTTCTACAAACAGCCAACTTACATATTCTAAGTTCAATAGCAGCTATTATATATTATAAAATCCAGCAAGGATAAATGCAATTGAACATAATATAATTTTCTTAGAAAAAAGTTAGGATCCTTCCCTTTCTGCCGTCTGGACATTACAACAGCATGAGGAGATCTTTCACTCCTACCTGAAGAGAGAGACAGCCTCAATTTAACAGCTCACCTTAAAAGGCTGCACTGTTACATTATGTCTCTCACTTAGGTCAATATACCTTGAACAGAAATGCTCATGATACCATCACTGTTTCATGGTATGTAACCCGAGGGAAGAAATGTCTCGGATTCCATCTTAACCTCAGCCCATGAGGCATGGCATGCTGATGGAGGCATTATACACTTTGTAACTGAAAATACTGTCCCAGTCACTTGGATGTGCCTGTGAATGTAATATTTGTGTACATTGGTGAGCTATAATAAATGCAATTTGGATCTTTCAGTACCACGTTACCCACATCCTGATTTCTTTCTGTGTTAAGGAAAACATAAGCACGGCCATATAGGATAACAATATCCTGCTGGAAGCAAGACACTCATCATACTGGAGTGTCATTCTATAACTTTGCATTTGTGTTTCTTACCTTTGACTCCACAACAATGTTTAGAAAAGAGAGCCAAAAAAGAACAGTTTCAAACAGAAGTACAAAGATGATGAAAGCTGGGAGATTCATAGAAAGATCAAGAGCAGAAATGAATAAGGCACTGAGAAAGAGAAACAGCAGCGATATTAGACAATGACAGGCAATTGCAAGAAAAGCCACATCTTTGATCTGTTAGGAATATCAAAGATGATAAATTTTCCATTTTGATTTACTTTATCAGTGACTAACGATGTTGTAGTGGTGAATGGGATGAAATCTTGGAGGGTGAGATTGCAGCGTTGATGTAGTGAATTAGTGGCAATGGAGTTTTGTTGTGCTTGTTAGTGTAAAAATTTCTGGATTGGAGAACAATTTGTTCTCCATATTCCTTAGACATTCTGGTCACTGTGTGGAATGACATCACATTTACACTGGAGAAGGTTTCTTTTCTTTGTCATTTTGGGAGTGACGAGAAACGGCTCTGAAGACACCCAGTATGGCCCTGTGCAACTGTGGCAGGTAGAACCATAAAATGATGACTGGATAGAAGGAGTTGATTCAACCTATTATGTTTGTGCTATAGCTCTGCAAAATCAACTCTCCTACTTCCACTCTCTGTTCTACATATCCAACATTTCTGTTCAAGTGCTTATCCAATTATCTTTTCATGATTAAATCTGCTTCCACCTCACTCTCAGGCAATGCATTCTCGACTTTTCTTCATGTCACCAATTGTTCTTTTGCCAGTCACCTTTAATCAGTGTCTTACAGTGACCTTTCCAATCAACAGGAAGTCTCTCCCAATCTAATTTGTGCCGATGCCTTATGAATCAACATTTTATTCTCCAAGGGGAACAATGTCAGTTTTGCCAATCCATCCTTGTAGCTAAAGTCTCTCATTCCTGAAATTTTCAAAACTTTTTCTTCACTTTTTCTAAAGCTCTCACAAGCTTCCCATACTGCAGTGTCCACAATTGAACAGAATACTACAGTGGAGGCCAAACCAGCATTTTGAGAAGCTTCATCAGAGGGTTCTTGTTTTTGTAATTCATGTCTCATTTTATGAAATACAAGAGCCCATAAGCCTTTTAAATCACTTTCTCAACCTGTCCTGCTGCCTTGAACAATTTGCACATGTATACTCCCCGATCCTTTGCCTCTTGTAATCCTATTAGGATTGTACCATTTAGATTATATTGTTTCTCTTTATTCTTCCTAGCAAACTGTACCACTTAAAATTTCATCTGAATGTGTTCACTTGTTTCACCAACTTGTTAATGACCACTTTAAGCATATTGCTATTCTCCTCACAGCTCCAAGTTTGGTTTCACCTGCATAATTTGAAATTGTGCTGTGTATGAACAGATCAGTCATCAATATATCAAGAAGAGCAGTGATCCTATTAATGACTCCTGGAGAACCCTACTGTATCTCTTTCTCCAATCAATTGCTCAATATTCTGTTTCTTATTACTCAACCAACATAAATTACATAATAAAAACAAATTATGGCAGATGCTGGAAGCTGAAGTAAAAACAAAATACTGGAGAAAAAAGCATCAACAGATTTGCTAATACCTGTGGAGAGAGAAAAACAGAGTTAATGCTTCAAGTCTGATATGACTCTCCTTAAAAACTTCTCAACTCCATTTACATGTTGCCACTATCCCTTTAATACCGTAGGCCTCATATTTGCTGCGTTATGTTATGCCTTGCAGTCAATATGTCAGTTTACCTTTAACAGACGTGGTCATGTTATCAATCACTGTATCATAACCGGTGACCTAATGGTATAAAGGTCCCATACTCCATTAAAAACTAGGATCACTTGAAACATGGCATGCTACTGGAGTTATGCCCTCTGTTGTAATCTACTATCTTAATGTCAGTCCAACATTATCCACAAAGAAAGAAATATTATGCTGAGAAAGAGGCCATTTGGCCCACCATGTCTGCAGCAGCTTTCCAAATGAGCATCATGACTCAGTATCAGTTTTTTGCCTTTTCCCCACATGCTTGCACATCTTCATATTTAAATAACCATCCAATGCCCTTTTGAATATGTTACCCAAGAGGCTACTTCAGCCTTCTCCCAGCTGTTCTTCCCATGTGACAGACAAAAGGCAGGGGGTCAACTCAGATTTTAATTAAGCCAACCTTTTATTTAACCCTTTATATAAAAATACAAAGCATACATTTGTTCCAACATTCTTACTTCATCTAACTCACTTCATTTAACTTCTATTTACATTAGCTTTAACTTAATTCACATTTAACCCTAACTGAAGTGACTCCACAAAGGCTGGTATATCATCATCAAGTCACCTTTTTATTTACATCTGCATAGTACATGCCACTGACCCAGCTAGTACACACCCGGCTCTGAGAGTGAACAGACCCTTTGACACTCCTGTTCATATCTGTCAGACAGGACTCCATTATTGGACCAGGTTAACAGTCTCAGTGAATTCATTCTATGACTTGCTGACTTCATGACAATCACTGTATCCTTCCTCCCTCCAAGCCCAGGATCGTAGGGCAATTCTTTTTACTATAGCTTCTCTTGGGACTTTTTTTGTAATAGATCCTGTTCCTCTGACTCTGCCTTGTGTCCTGGCGGCATATACCAGACCATAGCCCACCCTTTGCATCTTGGCTGAAACTCATCTTCCCTGTCGTCCTCAGAGGTGGTGGCGGTCGTGGGGGCGGTAGTGTACAACTCATGGATTCTGACAGCCTTGCCAGATGTTCCAAAGGGCAGGTTATTTTTGGCTCCTGCTCTGTTTGCAAAGTCACAGCTTTCATGTGGTCCACATGCTTATCCAGGACTGTTTCACCTACCCAAACTTTGTAAGTCATGGGACCTGACCTTGCATCAACCATGCCTTTTACCCGTGCAGGGCTATTCCCATTTCAACACCAAACCTTGCCCCCACCGCCCCCCCCTTAAGTAAACAGCATCCCTTGCAGTCTTGTGTCTGGCATTAATGTTCTTGACACCTCCCCACCAGGTCCAGGAAGATCAGATTTAACCTGATGTGGAGTCTTCTCCTCATTAGCAACTCTGCTGGAGCTATCCCTGTAGTTACATGAGAGGTAGTCCTATAATCAAACAGGTATTGTTTGATAATCAACTGGTATTGAGTGAAGCTGTAGGCTATTTCTTTAAGCCTGCCTTCAAAATTTGGACTGCTGTTTCCACCAGGCCATTGGGCGATGGATGGAATGGAGCTGTCCTTGCACACTGAATACCATTCAATTTTAGGAAATACTCAAATGCCCTACTGGTAAATGATGGCCAACTGTCTGACCAATACCATCGGGAGTCTGTGTATTGCAAAAGGTGCTCACAACTTTTCAATCACCCGTGTTTGACAAATGAACTCTGTGCAAGTCTAACCTTTGAATGGGCATCCACACTAACTAAAAAAACAGAGCCCATGAAAGGGCCAGCATTGACGACCTGTAACCGCGTCCAGGGCTTACCCAGCCATTCCTGCAACTGTGGGGGAGCTGCTGACATTAATTTGTCCTTGGCACTCTGGGCACTGCCCCATCAAAACGACTATGTCAGCATCCAATTATGGCCACCAGACAGAACTTCTCATCAACATCTTCAATTTGGAAGTTCCTGGATGACCCTGGTGGAGTTCAGCCAATATCTAGTGGCAACCTAGGCGGCACGGTGGCTCAGTGGTTAGCACTGCTGCCTCACAGTGCCAGGAAGCCGGGTTCAAATCCACCCTCAGGCAACTGTTTGTGTGGAGTTTGCACAATCTCCCCATGTCTGCATGGGTTTCCGCCGGGTGCTCCGGTTTCCTCCCACAGTCCAAAGAAGTGCAGGTTAGGTGGATTGGCCATGCTAAATTGCCCATAGTGTTCAGGGGTGTGTAGATGAGGGGGATAGGGTCTGGGTGGGATGTCTGAGGGTCGGTGTGGACTGGTTAGCCAAAGGGCCTGTTTCCACACTGTAGGGATTCTATGATCTATGATCTATGAACCATTGCTCAGAACAGTCACTCTTGCTCCCCATAATATGTCGTCCTCGATGGTGATCTGTTCTCTCTGGGTCCAGAAAGGTTTTAATTCTGGTTGTGATGGCCTTTTTGTTTCCCCGATCACCAGCTGTTTTAGCTTTTCCAGAACAGGATCTATTTGTGGTCATAGTCTGATATTGTCAGCAGTGACTATAAGGATGCCCAGAAAGCTGAAAACTGGAACAGACTCTTCCAGTGACAGCTCAGGTATCTGTACTTCCCATTTGACCTCCGAGACAGTGTTCCAACTTGTAATTGTATGCATTCAAAATGAGAGCCCAACACTGAATCAGTCTGAAGGCTATGAGCGGCATGGCCCTGCCCTCTTTAAGGAGCCCTGGCAGGGGTTTATGGTCAGTTACTATTACAAATTTATGTCTGTAAAGGTATTAGTGGAACTTTCTCACGTCAAAGATGACTGTCAAACCTTTCTTCTCTAGCTGGGCATATCTTCATTCGGCATCAGCCAAAGTCTAGGAAGCATATGCTATTGGGATAGTAGGAACTGCAGATGCTGGAGAATCCGAGACAACAAGGTGCAGGGCTGGATGAACACAGCAGGCCAAGCAGCATCATAGGAGCAGAGAGGCTGACGTTTCGGGCCTAGACCCTTCATCAGAAAAGGGGGAGGTGCTATTGGGAGTTCCTCTCCGTTGGGCCATCTGTGAGCCAGCACTACCACAATACCATATGGGAAGGCATTGCACGTCAGCATCCCATCTCACTTGTGATCATAGTGTGCCAACACTTTAGACGATGATAGCTGCTTCTTCATCTCCCAAAAGGCTACGTGACCATTTCCAAAGTTGACCCACTTTCAATAGCAACGTAAGGATGCCAGGATGGAGGCCAGGTTACTTATGAATTTCCCATAATAATTCACCAACCCAAGACCTAAGCTCCAGTACAGACATGGGAGCTGGAGTACATTTGATCACCCTCACTTTATCTTCCAATGGGTGTAACCCAGATCTTGTTGGCTCTGTAGCCCAAATAGGTAACTTAGGCTGCCTGGAACACATTTATCCCTCCTAAAGTGTACCCCCATTTTGGACAAACATTTAAACATTATGTCCAAGTTCTCGAGATACTCTTTATTGGATTTCCTGGTTATTAGCATGTCATCCAGATAAATGGTGACTTATAGTAGGCCTTATAAAATATTTTCCATCATCCACCAGAAAATGGCACAGGCTGATGATACCCCAAAAGGCAGTCTCGTATATTGGTGCAAACCCTTATGGGTATTAATTGTAGCATACCTCTTGGAATCTTCATCTAATCACAATAGGAGGTATGCATGGCTCACATCTGGCTTTGTGAGGGACAGGCCCCCTCCCCCTGCCAGTTTTGTGTATATGTCCTCTATGCAAAGGATAGTTATTTATCCAGCTGTGAAGAGAGGTTCACCGTTTGAAATCTCCATAAAAGCGAACCGACCCATCAGGCTTCACAATCAGTACCACTGGTCCTGCCCATTCAGAAAACTATACTGTTTTGATGATTCCTTCACTTTCCAGCCTCCTGATTTCTGCTAGTCATTTTGCCTATAAGGCAAATGGCACTGGGTGGGACTTGAAGAATCGTGGAATCGCTTCTCGGTCAAAATGGAATGTGGCTTTGGCCCTTTTGATTGTACTCAGACCTCCTTGAAAAACTTCAGGATATTTAATTAGGATGTCACTCGGGCAGCCATTTTCTAATTGGCTCAATATTTTTCAATCAACTTGAATCCTTCTCAACCAATTTTGCCCCATCCAAATTGGGCCGGGCCTTTTACTGCAATCATAGGAGACAGGAACCAATCTGTACCTTTAATCTGTAGGGGTTTCCCAGTATACATTCTCAGCCTGGTTGAGGTCCAATGCAAGCTTAAGGGTTGGTGACCGGAGTGAATTTTGGTAAAGACTGGTTCCGCAAACACTGCTACAGCCTCAGCAGTATTGACCTCCATTAGAACTGGATGACCATCTAACTAGATGTTTGGATGTCACTAAGCAATTTTACCTGTTCCAAACCAGCAGTGGGTGGACTTTGCAGGGTGTGCACTGGATACCAGCCTATGAGTTCTCTTACTCAAATCAGGCCTTGCAGGACTGCTACTATCTCAAGTCCACATACTGGCAGCAACTACAATCGATTACCAGCCGGATCATTGGGAAAATTTTAACTGTTTGGCCAAGGCTTGGCTTTGTTTTGGGATTGTGCTGTGGGCTGACTTAGAATCATTCTGTTCAGGATATGTCGAGAGTGAGGCTATGCAATTGCCTTCACTCAGGTGGTGTTCCCCAAGCTCAGTCAGACTGGCGAGGGTTTCCACTTCCATCAGAATACCATGCAACTCATATGCTCCACTGTTTGCATTTTCCAATGACAAAGCCAGTTGCACTGCCTGTTTGAATCCAGTTGGGCTTCAGCTAGTAGGTGCTTTGGAAGGTTACATCATTAATCCCACACACTAAATCATTTCTCAGCATCTCTTTAAGGTTTAAACCAAAGTCACATACCTCTGCCAGTCACCTAAACTGAGTCAAAACATCCTGATATCGATTTCCATGGTTCTTGAATTGCCAAGTAAAACCAATAGTGTCTCAGAAATAGAAGAGGCTTTGGGTCAAAATAGTCCTTAACTAATTCCATCAACTCTGAAAGGTTTTAGTATTCAATGCCTCATGGAAATTTTTTTCCTAATAACTGAAAAAGCTCTAGGTCCACAAGCTGTCAGAAGAATTATTTGTTGCTTTTCATTTGCCCCAAAGTCATTTGCCTGGAATAAAATAACACATTCTTTCCACATACTGAGCCCAGTCTTCAATGGCAGGATCAAATGAGTCAACCTTCGCAAATATTGGCATGATGCCAGAAATGCTTACCCCAACTCAAAGGCAACAGTTGGGGGAAATTTCTTCAGGAATGTGCTTTCCTCTTGTTGCCACTGAAATAACTCCACAGAGGAAGGTATCCCATCACCAAGTCACCCTTTATTTGCACTTGGAGATTCCCTGACACTAATCCAGCTCCCTCAGAGCCAGCTGTCAGAGTGAACAGGATGTCTGACACTTCTGTTCTTATCTGTCAGCCAGGACTGCCTGATTAAACCAGGTTAACAGCCTCAATCGGAGAATTTATCTTGTATGAAGTCTACTGGCTGACCTTATTACAATCACGAGTATAAAATCCATGCATAGTTTCTTATGTTATGGGAGACAACATAAGCAAAGAATCTTGCTATAGTATGTAAATCACAACAGCTAAGAAGCCTGATATGTGGAATTTGATCAAATGGTTTTGCTAGTCTGTATATATCACATTGACTATAACATCCTCTTCAAACCTCCCTGTTAGCTCATCAAGAAATTCACTTTGGTTAAACGTGATTTTCCTTTAACAAAACTGCAACGATTTTCCTTAACTAATCAATACTTGTCCAAATGATTGTTGATTTTGTCCCAGGTTATCATTTCAAAGAGCATTCCACCACTGAAGTTAAACTGACTGGTGCATAGTTGCTGGGTTTGTCTAGAATGTTAGGTAAGAGAACAACACTGCTAAAGCCTTGTTAGCAGTTTACCTGGAAGAATGAACACATTCTTGTTAACTTCAGCTCAGTGGGTCTCCCTCCATCTTATAAATCAATAGGTTGTGGATTTAAATCCAATTACAATCTTGAGTATGCAATCTATCTGCACTGTCATAAATGCTAGCTTTTGGATTACGTATGAAATATCTGCTCCCTCAAATGAGCACATTTAAAGAAGCTATATAACAAAAAACAGAGAAGTTCTGACCAACATTCACCACTCAATCAACACGTAAGAAATAGATTATCTGGTAATTTATTTTGCTGTCTGTTGGAACTTGCTGTATGAGAATTGATTGGCATGGCTCCTACATGACACCTCAATAAATATTTAACTTGTAGTGAAACAGTTTGGTCATCCTGTGATCATTAAAAATGCTGTAAAAGTTGAAGTCTTTCTTTTCTTTCTTTATGATTTTTTTTACACATACCATGCAAAGGACATCTCTCCCCACGTCCACCTCCTACCTACCAGTCTCATCCCCGCCTCCTTGACCTGTCCGTCTTCCCTTGACTGACCAACCCCCATCCTAACTCCCCACCTACACTCATATTTACTGGCTCCATCCCCGCCTCCTTGACCTGTCTGTCTCCTCTCCACCTATCTGCTCCTTCATCCACCTTCCATCCGCCTCCACCCCTCTCTTTATGTATTTCAGAGACCCTTTCCTCTCCCCCATTTCTGAAGAAGGGTCCAGACCCAAAACGTCAGCTTTCCTGCTCCTCTGATGCTGTCTGGCCTGCTGTGTTCATACAGCTCTACATCTTGTTATCTCAGATTCTGAAAGCTTGTGTTTTCAAATAAATCTGTTGGACTATAACCTGGTGTTGTGTGAGGTCTGACCTTTCAGAGCAAGCAGTAATTTAAGGTTGGCAGGTACGCACTCTTGATTTTCATGTCGAGAATCCTTGACATCGAGCTTGTTCTGCATATTTGGTAAGGTAGGAAGCTGTATGTTAATGAGTTGATCTGTGGCATTAATAAAGCATTTAATAAACTGTAATCCCACCTAATTGGCAATGCATTGCTGCCTAGTGAGAAACCTGCTGCTTGGCAAAGCATAAAAAATGAAGTTAATTGTTCCTGACATCACAATAGGCCTCACAGACTTCTTGCACAATTCTTCCTTGGGTTGGTTTCAGTCAATTGCAAAACTTAACACTGCTTGCGAAAAATATAGATGCTTTGTGATCAGCCTTAATCCATCGGGTGACTGCTTCATCATTCGCCCTCTTTCTGGCTTAGCACCAATGTAAAAAGCTAGCCAATACTTCACACCAATCCATATTCATTACTCGGGGCATATTATGCAGCATTCTGCTACTTGCCCACAAAAACATAGCTTCCAGATACTTAAGCCTTGTGGCTGTCTAAATGAACATATATAGAAAATATAAAGTAATAGGGAAACTGTTACCACCTGCAAACATAGATAGAAAATTGATTAGTTCCAGGCAGTGGTGAATTTTAGGAAGGATATATTGGCCTTGGAGAACGTCCAACTCAGACCCACCAAAATTATTCTGGATCTAAAAGGCTCAAATTGTGAGATATATTGTATAGACTAGGTTTTTAAGACTAAGAGATGATCTAATTAAGATGATTAGGATAATTAAAAGAGTTACAAGTGTAAATAGAGACTATTTTCTCTGAGTCCAAGACAGAGGGCACATTAAATTGAATTGTATTGAGTTAAATGACTTATTGTCACTTGTATTTGACAGTGAATAATACAGTAAAATGCAATGAAAATCTTCAACTTATCTGCCTGCTTGCCTCTAATTTGCAGTGTGACCACCTTTCTGAACATACTATTCACATAGCTCTTTGTTTCTTGGATGCACCTCAGTGTTTGAAACCTGGTGCTCAAACTGGTGATGTATCTGCACATATGCTCACCTGGATCACAAGAAGTGACCATCACTCCCCACCTGCTACAGGATGGGAACTTCTGGCTGCAGAAGCAGGCTGCAGTTCCTTGTATACTATGCCAATTTCCATTGACTCAAGAGAGCACCTGTGGTGAGGTAGCAGTACACCCTGAGCCAGCTGTTCAAGTCCTATGATGACTTTACTGGAAGGAGGTTGTGTTGTAATGTGCAGCTCTCCCTTTTGATATGCTTCTTCCCTTCATTGGAATGAACTGTGATGCATAAAGAACCTTTCAGTTAAATGTAGAGAGGAACATTTTAGCCACTTTGATCTCCTTTAATGCTGGATAATTCTGATTTTCATTCTGCTCTGAGTGCTATTTGTTCCAAAAACAAAGCTACTATGAGAAATTATTGCCCTAAGTAACTAAACTTTCATTCTTTCAGTATGCACTATAAGTGAAGATGTGGATTGAGAAGGAAGGGCAAAGCTGGCACTAAATTACTGAGTACATGTAACACTGTAATTCATTGCAAAATGAATTATCCGCATTGCCATACTGCTTGAGATAATCCTATTTTCATCCTCATTTGTTCAGTCTTTACATTGCTTTGCTTTGTGCGTGGGAAGTCGTGTCTCACTAACTTGATTGAGTTTTTTTGAAGAGGTGACAAAGAAATTGATGAAGGCAGAGCAGTAGACATCCATATAGACTTCAGCAAATCTTTCGACAATGTTCCACATGATAGACCCGTTAGAAATGTTAGATCACATGGGATCCGGGGGCGCTAGCCAATTAGATACAAAATTGGTTTGAAGGTAGGAGATAGAGGGTGATGGTAGAGGGTTACTTTTCAGACTGGAGGCGTGTGACCAGTGTTGTCAGGAATCGGTGCTGGATCTACTGCTTTTCGTAATTTATATAAATCATTTGGATGTGAACATAGGAGGCATGATTGGTAAATTTGCAGATGACACCAAAATAGGTGATATAGTGGACAATGAAGAAGATTATCTCAGAGTACAATGAGACCTTGATCAGATGGGCCAATAGGCCAAGGAGTGGCAGATGGAGTTTAATTTGGATAAATGTGAGGTGTTGCATTTTGGTAAGGTAAACCAGAGCAGGATTTATACAGTTAATGATAGAGCTCTGGGGTGTGTTGCCAAACAAAGAGACCTAGGGTTGCAGGTTCCTTGAAAGCGGAGTCATAGATAGATTGGATGGTGAAGAAGGCAGGTGACATGCTTGCCTTCATTGGTCAGAGCTTTGAGAATAGGCATTGGGACGACATGTCATGCCATACAGGACATTGGTAAGGTCACTTTTGGAATACTGCGTACAATTCTGGTCACTCTTCTATAGGAAGGATGTTGTTAAACTTGAGAGGCTACAGAAAAGATTTACAATGATTTTGGCAAGACTGGAGGGTTTGAGTTACAGGGATAGACTGAATAGACTAGGGCTTTTTTTTCCCTCGAGCATTGGAAGCCAAGGGATGACTTTATAGAGGTTTATAAAATCATGAGGGGCATGGATAGGGCAATTAGTCAAGGTCTTTTTCCTAGGGTGGGGGAGTCCAAAATTGGAGGATATAGGTTTAAAAGTGAGCAGGAAAAGATTCAATAAAGACCTGAGAGATAAGCTTTTCACGCAGAGGATGGTGCATGTATGGAACGACCTGCCAGAGGAAGTGGTGTAAGCGGGTACAATAATAACATTTAAAAGGCATCTGGATGAGTATATGAATAGGAATGGTTTAGATGGATGTGGGCCAAATGCTGGCAAATGGGATGGGATGTCTGGTTGGCATGGACAAGTTGGATCAAAGGGTCTGTTCCTGCGCTGTTTGAATCTATGACTTTATGACTTTCTATAACAGTCACCACAATCTGGCGCCAATTTGAATATTTTAAGAATAAAACAAATACAAAGATGTAACTGAAAGAGGGTCCATCTTCATTCCGTCACCTCTGTCATGAACTCTGAGCCCTGAACCAGCTCACCAACAAGACCTGTGCCACCTCCCCTCCTCCACCACCTCACCACCGCCTGCGCTCACGAATGTTGGCGTTGCCACTCTTCAGGCGGAAGCCTGAAAGCCTTTGTGAAAATCTGATGCTCTGGCCCCAAAAAGCTATTTGTTGAAAATTTCTAAACTGAGTTTTATTTAGTTAAACAAGGCTATTAAGAAATTTAGAACTGATAGAGGTAAATGGAGTTAAGGTATAGATTAACCGTGATCAAATTGGGTAGTGAAACAAGTTTGGGGGGCTAATAGTCTTCTCCTGTTCCCTGTGTTCCTCAATGGATTTTAGCAATTTGCTTACCTAATTCACTGTTCACCACATAAAATCTTCCAATGATTTGTTTATTGTACTGTTCATCAGGGATCTCTTTTTACCAACAGTCATTACAATGAATTTTGAAAAATGCATTTTTCAAAAATAAGGTTTAATTATCTTACATGAATTAGATCCATAAAAATCCATCTTTAGGGACAAGATTTGCCCAGTTGTTAATTGCTTGTTACTTTGTATTAAGTAGACTAATGTATTTGAAATTTGGAGAAATCTCACTGTTGATTCTTAATGCACTGTCGTGTTTCAGAAACAATCTGAAGCTTAAAAGATTCTACGAATCAGAAAGTGAACAAAAATGTGTGCACATACAGTTGATCCATCAGCAACTGAAATGGAAGACAGGTCCATACATTTGGTGAAGACCACTCATCATTCACCTGAAACTTCAACTTTTTTTCTCTTTTTAGATGTCAAGATACCTTCACTTTCCTTCCAATTATTTATGTTTGTAAATAAATTCTTAAGGAATAGATTTAAACTCAAGTCTTACTGAAAGAAAGAACGGCATTTCTTTAGTACATTCCAAAACTTCAGGCATCCCAAAGGGTTTTACAGTCACAGGAATCAATTTGCTTACAACAAGCTTCCACGAATAGAAATATGATAATAACTAAACAATCTTTTTTTTGATAAATAAATTGTGTTCAGGGCACCAGAGGAGATTGCCCCTGCTGTTTTTCAAAATAGGACCATGGAACCTTTTACATTCCCTTGAATGGGCAAAACATCACTTCCAAAAGATGAGTTGTAAGAGATCATTAACTGTGTTGTAAGTAACATTCAGAAGGGATGGAGCTACTAAAGAACCAAAATCAGAAATGTCAGTCAGTGTGCTCCTCTGAAGTCCTGATCTCTAGATTTTTCCTTTAAGTGGCACTGTGTTTGTTAAGTATATTGTTGAGATGATTTCAGAGCCCACAAATTATCTGCTAAGGTGAATTCAGATTTGTTCCATTTGTCTAGTCAGAGAAATGGTGAAAACTACAAAAGATACAAACACGTTGAAGTGTGGACGAGCACTTATAGAAAGTACAAGTATTCAGAATGGTTGCTTGAAAATGTATTCAGTACCTAAACAGAGACTCACAACCCATGTCAGTTAAAATCAGGAGCACGTATGCATACCCTGAGAGTGATGTAAAGCCTTTTTCACCCATGCCACCAAAGTACCATCAATAGGTTTTGCTTCTTCTTTTCCTTCCCACTAAATCTTAGTGCAACAGCCTGATTGGCTCTTAAGCTCATCAGTCCTGGAGATTTTATGGATAAACCTGAGGGCGCTTGTTTGTAGACAGACTGGACATGCCTTGTGTATTTTTGCTGAAGGCAGGTTGACCCTCCATGGTTTGAACTTCCAATGCTTGGAGGAGCACATGCAGGTTTAGAAGGACATATTTCTCCTGGATTGTATTGATTTTTGCTTTAAATGCTTCCCACTGCTGTTCCACCTTTTGTCAGTATATTTTTCTAGACTATTTTCCCTGGTTCTATTTTCACTCCTCTATTATTTTTTGGTCATTGTTATTCTTCACCTTTCAGCTAACTTTGTTGAAATAATAAATTTCCCTGAATTAAGGAAAACCTTTAACTACAAGAGGAAAAAATAACTTAGAAGTAAACGCTGATCGAGTGAAATGAATTAATCTGGAAAAAGGCTTGTATGAAGTATAAACACTGCATTGACCAACTGGGATGAATATGCTATTCTGTGCTGTAAATACTTAATTAAGTGTACATTCTGCAACTGCTACGAACAGCAAGACTGGGTGTTATACAGAGGAAATGCAAATTTTCAATGTGTGCAGCCTACAATTAGTCTAACTAATTTGAACTTGCAATGCAAATCTACTCTTCTGAACAGTCTGCTCAGTTTCACTGCAATGCAAAAAGACCAGCTTCACAATCTGTTGTTGATTTTTGGTTTCTGAGACCATGTATCAATTCCAGCTGTTGCAGTGGACATGGTGCAATGACAATGTAAAGTCAGACTGCCTACTGACAATTTTCTGCTGGGAACAGAGCAGCTGAAACAGCATGCTACTTGGCTGCCTTATAGTAGGACATCGTTCTAGTTTCACATCATGTCTCATCATGAATTCAGCACAAAAAAACCATAGTATGACAGGGAGTATTACAGGGTTAAACTCAATAGCCACTGAAAATAGGTGCAGGGATCAATGCAAAACAATCCTGTGCCAATTGATTCCAATGCAAGCAGCATATAAGCTTCAAGGGGCTTACTCATTTGCAAGATTTCACTGCACATTCGACATTACCATGCGTCTAGTGGCTGCATGCCTCAGCAAGGAACCTAGAATCATGACAGCAGATCACTCGTTAAAGCTACCCTACATCAATTCAAATGAAGGTATGTTCTGGCAGAAACAGAAGCTGGAAGATTAGAGAATCTCGCCACCATCACTTGATATACAATGATATTATCATCCCTGAGTCCCCCACTATCAACATGCTAGGGGTTATATTGACCAAAAACTGAACTAGAGCAGCCATATAAATATTGCAGCTACAAGACCAAGTCAGAGACTGGAAATTCTGCAGTGAGTAACTCACTTCTGCCCAAAGCTTGTCAATCATCTACAAGGAACAGTTCAGGATGTGGCAGAACACTCTCCATTTTCCTGGACAGATGCAGCTCCAACAAAACTTAAGAAGCTTGACACCATCCAGAACAAAGCAGCCCACTTGATTGGCACCACATCCACAAATACCCACTCCCTCCATTACCAACACTCAGTGAGTATGATCTACAAGATGCACTGCAGAAATTCACCAAGGCTCCTCAGACAGTATCTTCCAAACCTGCTATCTCTACCATCTAGAAAGATAAAGGCAGTAGATGGACAGAACACCATCACCTACAAAGTTCCTTCCAAGTCACAAGCCATCCTGATTGTGGACATACATTACCATTCTTTCAGTGCCACTGGGTCAAAATCCTGGAAATCCCTTCCTAATGCCCAAAAGGCTGCAGCTGTTCATGTAAGCACCTTGCCAGTATTTTCTCCAGAGTGATTAGGAAATGCTGCATTTGCGAGCAATGTCTACATTCCTTTAGCCAAATTTTTTAAAAAATGATTATTGCCTGGGACAGACAGAAGAATGGCACCAAATGGGAGAGAAAGGGCTCCAAGGTTTTCTGGTCATGGACATGCAGAGAACAGGTGATGTGCTGTGTCCACAGCAGATCCACCAAGGAAATTTCACAAGGCAGTGCGACCATAAAACCATGGTAGTCAAGGAAATGAGTGCACTGCTGCAAAATGTTGACTAAACTCACTAAATAATCACTAAATATCTTCAAATGTCATATTCCACTAACTCTACAAGTTGGAGTGCACACATTGCCAGCTATTCAATCATAACAGTTGCCTTACCCAACATATCGCTGCACGCACTGACAAAATTACCTTTGTTTTGCACGGCAAGGTGGCACACAACCTTGCAGCAAAAGCTAACCAGTGAGGGCATCTATGTCCTTACTGCCATGAAGAAGATAATGCTTACCTTCATAAAAGTCATCATTGCTGAAGCTGTGGCAAGCAATAAGCTTGAAATAATAGAATATTCTGGTTTCCTTGCACGTAATCTTCATTCTCATTTCCACTTCCCACTGCATTGTCTCACAATCTGTTATGATTCAGAAGCTGCAGAAAATATAAGCATGCACCTCTTAATTCCTCCCTCACCTCACCACAACTTTAACCTCATGTCTTTCTCCTTTCAGATACCCAAGAACTCCAAATTAGCCAAGCAGTGGTGGAAAATATCTGTTTAAATCTCAATAAACAATTTAAAGTGCTACCAGTCTGCAGAAAAAAAAATATGACAATGCTTTTTATAAAAACAATTACATTTGTATAACATATCATATTGTAAATGTCCCAAACAGCTTCATAGGACTATTACCATGCAAAATTTGATGTTGAGCCACAAAAGGAGGTATGGTGGACAGATGAGGGAAGACTTGGGTAAACAGATTTTAAGGATCAAATGAAAGCTGTCCAGCGCTGGAGAGATTGGTGGGGTTGGGAGCAGCGTGTAATCTCAGAGCTCAGGTCCTAGTTACCTGAAGCACAGCCACTACTGGTGGGCCAAAGAAAATGAGATAGAGAAAGTTTGTCTTCTAAACTCAAATGATGATGTTATATAGTAATTTTATCAGTGAAATTATGATTTTAGGTTTATTGCCTATTTTCTGGGAGAACTAGTGTGAGAGCAGTTGTTTGATCTGTGTGCCTTGTTAGGCATGTCATTAATATATCTTTCAATAATAATCTGATCATCTTGAAAGCACTGCATGTACATGGGGTTGGATAGAGAAATTTATTTTCATTCTGCCAAACAAACTCCACAACTGCTTATTAATTAATTCACACAGGTGTAATGGGCCAAATGTCCTTCTGTGCTGTGTGTTTCTGTGGCTGAGTGTAGACCCAGGAGACCTAGCCATTTAGCCATGGAATGGTGTGCGGTGACCAAGACGAAGGCAGAGTTGGAGTGAAGGGATGATGAAGCAGGAGGAGAAACATATTTTAAGTGGGAAGGCCGTAATAATATTGCACATTTCAAGAGAATAATTTGTTAAATTGATGTTCAAATCAGTAAAGGCAGTGACTTCATGATGCATAGTGTCAATTCACAAAGTCTAGGCTAACACCAGCACACAGTACTATGGTGAAACCAAGGCCTATCTAAACTCTTAGGTGGACATACAATATCCTATGACACTATTTCAGAAAACAGCAGAAGATTTATTCCCTGTTTTAGCTAATATTTATTTTAATGTCTAGTTATTATTACATTACTGTGTATGGATGTTCATTGTGTGTAAGTTGATTGGTACATTTCCCACACCACGTTTGTGATCAGTATTTCCTCTATGCCACACAGCAACTCGGAGATGTCTGCACACGCTGATCAGCGTGAGAACATAATTGACATCTGGTTCTGGGAGTCATTGCCATGCACGGACCTTGAAGATCCAGGAAGCTGCAGGAAAAATTAGAGGGAATGTAGATTGTGACTACCTTCACAGTACTTCATTGGCTGTAAAGGAGCATATAAATTCAGTAAGCCAAATGAGTTTGGTCTAGGACTGAATGCTAAGAGGTGGTGGCAAAAGAGTTTCAGTCATTTTACACTATTTAATTTTGTTTGAAGTAAGCATTAGTTAGCGTGAAACTAAAATCTACAGTTTACATTCCAAAGTTCCTAGCCTTCAGCAGGTTTTTAACAAAGTGTGGTAGAAGAGCATTTTGGCTTAATTAATTAAAGAAGCAGCTGACAGTGGTTTCTTTGTAATTTGGTCAGCCAAGCCATCCATGATAGAAGCATATAAAACTACTGAACTTTGTGTGACTTAGCATTTGAGTGTGACTTAAATTTTGGTGTTGAGTATAAGGTGATTAAGGGAGGAAGGGAAAGAGCTGCTCCTTTGAACTATTTCAGCCTCCAGGAATTGTTTCATACTCCAATGCAGAAGAAGAAGCCAGTTACTCAGTAAGTATTTGGTAAGCTAGTGAGATTTATTCTATTCTTTAGGTTCAAAATAGTATAACAGCTAGTGATAAGGGTCACAAAATGTATAAAAACAAAACTAAATATATAATTTAGTAAAATAATTAACTAAAATTATAACACTTCCAGGATGGCAGGCTGAGTGGTGTGTCACATCACAGCATGTGGAAGCTCCTGAATACCGATTGATACAGGACAAACAGATCTGCATTAAGTGTTTGATGGTCAAGCAGCTTCAGCTCAGAGTTTCTTAGCTGGATGCTGAATTATATTATTACTATGACACATCGTGGAGGGGAAAAATTACCTAGATTCTCTGTATCAGGGACACCAGAAGAGTGTGACTGCGAGTGAGGAAGATAAGAGGACCCAGAGGGAAGAAACCTAGGAGCCTCAGACTTTGCAATTGTCTGGCAGCTTTGAGGTCATTCCAGCTTTTTAGAATGAGAGTGGAGGCTAGAAAATGGATCAGTTAACCGATCATAGCACAATTGTGAGACCATTCAAGTCAGGGAAGCAAAAAGAAATATAGAGGAGTAGGGGACAATATAGTCAGAGGGATTGGTATTGTTCTTTACAGCAAAGAGCATAAATCCAATGCCACAACAATGCTACCCGAAGGTTGCAGGAACAGCACCTTATATTTCGCTTGGGAACCCTGCAGCCCAATGGTATCAATGTGGCCTTCACAAGGTTCAAAATCTCCCCTCCCCTGACCGCATCCCAAAACCAGCCCAGCTCGTCCCTGCCTCCCTAACCTGTCCGTCCACTCCTTCCACCTCAAGCCCC
>NC_063338.1:8700341-8728602 GCF_021869965.1 Rhincodon typus
TGTAGTTTGATTTGTTTGCAAGTTTAAATAACTTCAGATCATAACACAAAAGTCCCCAAGCTCTACTTTCTTCTATTTGAATGCAAAGCACTTTTGCAAATGGTAAAAGTACTCTTATGCACCTCAACACTTACACAGTGCTGGTCAATATAATGATCGACTTACCTCTAGTGGCTTTTCAGCAGCCTTCCAAATTTTGCCAACCTGATGAAAATACAGGAGGATAGAAAAAGATTATTAAATTTTCCCTAGGCTTGTTAATAGCGATCCTGACAACACAGGATGTACTTGTCAGGTCGTGACTTCATTCAAGCCTCTTCATGGAAAGTTTATTTGGACCCATTTTACATGGGAAATCTAAATTTCCAGTGAAGGGCACAACATTTGGTGATTCCAGGAGAACGCAAAAATCCAACCAATAGGATAAGTATTCACATGCATGCTGAATATGTCTAGCTGTTTCTCATCGTATTTCTGTCAATGTACTGCACACTGTCAGTTGTCTAACATTATTATAGATGAGTCACAATTTCCTCCAAGTAAACATCTGTAAAATTGACTCCATTGTTTTAATCCTTTACTATGATTCTGCTACTTCACTGGGGTCTCCTTCCTTGCCATTGACTCAGGTTGAAGCAGATTGTATTGAACTCGAGTAACTTGTTTCAGTCTGAGATGAAGTTCCATCTGCACATTCTTTCCACCCTCACACTGCTTCCTTATACTGCTGCAATGTAGTCTATCTCTACCTCCACCTCAGCTCACCACAGTGGAATTACTTATTCAAACTTTTCCTTACTTAATTCCACTTTTCCTTTGTGCTTCTATCTAGCCTGTCCTCCCACAACCTCCGCAAATTCAAACTCATCTAATGTTCAGCCATGTGTACCTTGACATCAAAGTGGGAAGCAGACAAAAGGAACAGACCAATAATTATTTGAAGAAAATAATAAGAGCAGAATAAAGCGATGGTTTTTATACATCATGCCTGATACATATTCCGATGCAAATATTCTCCTTTAATTCATTGAGATGTAAAAGATGGCATAGAGTTGAAGAATAAAATTATTCCCAAAATAAAAACAGATAATGCTGAAAATACTCAGCTGGACAGGCAATGGCCCAGTGGTATTATTGCTAGACAATTAATCCAAAAACTCAGCATTATCCAGGGGCTTGAGTTCAAATCCTGCCACAGCAGACGGTGAAATTTGAATTCAATAAAAGTCTGGAATTAAGAGTCCAATAATGATCATGAATCTGTTGTTGATTGTTGGAAAAACACATCTGGTTCATTAATGACCTTTAGGGAAACAAACCTGCTGTCCTTACATGGTCTGGCCTTCTTGTGACTCAGACCTGCAGTGACGTAATTGACTCTTAACTGCACTCTGGGCAATTAGGGATGGGCAATAAATGCTGGCTGAGCCAGAGCCACCAACATACTGTGAATGATTTTTTTTTTTTTAAATTGCCGACTGAAATATTAACTGAATGTACTACCACTTCTTGAATGTGCCGTTGATCTTTAACCACAGGAGGTTCCTGCATGTCTGCACCTGTTATGCTGGCAATTGCTAAAACTCTTTTATTTTATGCGAATCAGGGCTGCAGAGACTGACCTGACCTATCCGGAGGATACTAGAAGAAAAGAAGGTGGATGCTTACGCCAATGCAGCAACTGTAGAGGTGCCCAGAGAAGGAACAATAAGCCCTACTTTCATGGGGCGGCACGGTGGCTCAGTGGTTAGCACTGCTGCTTCACAGCATCAGGAATCCAGGTTTGATTCCACCTTCAGGCGACTGTCTGTGTGGAGTTTGCACATTCTCCCCGTGTCTGTGTGGGTTTCCTCTGGGTGCTCCGGTTTACTGCCACAGTCCAAAAATGTGCAGGCTAGGTGGATTGGCCATGCTAAATTGCTAAATGAATCCGATCACCTGCCAGTCAAAGCAATCTGGTGTAGGTTGGAAAAACCAAGCCAGCTATTTGTCCACTTCAAATAGGCTCTTTTTCTTTTGATAGTTGAACCCATTATGAATGCTTTGCTGAGTTTCAAATTTCAGGGATGTGTAGATTAGATGGGTTATAGGGAAATGGGTCTGGGTGGAATGCTCCAAGGGTCGTGTGGACTTGTTGGGCCGAAGGGCCTGTTTCCACACTGTAGGGATTTCTATGATGTTCTATGATGATAAAAGCACTATAATTTCAGCAGCCCAATGAACTGCTTAGGTACTGCAAGTGGTGATCAACACCATGCACCATTCAGGATTTCTCAATTAATTGTCGCATTCTCCATAACTTGGTGCAGAGAAGGGGTCTGACACTGGACCTGGAAAAATTCAAGGAAGGGAGCCTTTCCTTTTCTGTGGAGCAGTAGGGGAAGAAATGTAGGCCAGAAGCGTGCTCAATCAACACTGTTTTACATGTTGGTGATGTTGCAAGAGTGTGAAGCAAGACTTGAAAGGCAGAGGAGGGAATTGCAGGCAACAAGAATAGACATGAGAATATCACGCATTCAACCACATCACCCTTAAGAAATGGAATCTGGATGCTGCACACAGGTAACAGGTGAGAAATTATGACATTTCACCACATATAGACTGCAAAATTCTGTAAATATATCATAAATAGTTAAAATATTTTAAAATAAATACTTTTGTTTTGATGTATGCATGTCTTATATATTGGCAATATACCTGTGAAGACTATACTACAGCAATTGGCCTCATTATAGGAGCTGTTGGATCCTACTCTGTGACTATACTACCTGCATCTCAGCAGGGGTATTGCCCTCTTTCAGATCATCTAACAGATGATGCAACAAGCTGAGGGGCCAAGAAGTCTGAGAAAGGTGAGATTCCCTCAAAGTGCAGCAACCTCTCACCAATTGTTTGGATTGACCAGAATGTGATGTGTTATCCCAAGGGCTGCAGATGTTGATTTACTCAGTTGACTGGAAGGCTCTTGGGTAATTCAAAATAATGCCAACAGCATGGCTGTTCTCATTCCAGCTGAGATAGAATTGTGGTCAGCTTCATTCTTCATGTGACGTAGTGTCCTTCAAACTTGGACATTTAATCATTAGACCCTCTCTTTCATAAAGAGAGATACCTATGGCCGATGATGGACTGTGACAAATTGCCTACTTACCAATGATTGGACCGGGTGAATTCCAAGGGTACAGCTACCATCCCCTCTAGCTACTGATATGGCACCCAAATGTGGTCCTATTCAGGGTACTTAGCTCTTGTCACATTACTGAGCTGAAGCCACTGCCACTGGGAGATCACAGAATCCCTACAGGTAGAGGGCATTTCAGGCTATCGAGTCTGCATCTACCTTTTGAAGAGCATCCCTGGCACTGTGAGGCAGCAGTGCTAACCACTGTGCCACCATGCTGCCTTTCTCCTGTGCAGGAGTTTAAACACTTCTCACTTGTGTTCTATGGTGACCATGCATTCCCTTATCTAACATGTAGACGAGACATGATCACCACAGATTCCTTCATGCATGATGCATAAACTCACAATGCCTTGGAGAAGTCAGACATATGGTGACTTACCTGTGTTTTGGTTTCAAATAATCAGTCCCAAATGGAAACTCCTCAGACTCTATCCAACTTCTTAAAAGGCACCCCTCCAGTTATCATCTATCCCTCGGGAGTAATAATGTACAGAAGCCTCTACCTTTGATAACTCATCCTTCACACTTCAATCAAAGCTCTCCACTCTATATCCTCATTTATACCCACCACACTGTTTCCTTTCTTGACTACAACTTCAGAAAATGGTTACAGTGCATCCTTAGACATGTGTCTCCTTCTTAAGTCCAAGGTCTGACTCTTATCAGGGGACAGCTAAGGGGCCTATGAGAGAAACATAACCCAGTCATGAGAGGAAGTCTGCATTACTGTTCCAAACCTTTCTTGTTACTCATCCTAGTGTTCCATGTAACCTCCATGGCTAAATACAGATTTAACTTAGAATTACACAATATTATTACTGCCTGAGATGTCATTTACAACTCTCTCGTGGTCCTGTTAGACCTGCAGCACCTTTGTAGTTCAGTCAATGCTGTGACTACCTATTACCTGAGAAGGGGTCTCGCCATCATACTCATGTTTCTTGAACAACATGCAGGTGATCACAAGGCATTTTCCTTCATAGGTTTGACTTCTGGTAGATTTGGGCCCTCACCTCTGGTCTTACACAATGCACAGGCATTGTGGGTCCTCTTCTCCTAAAAGGACAAGAGGGAAAGATGAGGTGATTGCTGATCAAGCTACATAGTTAAATATTCCTCTTGGAGACATTCAATTTATGTTAATCGAAATGCTCCTTTACCATTTATGGGTGGCACAGTGGCATGATGGTTAGCATTGCTGCCTCACAGCGCCAGCAACCTGGGTTCAGTTCCAGACTTGGGTGACCGTGCGGAGATTGCACATGCTCCTCGTATCTGTGTGGGTTTACTCTAGCTGCTCACAGTCCAAAGATTTGCAGGTTAGAAGAATTGGCCGTACTAAATTGCCCCATAGTGAACAAGAATGTGCAGGCTAGGTGGATTAGCCATGGTGAAGGTGGGGTTGCACGGATAGGGTCGCACAGATAGGGTCAGGGACTGGGTCTGGGTGGGATGCTGTTCGGATGGTCAGTGCAGACTTGTTGGGCTGAATGTCCTCTATCTGCACTGTAGGGAATCTGTGATTCTAGGTAAACTTCAGAATAAGTCACATGGTCTGTGTTTAACCCTAAATTAAAGACACAATTGCAAAATGTAACAATTTCACAAACATCCTCACCTGTAACAAGTAGAAACAGAACCAGCAGCAGCAGCTTTCTCCTCACCAAACTGCTGTTCAGAAGACTGAGGGGCTTAGCACAGAGTTCCAGCTCAAAGAATGTGTTATTCCCACAAAAAGGTTTGCAGGGAGATGATAAGTTTTCTGAACATGACTGAGCAACAATGCCTCCAGGAAAATGATCTTCTGCGAAGTGATCAGTGGACATTCACTACCAGTAGCTGTTGAAGTCACCACAGTCCAAAATGTATTTGCTTCTGACTCCTTCCAGAGATCAGCAAATGAACTGTAGAATCTTACAACCTGTTGCTCAGAGGGGTCTTCAGTGCACTTCTCAACTACTGAGACAGCTCAGAAAGAGCAAATGCTGCTTTGCCACTCTGGCTCATTTCCCACAAGTCCAGGGAGTCATCAACTGCACACATAGTCCTCCCGCAGTTTTCATGAACTGAAAGGGCTTCCACTACGTCAATGTGCAGCTCGTAAGCAACCACAAAAAGATCATCATGCATGTCCATGCAAGATTTCAAGAGAGCTATCATAATGGTTACATCCTGCACTGGTCAAGTCTCTCTGAGATAGTCACACCTCCAAGCAGTTAGGTGGTGACTCTTCATGACAACGCTGACATCACCTGTGAGGAGCTCAAACAACCTTGTCCAGGAAAAATACAATAGATGCTACCTAACCATTAAAGCAATGATATGCAAGCAGTCAGGATTCTGAAGATACACTTTAGGTGCCTCAATAGTCCCAGGGATTCTCTTGACTATGCACCAGCCAGGATAATCAGAATGATAGTAATCTTCTCCATTTTGCAAGCAGCAAGAAATAAAACTAAGTGGATGAAGCTATTCAATCGTTTGAGAGGAAGGAGATGAAAGAAGAGCTCAATAGGAGGAAGAGGAGGGGTATGATGTGGTAAGATAATAAACAGGGACACAATTTGCTGTCCAGGATATCTGGAATAGTCTAACTTAGATACGATTCATTTAGTCCTAGGCAGTGTAGACATCTGGCACAGACGTCTTTGTCCTCCAACACCACTATCATAAAGCAGTTGCATAATCGAAAAATCATTGCTTTTACTGACAACCAGTGTTTCTTTTCATCTTTTGTCTTACCTTCCAGCACAAGATGGAACGTCATTTCTCAACCAGTAAGTAAAATTGAAAACACAGGAAAATGTAGCAAATTAAATTTCATTTTGCACAAAAAAGGGCAATAACTTAATATGATGATAAGGATCCATTGTCAACGAACATTCCTTAATCTCTTTCTAACTGCTTTTATGTGCCACTACTCAGTGTCTTCAGTAGGAGTTGAGGCAGGCTTCTCAAAGGGAAATTGCTAAAATCTATAATGAGGGCAGTGATAGCAAGCAGCATCAATGTGGTTTTGTGAATGGAAATTATGTTTCACTAATTCATTAGAGCTTTTTTGAGGAAGTAACAAGTGAGGTGGGTAATGGGGAAACCTGTAACTATGATTTCCTTAATTTCCAAAAGGCTTTTAATGATGAATTACATCAAAAGTTACTACATAAAGTCAAAGCTAATGATTTAGGGGATAACATTTTACCATGGATAAAAATCTGCTTTGTTAATAGGAAACAGAAAGTAGGGGTAAATTGATTTTGTCTTTGGGTTGGCAGACTGTGACAAATGGGGTGCCGTAGGGATCAGTGCTGGAATTTCAAATGTTTAAAATCTGTTTCAATGGCTTGAACTAAGGTTCCCAATCCACTGTTGGCATCCGCAGTGGTGAACAGATTTGAATGTTAGAATTCAGTGTAATGTCTCAGATCAATAATATTTAATCAGAACTGCTAAGTATCCCAGAACTACTCAAAGTCCCCAATTAACCAGTCTGATAGACTCAAGTTAACAGAAAATACTGACAAGCACCACCATTTATTAAAAATAAGTTAATTCTACCCATGGGTAAACAAGTATGAACTATCAACATATTAACAACTGATTGAAGCTCTAGGCCCCTTTTCAAACCGCACACAGACAGACACAGACAAACAAATCAACAAACTTTATGGGACGGAGAGAGGATAAATGGGTAAACATAGTCCACAAGCTTTGATGATCATTTTTCTTTCTCTGTTCTTCAAATGTCTTCCTTCCAAGTTCTTCTTGAAAACACAGGGGATTTGCACATTAATTGTTCAGTTTCACAGCTATTAGTTACAGCAAAGAGTGGGAAAAAAATAACAGACATTGTCTTCAGGCTTATGTAACTTGGCCACAAAGCTAGAGATAAATCCTGCTTCCTCCAGTCTGGAAACCTGCCTCAGTGTCATTCACACACACAAGCTGTTCAGCTGTGCAGGAGCCTGTCAGAGAGATATCAACAGGCTTGTGACTTGTACAATAGGCCACAATTGTACAAATCAGCAACCTGTTGCTAGCCAAATTTCAGTCTACACACATACACACCTCAGTGTCATGCCATCTTATCTCACCTCCCTCCTGTTTACAAAGCAGCAGTATAAACAGAACTCAAAAGAGTTCCAGTAATTTGTTTTTAAAAGCGTAGTAATTCCTTTCCTAGTCCTTGATTTCAAAAGAGTCCATTTCCTATTTTAGAACAGGATCATAGATGCAGAAAAATAAAAAAGATACCGTCTTTACAAAGTCATTTAACTTTCTTTGCTGTATGGGCAGGATTGAGGATGTATCATTGAAATTGTTTGGGAAAGTAATAAAGAGACAACTATTTACTATAGTTTCACAAGGCAAAAAGAGTGTTGTTAAGCAAGATTTGGTAATTGGTTCAACATACTACCTTGCATTTTGAGGATGGAGCAGAGACATGTCTCTGTAAACAGTAAGTTTTTTTTTATTTCTGAATTGAGCTTTCATTCCCTGTGTGCCTATCTGCCATTCGACAGGGGACAGATATCACACTTCTGACTGTGAGTTAATTATGTTCTTTCAGAACTCTGAAAGGCCTATAACTCATGACTGCTACAGATACAAGTGAGTTATAGCAGTATTGTGCATGAGTGAAAGAACAGCTGGAACTTTGATTACCAGTGAGATAATTGGTTAATTATTTCAGAATGTACAGTCCTTGAAAGCATAGCGCAGCTTTAACAGAGAGGCTTCTCATTAGCACAGTGCTAAAAATTAAACAAAAGATTAAAACTGTCTTTTGTCTGGTTCTGTTTATCTCTAAATGATTATGACATCAGCAAATATGTTCATAAGAGGAGGTTTTAAGCCAGGCATTAGGAAGAAGATGCATTATCATGCACCATTCAAATGACAAGCCTGTTAAATCGCCCAGCATCAATAACTAATTACAATTGTTAATTGTATTTCTTCACACAGTCTTGTGCTGTGACTCCTCTCAGGGACTTCCAGTGATTCCAGAATCATTTGGGTTTTCTCTAAGATCAGAGAGTAGGAGAGAGCTCTTCAACAGTTAGTTACCCCAACTAATTCCCTTAGTTCCCAGTATTTTGATCTTGGAAATGTTGGTGCAAGGTGGATGCCCAGTGAAAACCTAATCATACCTCTGCTGTGGTCAATTGATTGGCCTTGTTTCTCCACTGGGAGTCAATAGCAAATGCTTTCTGTCAGTCTTATTGCATATTCTTCCTCTGGGGTCACTGGTAGGCATCGATCTGCTTTGAGATATATGTGGATGATGTGGTTGATATCCCCACACGAAGTTGGTGTTTTACTTATGTATTCTCCTCAGCGTAATTGCTGATTTTGCAGATACCAGAGTAAATGGAATATCTGAGAATGTACTTCTACCCAAGGGCTATATCAGATTTAAATAGTTTATTCAGGACATAATCTCTACGGTGATCACTGGCCTCTGCTTACTTAGTCAGTAGTCGATGCTAACTTCTGTGTCACTGAGAAGATAAGTGTTAAAGAGCGGAAGGTCTTTGGAGGAAATGTTTGGTAACGTTGTGACCTCAAAGTACAGTGGTGCCAAAATTCTTCAGGCTGCGATCTTGGCATTTGTATCAAGATTTCATATCGGATGACCATAGTGCAATCAATTGCCAAAGTCTGTGACATAACGGATAGACACCTCATTTACATAGGCAGATGGGAACAAGTACAATCTAAGATTTTCTTCTGGCACCCACACATCCCCCATGACTAGAAAATTGCCAAACCATTTGAAAAAGAGGATTTCCCTGCTTTAGTTGTACCACAGTTTAAGAGGCACCAAAGTAACTCGTCATTCCATTCTTATATTGTCTTCCTTGTCCTACACAGACCACTTTCCAAACTGAACTTGATATCCCCTAATGGTTCCATCTTTTCTCAGAGTACTGACTGCTTTTAATCCACCAAACATAGCCAGGATTGGTAACACCCTAAACCTCCATCCATCATTTACCTTTTAGTCAATCCAGAAACTGGCAGAAATGGCAGAGGATCAAAGTAATCCTGCTTTTCCATATGTTCATTAGTTTCTCAAGTCTTATAGTGAAGTTACTGACAGCTCCTTCAGAAATAGTAGTTTCCATGTTTTCCATCTTCAGTCTCAAACAAGTAAAGACAGAAGAGGTAGGAGAAATCTATAGGTATGTATTTTGTTTGATTATACTTGACCTACCCTTCAGTCTTCAAATTTATGTATTATGATTCATAAATGAAGCCTGAATTACCAACAAAGGATAACACACCACAGTGAGGAATATTTGCTATAAGGCAAAACATGCAGTTTTTGAGAATAGCTGAGGAGAGGGCTTGTGCGAAGGCAAACTGTGGTTGAGCTGCTTTCAGGCATCAACTAATCAGTCTTGTGACTGTCCGACAGTAAATGAAGAAGGATTTTTTTTCATATTTCCATAAGGTTACATATATCTTTTGATCAAGAAGTTAATGGCAGCTTTCAGGTCTAATAATACCACAAAAAGGTTGTGCCACTGATGGTAAAATTGTGTAATGGTCCAAGTTTTGTTGGCTGAATAGCATCATGTTTAATGGCACGTATCAGTATTAGAAAGATCAAAGCATTAAGCTGCATTTGCAACTGGGATTATACGGAAAGATGCTGGTTTCAGCAGCATCAAAACATTTACAGTCAGTGAAAGATAACTTCATGCAACTCAGTTTCGTTGAACAATGCTCACAAACAAGTCCTGTCAGCGTGGCTTAGGCCAGGATCCTGCACTGTTCCATCCTCATTTTCTTAACTCGGCAAAATGCCGTGGTTCTCACAGATTCCCCATCTGCATCCCAGCATCCTGCCTCCAATCACTACAAGTGAGTTCCCCAGCTTCCCTCTTATAACAGGTCCCTGATAACCCCACCTTGATTTTCACTGGACAGACCCCCAGGACTGACTGGCTCAATCCTCTGACTGACATGAAAAGAACAGTTACCCAACCAATTCCATTATTTCCCAGTATTTTGATCTTGGAACAGTTTTTGCAAGGTGGATGCCTCGATTGGAAGCCTAATCACGCCTGTACTATGAGAATGTATACGGTCCATCAGTTAGCCTTGTTACCAACAGCCAACAGCCTCATGTGATGAATTAACAGACTCCTGACTGAGACCTGTGCAGCTCCTGACTGACTTACTGCAAATCCCCAGATTGGTTGAATTGCAGGACTGACTGTTGCCCACTCCCAGGATAGCAGAGGTAAGGACACCTTGATTCTGGATACCTGAACAGCTGACTAACCATGTCTAAGCCCCTGGACTGATACCAGACAATGCCTTTGCCTTGCTGTGCCTGGATCCCTTAACTTTACTGAGGACTACTCTGCTAAAATTTTGAGACAAGGTCATTTGGGCAAAACACATTTGGCATTTGTCGCATACTGGCGCATGGTATTGACATAGCTCAGTGTCATATAGCAACATGTCCGCCCCCTTGACAAATCACTGCTAACAGCAATGACCAGCTGCCTAGGTTTGTATCTCTGCTGAAAATCAAAGCAAGATAGAAGTACTGTGAGTCTTTGAATTCCAAATGAAGCAACAAAGTGCAAAAAGGAAGAAAAAAGACTGTGATGGTGTGAACATCCAAGTAGGTGCAAAGTGAGTGAGTGCTGAGAGAAGTAAGTGAGGAGCCCTAAGATGCCCCCGGTCTAAAGCACAAGATGGATATTTGTCCTTGCAAGCAAAGTGTAATGCTGCTGCCAGGACAATGAAAGACACCAATGCACAAAGTACAGCATTGAAGTGGAGATCTCTATTTACCAGAAACACAGAAATGTTGTGAGTGGGCAAACATCTTGTCAATGGAGTATAATTTAGGAAGGTGTGAAAATATCCATTTTGGCAGAAAGAATAAAAAAAGTATATTATCCAAATGGTGAGAGGTTGCAGAGTTAAGATATGGAGAGATTTGGGTGTCTTAATGTAAGAATCACAAAGATATGCAGATAAGCAAGTAAACAGCGAAACTAATAGGATGTTATGGTTTATTGTGAAGAGGATTGAATGCAAGAGTGGAGAGGTTATCCATCAATTACAGGACATTAGTGAGACTACATCTACAATGTGCAATACTGATCACCATACTTGTGGAAGAATATTAATACATTGGAAGCAGTTCAGAGAAAGTTTACTGGAATAATATCTGGAATAGCGGATTGCCTTATGAGATAAGGCTGGAAAAGTCTGTAGCCTCTGGAATTCAGAAGAGTCAGAGATGATTTAATGAAACATAAGATCCTGAGGCAACTTGACTGGGTGGAAAGGATGTTTCCTCTTTTGGGACAATCTAGAACTAAGGGTCAGAGTTTAAAAATAAGGCATCCCCTATTTAAAACAGAGATTAGGAAACATATTTTCTCTCAGAGAGGGTTGTGAGTCTTCTGAATTGCCTTCCTCAAAAGACAGTTGATGTGTAATCTTTTAAGTATTTTTAAGGCACAAGTAGATAGATTCTTGATTTCCAAGGGGACGAAAGATTATCAGAGATATGCAGGAATGTAGATTTGCCATGATCTTATTCAATGGCAGAGCAGACTCCAAGAGCTGAATAGCCTACTCTTGTTTGTATGAGTCAGTCAGAGATGTGCCACGATGACACCGAGAAGCTTGAATGTGTCTAATATCAATCTTTGGATGGGGTGATGTGAGCGGTCGTTGTCCATGGAGCACCGTTTGAGATGGTGGTGACTGCAGTGCAAGGTAGAGGACTGGAGGAGCAAGCAGCGAGCTGAATCCGCGTACTGGGATTTGTCACTGTTTAGTTTCTCTTCTGAACATGGAAGAAATGGAAAATGCATGCCAATGAAGAGACATTAGGTACTAATAGCATGCAGATAGGTCTCCCACTGCTTACGAGCAAGATTCTCACCTTGTCATTCAAAACTTAGTAACAGAATCAGACTTCTTTTTCTTGTTGTTGAAAATCACACATCTGCTAATTGCACCATATTTTCCCAACTTACTTGCCAATGCCCATGTCATTCATCACTATTATCATTAGACTATTAATCCAGAAAATCAGCTAACGTTCTGGGGACACAGGTTCAATTCCCGCCACGGCAGATGGTGGAGTTAGAATTTAATAAAAAATATCTGGAAATAAGAATCTAATGATGACCATAAAACCATTGTTGGTTGTTGGAAAAGCCAATCTGGCTCATTCATGTCCTTTAGGGAAGAAAATCTGCCATTCGTACCTGGTCTGGTCTACATGTGACTCCAAACCGACAGCAATGTGGTTGACTCAACTGCCCTCTGAAAAGGCCTAGCAAGCCACTTAGTTGTATCAGCTGCTCAACCTACAGCATGTGGACTGCCACGGTTCAAGAAGGCAGCTCACCACCACCTTCTTAAGGGCAACTAGGTATGGGCAATAAATGCTGGTCAGCCAGTGACACCTGTGGTCATGATTGAATAAAAAAGAAACTTGATTTTATCATAATTTATCCTATTTCCTTCTCTATCTTTCTGCTGTTTGTTTCTCAATTCTTAAATGTCATTACTTTCTGATGAAGGGTCTAGGCCCGAAACGTCAGCCTCTCTGCTCCTATGATGCTGCTTGGCCTGCTGTGTTCATCCAGCCCTGCACCTTGTTGTCTCGGATTCTCCAGCATCTGCAGTTCCTACTATCTCTGATTCAACTTTAAAAAACTGTTGGCAATGTTTTTCACCCACATATCAGATGTCCCACTGCACTGCATCAGCTCCCACTTTTAGCAAGCTGCATGCTAAAAACAATCAACAGGGCATAACAAAAGATGCCCAGTTCCAGCAAATCTATCCCAGTGCCTTTCAGCCTATGCAATGAATCAGAATTTGTTAGCCAGAATTTATATTCTGAGACCTTTTAATTGGTGCTTATAAATGTAATCTGTTCAAACAATAAACCATAATTCCAATTGTGCATGTGAAATTTTCTGAAGAATTTTCTCTTGGGACCTGTGATCTTGCTATATTCAGTGGTTACCAAATTATCCAGTTGTGTTGATGGTTCCTGCTCCTTGTTAAATCCTTTCAAAAGACTTTAATTCCAAAATGTGATTACATTCCAAATCCTATTTGCATGTACAATTAATTCCAATTAATTAAAATGACATCCTGACAGATTAAAAAGTCCACATGAATTTGGTGTTCTCTGTATTGATGAACCCAAGGAGGGAGGAACAAACCCACTCCCAATCTGAATTAACAGTCCTTGTCATTTCATGTAAGCTAAGGAAAATTTGCAAGGAAGACCCAAGAAAAAATCCTCTTTAATTTTTGAGGACTTTATTTCAGAATTCTTAGCTTGAATTTTGTTTCTCTTACAGCCGTAAGGCAGGTTAGGCCACAGCTGGAGTATTGCATGCAGTTCTCCTCACACCACAGAAAAAATGTGATTGCACTGGAAGGAGGACATTCACCAGGATGTTGGAGGTAGCAAGAACTGCAGATGCTGGAGTCAGAGTCAATACAGTGTGGAGCTGGAGGAACACAGCAGGTCAGATAGCATTAGAGGAGCAGGAATGTTGATGATTCAGTCGATCAGTACCGTTTGACAAAGGACTCCTGATGAATGGTCCCGACCTGAATCATCGACTTTCCTGTTCCTCTGATGTTGCATGACCTGCTGTCTTCCTCAGCTCCACACTGTATTGATTCACCAGGATGTTGCCTGCATTGGAATACTTTAGCTATGGACAGAGGCTGGATTAGCTCAGATTCTTTTCTTTGGAACAGAGAAAGTTGAGGAGGGACCTGACAGAGGTGTATAAAATTATGAGGAGCATGGACAGGGTGGATAGAGAACAGCTGATTCCTTTAGTTGAAGGGGCCAATAACAAGAGTGTGTAGTTTTGAAGTGACAGGCAGGAGATTTAGAGGGGATTTGAGGAATTTTTTTCACCAAGAAGGTGCAGGGGATAATGGAATGCACTGCCTGGGAAGGTAGTTGAGGTAGATAACCTCATAATCTTTAAAAGGTACTTGATGACCACTTGTAATATCATAACTTTCAATGCTGTGGGCCTAGTGCTAAAAGCTGGGGCTCATGCAGATTTAGTGTAGCTTTGGCAGTATAGATTTGATGGGCCAAAATGCCTTTTCTATGATTCTAAGAAGCATCAATAAGTATTGGGTGTTGTAAGTCACGTTTCAGTCAGAGGCAGATTCTTGCCATTGATTCAGAAGGTTATGACTGAAGCCCCATTCCAGAAATCTAAGCACAAAATCAAGGTTGACAGTCCAGTGTGCTGCTCTGTCAGAGATAGCCATCGTTTAGATGAGATGTTAAATACCATTCTATGGTAGATGTAAATGATCCCATGTCATTATTTTGAAAAGAGAGGAGGTCTTCCTGCTGCTTTTACAAATGTTATTCTCTCAACTAAAATAAGTAAAAGTACAGGTTATCAGTTCAGTATTACATTTCTATTTGTGGAACCTTGCTGTGTGAAATTGACTGCTGCGTTTCCTACATCACATCATTGACTACTTTCCAAAAGAAAGAAAAAATTGGCTGTGAAGTGTTTTGGGATGCCCTTTGGTCATGTAAGTGCAATATAGTACAAATTTTCATCTGGCATTCATTATTGAAATCTTTCTTCTCTGAGTACAAGCATTCTTCACCCTCGTGTTTAATTTAATGTAAAGAAAGCTGAAGAAATCTTCCAAATGCAATGACCAGAATTTTAGGTCCTCTGAGTAACCGAACTATCTCTGACAGAATTTTGGTAGTGTTGATGTAGGTGTATGATAGTCCATATGGCCTTGCCCTTGGAGCAATTGAAGCCTCTAAAGGCCAATTAACAGCCACTTATGTGTTAATTCCCACCAGTGCTGGTGTTTACCATTAGCTACCTCTCCACATGGCGAGGTTCAGGAATCTACTTCCCAATAAAAGCCCAAACAGTCACAAGAACCACCCTTGTTTGTTCGTTGCTACTCAGCCTCCTTTGCTGACTTTGCTCTTCCCTTCAATGAGAACAGTCATCTGCCCCACCCACACTTGACCATCTGGCCTCCATTACTTTTCTGTTCATGGTGTCTGCTTTTGGGATTGAAGAGCCACGATCCATCTTATTGGTTGGCACCTCTTGGAGGCAATCCTACCGTATGGAGTTCAATGTCACAACTGCCTGGCAACTGTCAAATCCAGTTGTAGTTACACAAGCCAGCAAAGGTGGGTTCACGTGTGACTTTTCAGCCAGTGAGCAAGGCTAATCTCTCCATGAAAAGTTCCAGCCACTCTGTTTGTATAGACAAGGAGGAAGACTGAGCAAACTTAGGCTACTCAAAGAGTTGGCATTATGTATGGGCAATTTTTGGTCTGTTTACTGTCACAGATGGGATACAAATGTAAACATTTAAAATGTATATCCCTCCTATTCTCATGCAGCTGCTTTCACAGCAGGTAGATGTTGCAAGACACATAGGGCAGAACTTTCCCCTCCTTGACCCGAAACGTCAGCTTTCCTGCACCTCTGATGCTGCTTGGCCTGCTGTGTTCATCTAGCTCTTCACCTTGTTATCTGCTGAAATTAATTTCCCATTTCTTAATTACCCCTGCTCAGTCAAGATACAGGACACTTCAAAAATTCAACCACATAAATCAGTTAAGTACCTGACAAGCCATACTTCCTCTGCCTCCAGTCTGAGTGAATATGCAGCTATTATGGCTACATTCCTTTTGTTAACATTGGATGGAACTGCTACAGCTGCCGTAGGCATTTTCATGCTGAATAAGACACAATGTTTTCCTGGACCATTGTTCTGTCCAATTGGGCAACACAACAGCAACCCACCAGCATCAGATTCTAAAGTGGAAGTTTAGCACAAAGGCTCTGCCAGCTTCAAGAAGCACAATTTCTGGGCAGCTTCAGCCAGTAGCTTTTTTCTCATGATTTGCACTTTAGCAAAGTGGGCAAAACAGGCAGCTTATTTCTACAGGAAACGGTGAAGAACAAAGGTGATGGGGAATACGGTGACATAGCATTGCATTACGTTGTGCCAACATCTGAGATGTACATGTAAAAGCAGTTTATGTTGGAAACACACTGCATGTGCATGATGAGCATGGCAATATGTGAAAAGAAAAAGGGAGGCATGCTTAAGGGGAAAAGGGTGTATTCAATCAAGCGGGACATCAATGCGGTCAGTCCAGGAACCCACCCATTTCGAGATAGATTGGGTGTGTGGGGGTGGGGTTTCAGTGCTGGGCATGCTCAGTCAGGCATTTTGTCAGAACACAAGTCAGGGGATCTCGACCATCATAGTTCAGGAACCAGGCCACAATCAGTCCTGATAGAGAATCAAAATCAGTTTGTGCTTAGCACTCGGTCAGTTGAGGTTATCTTGCAAATTCATTCCATCAGAAAGGTTAGCAGTGATCATTTGGGGCCATAATGTAAACACTGTCCAGGCGATGGACCATGGTCACTCAGAGGAGAATCATACATAATCTGGGTGTGTTTTAGGGTGAGTCTATAGTGTCACTAAGGCTGAGGACAACTTATATCTGAAGATTGGCCTGATTGTATTTGATAGTTGACAGATACATAGAATCCCTACAGTGGGGAAACAGGCCCTTCGTCCCAACAAGTCCACACTGACCCTTGGTGCATCCCACCCAGACCCATCCCCCTGTAACCCCCACATCCCTGAATGCTACAGGCAATTTAGCATGGCCAATCCACCTAACCTGCACATCTTTGGACAGTGGGAGGAAACCGGAGCACCCGGAGGAAACCCACGCAGACACGGGGAGAATGTGCAAACTCCACACAGACAGTCGCCAGAGGGTGGAATCGAACCCTGGTCCCTGGCGCTGTGAGGCAGCAGTGCTAACTGAGCCACCGTGCTTGAGTGAATGGTCACAATAATGCAGAGTAATTGTACAAAGCAGGGTGGGACCTGTTGCTTATTGGAGAGAACATCATAGTTTTTAAGAGGGGGTAAAGGCAAACAAAGGTCAATGTAATCTCTATGGGATGGGTGCAAGCCCATGCCTCTTTAATTAAGGGCTTTGGGTATAAAGCAGAGCAATTAATGTTCACCTAAACAGCTTCAACTGAAATGGGGGAGGCGTCAATAATCACTCCATTCTTCATGAGGTCATGTCAAAATTGGATGGTACTTTAAAACGAATATTGAGATTCTGCTTAACTATGAATGGAGGCAGATAATCACAGGATTTGTGATTGCTGCAGTAGCCTTTTCAGGAGGCTTAACAATTTCAGCATGTAATCACCCTAAAACTTGTCAGTTATCCTGCCTCCACACCCCTAGGTGCTGCATTGTGCGGGATACTCCCTGCATGGCCAACCCATTTTCAACTGTTCACACTTCTCATAACACCCTACCTAGTATTTATCCGTCTCTCAGCTGAACATCAGCTATCTCTTGGTTTGCCTATTCCCTTTTATCTCTCTCTATTCACTCCCCCCGCCCTGTCATCAGCATATATACCACCCTTTCCCAACTATTGACAGTTCTCATGAATGATCGCTGAACTCAATACATTAACTCTGTTTTGCTTTCACCAGATGCTGCCAGACTTGCTGTGTTTCTCCAGCACTCCCACATCACTCAGTTTCCGCCCACTGTCTTAGATAGCTACCTAGTTCTTCCACTATAGTGCTCCCAGAAAGTGTTTGACTCATTGCAAGTTTCTGAAAGTTCACTTTCTTCGGGCCAACTCCAAACTTAACCATACCTCATTTGTGAACTCCATGACATTTCAGCTCAAGTCTGAACTGCACTTGTCATGCTTTTATTATGAATTTAATAAAACATTAGAAAATTCTTGGTTTTTAATAGCCTCATTCTCCTGGTCCACAGCCACAGCAGCTCTGGCTAATTATTTTCCTCTACCTTCTGAACCCCAGGTTTAAGCTACTAAACTGGGTATTTTCAACTCCAACCTTAAAGGTCTTTGGGCTTCTCCAAGTTGAACTGTTTGTCTGAGTGAAAAAAAAACACAGCAATAACTGTCCACACAGAATGACAAACTGCAAACTGACTCCATGGCAATGTGACATACTTGGAATTTTCCAAATAGAAATGTACAATAATTAGGTCTGAGTGCCAAATTCAAACCTTTGATTCTGAAGCCCACGTTAATAATTTATATTTCTAATGACTCAACAACCCGCTGTACCATACTTGCTTGTTCCACCATGCAACCACCTGAATCACAAACTGTTTTTCACTTCTTTTCATCTGGAAATGACATACACAATTTAATCTTTTATTGGGCAAAGTGCAGACCTCTTGACTCTACCACAAGCTCAGAGGTGGGTCATCCATTGTTTATGTTTTCTTCCTTTTAATTATGGTCTTATTAATTCACTAAACACAGGTCACCTTTGAATTGACTCAGGCAATTTCAAAAAATCTAGCATTTTAATGATCATACCCTAAATTTAATCCTTCCAAAACAAAAATTCCTCTCTAAAATATCAATATAAGCCATGAAACTAGATGATTAATATAAGACACTGCTTGCCATATGCCCATTATTGGATGAGCAGAAATTTCTTCCAGCTACAAATTGGGAAAACTGAGGCTGTTGTCTTTTGCCCTGCTACAAACCTAGTCTACTGTCCACCACTTTCAGCCCTTGCACCTGCCTTAGGTTGAGTAAGTCTGTTTTCAAACTTAGTATTATGTTTGACCTAGAGATGAATTTCTAACCGTACATTTACACGATGACCAAAACTGCCTACTTTCTCCTCCATAACATTGTTCAACTTTGGCTCTGTCTCTACACATCCGTGTTGAAGTACTAATCCATTCCTGTGTCTCTGCAATGCCTTTACAGAAAGAATCACACGTATAAATGATGGAAAGCTAAAGCAAAACTAGTTTAATCTGTTTTTTCTTATGCACATGAATATACAAATGTCCATGAGATGGCACTATTACACTCCTCCCTCCTAAATAGAAAAGTTACAGTGTAGTATTATTAACATCTAACATTTTTGTTGGTCCCTGCTTCCTTTATTCACAGATCAAATTTAACCATTAGCTCCCCATTACTTAGAAAATACCTCCTTTCCTGAACAAAACTTTCAAAACTTATGAAAAGACCTTGACCCATGTTAGACTCAATCTGAGAGGAAATATTCTCAAAGGGAGACATATTTTAACCTTATTCTATGATTGGATTTTCCACTTTGTCAGTCATGTCTGCTGACTCTGAATTGGCTCTCAAGTGGTTTCTGATGCAATTTCTGTTGGCTTACCTATTGGAACTCAATTCATATCCAAAATATCTGATTCATTTGTCCCTTCTGATTCTTCCAAATGTCCTTTTGTGCAAATCTTTGATGATAACATGTGATCTAAATCTGCAAATATATCCTTCAAGTAGCAAACAACTTGAGCAAATGTGTGTGAAAACCATATAATTTAATGACTCTTCCTGTTAGCTGCGTAACCACTTCTGATGATGATTTTTCATCTTAAATTTCTGATTCAACTTCTGATTATTTTCTCTTACTTTATCCCTATGCTGGCTGTCTTTCTGCCTCTGTTCTACTGACTGTGCTAAATGTAGCTTCAGCAATTAAAGCCTCAGCCAATCAGTGTCAGCATGTCATCCAATCAGCACCCTTTTCTCCTGTGGTCTAAATTGTTGTGGTTGTTTGAAATTTGGCATTCTTGCATTTACCCTGATAAGTGTAAGATGAAAAGCTTCAGCAATGCATCCCTCTTTCAGAAATATTCTTTCTAGGCTGAGTTCTGAGAAACAATTCAATTGACATTTAACCAGTAGCAATGTGAGAGTTGTTATGATAGGTAAACAGAAAATTTGTCAAAATACCATTCAGTGACAACTGTTATTTCTTCAAATTTAAATGCAGCATCTTGTTCAAAAGAGCATACTAAACAATTTGCACTATGCCATTCACTGCTGCACTGCAAACAGGATACTATGGTTGGAATCTTATCGAGGCCTGAGTGATATGGGCTATGGTGAGATGTGTGGCAGAATTATGCAAGCAGCCTGATAAGACTTATCTTGATATCAGGAACAACTCGCTGCATCTTTTATGCATTTGCTGGGCAATGAAGTGAGTTTCTTGTGAGGCAGCTGTGAGTTGTCACTGAAGGGGAATTAATGCTTGTTAAACTCCTTGTTAATGCCCCAATTCACCTCATTAATATTCAGCTTCCTATCTTCCCAAATGCACTGAACAAGAACTCAAGATATCAAGAACTCTCAGCATGGGAGTGCAGGCATCTGGTGCCTTAAGCTCACCACTGCAGTGATGACCCTCCATGTTGCTCAGCACCAAATGGCATTTCAGGGTAGGAAGCCACATACACCCCTCATCCACAGACATTAGCATCTCACATTTGCTAACTAATCACAACTATTCATGGCACTTCTGTGATGCACTTACAGATCTCTTAGCAAGCGCACACTTGCATTGTAGGCTGCACTAGCAACTAACGCTGAAAGACTGTTGCAATGACACTGTGTGTGCATGGATAAGCACTCAACACGTGGATTAGATCAGGCTGCCATTCAAGGCTGCTCACTTACTCTCCTAGTGCTTGCTCACTTGATGCCTAGCTGCATGCCCACAGCATCCATGTCTTACCTTGCCTTATCTTGTCATGCCTGTTAGTGCAGTAAAACAGTGAAGTTGAATCATAGAGTTGTACAGCATGGAAACAGAACCTTCGGTCCAACTTGTCTATGCCGACCACAGTCTGCCTTGCTGGTCAGTAGTCCTTAGTGAAGGGGGTGGACTCTTGCTGTTCGGCACAATGCCACGTCAACCTCCTACCTGCACCATATGCTTGCAGCTTACTCGACAAATATATTGTGTATGCAGCGAGGAAGCAGTCAGGTCTCAAAACCAGGAGCAGTCCTCACTGAAATCCATGAAGGTTCCTATTAGTTCAGGGGTCTCAGCCACAATAAGTCAAGGGCAGCCACCAATACCAGTCCAGGTCAGGTGCCCAAACTGGGTGTTCTCAGGCAGGGGGTTTATGCCTCTTCAGTCCAGGGAGTCAATCCTGTGGACAGGCCACTTGGGGAACACAGGATCTAGTGAGAGGGTGGAACTAAGGAAATCACTGTGAGTAGGGAATGGTGTTGGGAAGATTGATGGAAGTAAAGGCCAATAAAACCCCAGGGCCAGATAATCTACATTCCAGAGTATTTAAAGAAGTGGCCCTAAAAAATAGTGGATGCATTGGTGGTCACCTTTCAAGAAAATGTAGACTTTGGAACAGTTCCCATTGATTGAAGTGTAGCTAATGCAACTCCAGTATTTTAAAAAAAGGTAGAGAGCAAACAAGGAATCATAGACCAGTTTCCTGACATTGGTAGTATGGAAAATGCTAAGAGTCCATTATAAAAGATTTAATAAGAGAGCACTTAGAAAATAATGACAGAATCAGACAGAGTCAGCATAGGTTTATGAAAGGGGAAATCACGCTTGACAAATTACTGGAATTTTCAAGGATGTAATTTGTAGAGTTGATAAGGAAGATCTGTTGATGGAGTTTACTTGGACTTTCAGAAGGCTTTTGATAAGGTCCAACTAAGAAATTAGCATGTAAAAATAAAGCACATTGAATTGGGTATACTATACTCAAATGGATAGGGAACCAGTTGGTAGTCAGGAAACAAAGAGTAGGAATGAATGGGTCTTTTTCTGACTGGCAGCCAACCAATAGTGGAGTACCCGGAGATCAGTGCTTGGACCCCAGCTAATCACAATATATATTAATGATTTAGATGAGGGAACTAAATGTAATATCTCCAAACTTACAGATGATACAGTGCTGGATGGGAGGGTGAACTGTGTGGAGAATGTAAAGATGCTTCAGTGTAACTTGGACAAGTTGAGTGAGTGGACAAATGCATGGCAGCTGAAATATATTGTGGATAAATGAGAGGTTATCAACTTTGGTAATAAAAACATGATAGCAGATTATTATCTGAATAGCGATAGATTGGGAAAGGGGAGGTGCAACAAGATATGGCTGTCCTTGTACAACAGTCACTGAAAGTAAGCAGGAGCAGCAGGCGGTGAAGAAGGCAAATGTATGTTGGCCTTTATAGCAAGACCATTTGAGTACAAGAGCAGGGATGTCTTGCTGCAATTGTACAGGACTTTGATGAGACCATGCCCAGAGTATTATATGCAGATTTTGTCTCCGTAACTGAGGAAGGATGTTCTGGCTATGGAAGGAGTGCAACAAAGGTTTACCAGACTGATTCCTGGAATGGCAGGACTGACATATGAATGGAGCTAACCTACAGAGGTTTTTAAAATCATTAGGGGTATGGATAAGGTTAGTGGCAGATGTCTTTTCCCTTTAGTGGGGGATTCCAAGACTTGGGCAACTTTTTTTACACAAAGAGTGATTAGTGTGTGGAATGAATTTCCAGAGGAAGTGGTGGATGTGTGTACAGTTACAACGTCTAATAGACTTTTTGATAAGTACATGAATAAGAAATGTTTAGAGAGATATGGGCAAAGCTCAGGCAGGTAGAACTAGTTTAGTTTGGTGTTATGGTCAGCATGAACTGATTGGACCAAAGGGTCTGTTTCCGTGCCGTATGACTCTATATTCATTGGTGTTCAGAAGGATGGTTGATGGTGCAGGGGCTGGTGGTCGTGTATGTGTGGGATGGGGGGTGTGGTTGTGGAAGTTGGTGTTCATAAAAAACTATAAAATTCTAACAGGACTAGGGTGAATGCTGGAAGGGTGTTTCCAATGACCAGAGAGTCCAGAAACAGGGGTTACAGAATCATGTAAGGCACAGGTCAATTCGTCTTGAGATGGGGAGAAATTTCTTCACCCAGAGACTGTGAAATTCTCTGCCATAGAAATCAGTTGAAACCAAAATATTGAATGTTTTCAAGAGGGAGTTAGGTATGGTTCTTAGGGCTAAAGGCATCAAAGTGTATGGAGAGAAAGCAGGAACAGGGTAGAGTAGAATGACCAGCCATGATCATATTGAATGGCACAGCAGGCTCAAAGAGCTGATTGGCTTACTCCTGCTCCTATTTTCCATGTTTCTATTTCATCTGTGGCCGTCTGGTTAGGTTGTTTTAGGAGTCGGCCATGGTCAGTCTGTTGGGTCTATCTATAGAAAATAAAAGTGATGGGGTGGGGACAAGAGGGGCAGTCGCTGCAGACACAAACTCGGGTAACTATTTTTGAAATTAGATTTTAAATGATTGGTTGGTGGTTTTGAGGGGAGATGGGGAGAAAAGCTTTTCAGGTAGAGAATTGCACTGGTCTGGAACCCAAAGCTTGAAAGAATCTTAGAGGTGGAAACCTCAACACATTTAAAAGATTGCTGTAACTTGCAAGGTGAGTGTGAGGAGATGTGTATAATTTGTATATACTAATATCATTCTTGGAATGTGGATTACAAATTAGTGGAGGAAGCAAGTTTTGTTTCTCTCCTACAAGGATTCAAGGCAGCTCAGGGAACAAGCCACCTCAGCAAGAGAGACTTTGGTTAGAAATCTGCAGGCTATGAGAGTTGTGATCATTTTGGCTCTCAGATTTGTAGAAACATTCACATTGACAAATTTGGAAAGGACTCTTTGAATAGTCTCCATAGACCACAGCAAATAAACTGTCAGGTGTGGCCTATGTAGAATCTACAGTGTAAAGTGTATATTTCTCTGGACTGGAGTCTCTGTAATGGAAAATATTGGGAAACAGGTTGGGACTTTCTTTTGCTGTGTATTTGAGATTTTTCTTTGTCAATATTTAGATAACTTGATGTGATTTTATTTATTTCATGTAATAAACTTCTGTTCTGTTATTAAAGAAAATCTGCAGCCTCACAGGAATATGTCTCAATGAATAATCACCATGTTAGTCAACTGAAGCAAAAAATACGATTTATCAAGCCAGGTTTCAGTCTGGAATCTGACCTGTCCAGTAGTACCATGGGCTCGGATCATATGCACCAAATGCTGGAATGTGGGTTCAAACTGGTGGTTGGTTGCTTAGTTTGCAGAGATATGATGTGTCAAGTAATGTTTTTGCCATGCTGTAAACTTTCTATGACTCTGCTATTCTATAAAACCCATCAGTCCATTTTAAATGAATATCTAACACAGTGAATAGTTGTCACCGTTCTAAATATGCAAAATCTATCTGCAACCTTTGCTGCAATCTAGCTGGCCACTTCCTGAATTCCAAAGATATTAATGGCAGTTTCTTTTCTATTACCTGACAGACACTGCCATTTATTTCACAACATTTTCTGTATCTTTATCTAACCTGGGCAGGCAAAGATAACTGTTCACCATCTGTTTGTCAAACAGATCCCCAAGTGCTGATCATGAAGATCACATTATAACTGAGTTCTGCACTATTCATGAATTAAAATTCTGCCTCTCTACATAACACATTTATCAACTGCCTACTCATCCTTACACTAAAGAAATGCCTTGAATCCTAAATCCAATATCTGTGCTGGCCATTTACAATCTTGTCATACATTCTTGCCAATACAGACTCCCTACGAGATGTTCTACCAATGTCATTTGCTTTGACTGGCAACTCTTCAATGTATGAAAAGAAAAATACATCTTCTGTGTTGGGCTATACCTCTGATAGGAAATGGTAATCTTGACATTATATCAGCATTGCAATAATCTTCCAAACATCTGAGTTTAATGTCATACTTATAATCAAACAAAATCAAAGTCCATCTCTTTATTCAGGCGGTGGATAAAGGAGTACTGCAGACTTTGGATTCAGAATAGTTGTCGGTAGCTTATGGTCAGTTACAAACATAAAAGGAAAAGAAAAGATCATTCCAAGTACTTAAGAACTCTTCAGAAATCAAGGACAGTGCTTCATTTTCTGTCTGAATAATTTCATTCATTGTATTTGCCTTTCACATCTTCAGTACCAGTCTCTCCTCATCACTATCCAACAGATGAGAAATGATAGCACCTACTTCACATCACATGCTTGCCTAATCTTTTTGAACACATTATAATGTACAACCATCAATATGTTTCTACAACTTGATTTTGACACATATTAAACACCTTGTCACTCCTTTGTCCAATTCCACTCCAGGCTTTGAGCACAAGATCAAGACTGACACTTCAGTGCGATACTGCAGTGCTGCACTGTTGGAGATGCAATCGTTTGGATCACATATTAAACCCAACATCCCTTCTTGTTTGGCTAGATGTAAAACATCCCATGGCACTATATGAAGAAGAGCAAATGATTTATTCCAGGTGTCCTGGCTAATATGTATCCCATATGCAACATCACGAAGGACGGATTATTTGGTTACTATCACATTGCTATTTGAGAGAGTTTGCTGTGCATAAATTGGCAGACAATTTTGCTTCAGTGGACAAGGAATTCACTTCAAAAGTACTTCATTGGCTGAAAGACACTTTGAGACATCCAGTAGTCATGTAAATTGCTGGATAAATGCATGTCTTTTATTCTTTTTATTCAAAGAAAGGGAAATGTTCTTTTGTATTACAAATGCTGGGTGAAGTTATTCACTGAGGCAAATGGGTGTAGGGACCTAGACTTGGGCACAATACCTTAGGCATCATTGCCAGCACCTAGCCAGCTTTGCCCACCATTGTACCCTCTGCAATTTGACCTAGATCAGAAGAAACCTGCCTACCCACAGGCCAATTAATGACTATTCAAAGGTTGTCTCCCACCACAGCTACAACTGACTCCATGGTGGACAGAAACCGTCACCAAATGTGAAGCTCAACACCTTCTACTGCTCGAGCTGGTGGTGGACAAAGTGGAGAGAATACTTCCTTTGCCACTGCCCGAGGCTCATTGGGTATCACCACCCTCCCCAACATATCTCCCCACTCCTTATGTTACCCTTCTCACTGGAGCCTGACAGTGTGACCCTGGCGATTGTGCTCACACTTACCCTTGCATTTCATTCCAGCAATGATGGCTGGTGGGGACGAGGTGCAGTTGCAGCAATGGCCACCATTCCTGCCGGAAACCAGAGAGCTACCAGTGAGTATGAAGATCCCAAGTGTCATCACAAACCAAATAGCGGCCCAGCAACCATCTAAAAAGCAGATGCCAGGCTCATTTCCATCCTCCAAAAGTCAAACTGGAGATTATGAACCCCAGACCAGCGTAAAATCCCAGCCACTTTTTAAATGCAAGGGAGCCACAGGTAGTTAGAAACATCAAAATCAAAAGGAAAGTAAATGTAATGGATAGTTGTTCACTGAAGGAAAATAATCTGACTAAAGCCATAATGGTACAATATAAGATTCAGCAAAAAATCTTTTGATGAGCCATTATGTAATCTGGAATACGTCAGAGGGCAAATTGTCCTGACAAAATATAGTCTATTGCAATTTCTGTAATTTATCTATCTTACTGGAAAACCTGCAACATATGTTTGTAGATCTAACTTTTTTTTAAACATAATTCCCTGAAATATTCCTGGACTTCTGTTTAACTGTCAGTTTTTCAATCCCCTAAAAGGACAATTTTAGAACAAAACATTGAATGTAACTGATGCTGTCAGTGCCTGGGGCAATAACAAAGTCAAATTAATGGGTTGAGTCTCTATTTTCAGTTGTGCAATCAAACAGTGAACAATATGGAAATCTTGCTTTGTCCAAGGACATTTATAGCCTATTAATGTACTATTAACGTTGTTTTATTAAGGTACGCAAGCTGTTTAAAAACAGTCATTGTATTATCCCCGGACCTATTACTCGATCTGTTAACAGAATCGCTATAGTGATATATACAGTGATAGCAGCGCTGTAAACAGCTTGCATTCATGGATATATTAATACAATTTTCAAGTGTTAAATGTCCCTTGATAACACAGTGTTGCAATTTTATTCATTGTTCAGCCATTGATTGCACAGGTATATGTCAATGCAGATGACATTTCTATATTTACTGCACACCACTGGGTAAAGCTATAATGATATCCATTTGGTTCCACTTTTTGCCCAATAATACACCTAACAATGAAATCCATAACCTTGGAAACCTTTCATTACATTATATTCAGGTCTGCGAGTTATTATAAACAAGTCAAGAAGCATTCTGTTCAGTGACTTGACCAGTGTAATTTCTTTACAGACCTTTGTGCACAATGTGCAAATCTTGGTGACACGATGATTTTGTTTGTACCACTTACTATAGTGTGGTATGACGAACATGATATACCAAATAAGGTACCTTACACTAAAGAGTAATCCATCAGAAATAAAAACAAAGTCACATTGAGTGTGTCTTAAATGATTTTTGCATAATTGTTGAATTTGATTGTCATACACAGAAAATCTAATAACAAGTGGCTTGGCTCAACCAGTCTAGCTAGTTTGCGCTTCAACTTAGTAGTCTCATAATATGTCCAGCCAGTTTCCACATCCCCATTTACTTCAACCATCAAGTTTATTCTTGAATGTTGGCAGGATGACTAAAGGCTTCATATTTATCGCTTTTAATTTCTCACAAATTTTAAATATACTGTATGAAATAATGAAAAAATCTAACTGATTCAAAGTCCTGTCAAACAACTACCACTCTTAGACATGACCATACTAATCAAACTTAAGCTTACATCATCTGCATAACTATATTTCAAATACTTCACTGTACAAAAATATGTATTGAGCCTGATTTATTGAAAAAAATGCTCACATTGACATTTTAGTGTGAAGTAATGTAGATCATTGATTTATTGATATGTTAAGAACTGTAGAAATCCTCTCAGAATATGCAATAACAGTATGACTGAACTCTTGAGTCTATGAGTAATACAATGCAGGCAAATGTAATATTTGGGTTATATTTGATATTAACTTGATGTTAATAGAGTAAATTTTGATTTTGAGTGATAGCATAAAGTAGATGTTCAGGAATCAGCAGCCCATTTCACATCTCTCCTGTTTAACTTTAATGGAAATAAAAACCAAGCGAGCTGTAAAACAGAGATAACAAGGTGTGGAGCTGGATGAACACAGCAGGCCAAGCAGCATCAGAGGAGCAGGAAAGCTGACGTTTCGGGTT
>NC_063338.1:8729002-8869972 GCF_021869965.1 Rhincodon typus
TGTGTTCATCCAGCTCTACACCTTGTTATCTCAGATTCTCCAGCATCGGCAGTTCCTACTATCTCTGAGCTGTAAAACAGGATGCCTGTCACAGATTACCGTGCAACTACAGAATCTATCCCAGGGTATCCATAGATTCCTGGACTTTCCTAGGAAGATAAATGAGCCAATGCAGTCTCAATGGACTGAATGATTTCCTTCTGCACTACACTATTCTTTGATTCAGGATTCCATGAATGACAACATTCAATGAGAAGGAAAACTGTATCTCTGTTTACATGATAACCATTCTTTTGACCTCAATAAAAACTTGGAGGGATTTTCCACCCTAGAAAGCTTCATGTTACTGAATTGCCCAGCCCAAATTCTGCCTGTCCAGTGCAAGTTCTAATCAGCACTGTTGAAGTGAGTGAAATATGAAAATATGAAAGGAATTGAAAGCAAAAAAATTATATAAATGGTAAAAATTAAACAAAATGAAGATAGCTTTAATATTGAGGATTTGAAAGAACAGATGTTTTGAAATGTTTTCGATAAAATATTAATGGAATTTTTTTTGAAAATTAAAAAGCTTGGATGTGTGCATTTTGAGTATTTTAAGCCTTTTATATGAAATTCCTTTGGCAGCAGTTTTAGAGGAAGCAGCAAGAGCATCCCTAGGTAGTGTCCCTACTTTTCAGACTGAAGGCCGAGGTTCAAGTCCCACCTGCTGAATTCAAACTCATTGTAACATGTCTGAACACGTTGATTTAAAATATCTGAAAGAAGCATTAATTGATTTACTTTAAATAGGTTTTTACCACCATTGAATCGGGGGTCAGAGGAATTATGTACCAACGTGGCCAAGTGCTCACACCTCAAGATTATAGAGCCCAATACTAAGGACATGCTGTTCTGATGTTTGTAAAGCTTAAATCTATTTTGTAATTATGAAGTTTTTGAAAACTGGATACAGATTTCAGCTGATTTGAGAAGGCAGGCTTTTTAGAAATTGCAGTAACAGGTGTAGCATTTAATTAACTTCAGTAGCTGGAGACCTGTGCAGTCTTAAATTAGACAATTGTATTCATTCCTAATTAAACTTCCTTTCAGAAAATCACTGAGGCTCACTCACACAAATTGAATTGTGGTAAAATAATAAACAACAACATTTCAGCCTAGTACTAGCAAATTATTTCCCTGACATTTTAGATCAGAGCATGCAATTAATTACACTCTGCATGAGGTGTGCTGGCATAAGGATTTCTTGTGCAGCGAACATTGCAGACGGGTCAGGAGAAGGAAATGGGTGTAATGAGAGTGAGCTGCACATTGGAGGTACAATTGTCTTAATGAAATATTGCACTGACATCCCACCTGCACTCTAAGAAGGATATAAAAGATTCCATGGCACTATTTCCAAGAAGAACAGGGGAATTGTCCTGATGTCCTGGACAATATTTGTCCTTCAATCTGTAATAGTAAAATAAATTATCATTGTCACATTGTTGCTTATGGGAACTTGCTGTGCCCAGTTTGTGGCCATGTTTCCTACAGTGACTCCATTTCTAAATTACTTCTTGAATGTTGAAGAGCTTTGGTAGTTTGCAATTTTTTTTGGCCATATATACATTTTGGCCAACTGTTTCCTTGACGCAATCTCTGGATCAATATTTCCTGAAGTTCAATATACGTACTTAGACTCCCCTAAACATTCAAAATTTTTATTTGGGAACTCTCTGCTGAATCCATTTCAAATGGGCAGGAAATAATCATAGAATGTCATAATACATTGTTACAACCAAAAAGAGGCCATTTAGCCCATGATAGAACTTTATGGCAGCAATTTAGAAGGTCCCACACTCCACACATTTCCTGTAGACCTGTATTTATTTCCCTTCAAATATTATCAAATTCCTTTTTGAAAATCATAATTGAATCTGCATGCACCACCCCCTCACTGTACATTTTGGTTAATAGGGGTTCAGGTACAAGGAGGCATTTGGCATGCTTGCCTTCACTGCTCAGACCATTGAGTATAGGAGTTGGTACATTATGTTGCTGTTGTATAGGGCATTGGTGAGGCCATCTTTGGAGTATTGTATATAGTTCTGGTCGCACTGCTATAGGAAGGATATTATTAAATGAGAGAAGGTACAGAAAAGACTTACAAGGATGTTACCGGGACTAGAGGGTTTGAGTTATAAGGAGAGGCTGGATAGGCTGGGACATTTTTCACTGGAGTGTAGGAGGTTGAGGGGTGACCTTAGAGAGGTTTATAAAATCATGAGGGGCATTGTTAAGGTGAATAGCAAAGGTCTTTTCCCTAAGGTAGATGAGTTCAAAACAAGAGGGCTTATTTTTAGGGTGAGCGGAGCAAGATTTAAAAGGGACCTGAGGGGCAACTTTTTCACATAATCGTATGTGGAATGAACTGCCAGAGGAAGTGTTAAATGCAGGTACAGTTACAACATTTAACAGATATTTGGGCAGGTACATGAAGAGGAAAGTTTTAGAGGAATATGGGCCAAACCCAGGCAAATGGCACTAGTTTAGTTGGTGAAACTTGGTCGGCACGGACAAGTTAGACCAAAGTTGTATGGCTCTATGATTCTGCGACCCGATGACTCTAATAAAAACTTGCTGCACGCAACTATGTCTCCTCATGCCAGCTTTGGCTCTTTTGACATTAAACTTAAATCTTCTTCCTCTATTTCTTGAATTTACTACCAAGTAAACAATTTTTCTTTATCAACTCTGTCTAGACCCTTCATGATGTGGTGCCAGTGAAGTGGGCTGCTTTGTTTTGGATGTTGTCAAGATCCTTGAGTGTTGTTGGTGCAGCACTCATCCAGGCAAGTGGGGTGTATTCCATCACACTCCTGACTTTTGCTTTGCGGATGGCAGAGAGGTTTTGGGAAGTCAGCAAATGGTTTACTTACTACAAACTCCCTGTCTCTGACCCGCTCGTGTACTCATAGTATTTAGATGGCTGATTCATAAAACAATAAGACCAGAAGATAAAGGAGCAGAATGAAGCCATTCAGCCCATCATGTCTGCCACACTATTCTAGCACGACTGATATGTTTCTTGACCTCATTCTCCTGCCTTCTCCCAGTCATCTTTGATCTGCTTACTAATCAAGAACCTGCCTATCTCCATTTTAATCACATTCAATGACTTGCCATCATAACCTTCTGTGGCAATGAGTTTCACAGATTCACCATGGTCTGGCTGAAGAAATTCCTCCTCATCTCAATTCTAAAGGATCCTCCCTTCACTCTGAGGCCGTGCCCTCGTGTCCTAGTCTTTTCTACTAGTGGAAACATATTATGTATCTCCACTCTATCCAGACCTCTCAGTACTGTGTAAGCTTCAATAAGATCTACTTTTATTCTTCTAAAGTACACTGAGTACAGACCCAGAGTCTTCAACCACTTCACATATGACAAGCTCTTTATCCTCAGGATCATTCTTGTAAACTTCCTCTCAACCCCTTCCAAGGCCAGCCCATCCTTCCTTAGATATTGGGCCTAAAACTGTTCACAATATTCCAAACCAGACTGACTAGAGCCTTATGCAGCCTCAGCACCGCATTGCTGCTCATGTATTTCAACACTCTTAAAATGAATGCTAACATTGCATTTGCCTTTCCAACTGCCAGCTGAACCTGCCACGTTAACGTTAAGGGAATACTGAAGGAGGACCCATAATTCCCTTTGTGCTTCAGATTTCCAAAGCCTTTCCCCATTCAGAAAAGAGTCGATGCCTCTATTCTTCCTACCGAAGTTCATAACTTCACACTTTCCCACATTTTATTCCATCTGCCTGTCCAAGTCCTTCTGCAGCCTCTGCTTCCTCAACATTACCTGTCCCTCTACCTATCTTTGTGTCATCTGCAGTTCCTCCGTGCATATTATTAACATATAATGTGAATGGTTATGGTCCCAACTAAGCCCAGCAGAACTCAGCTAGTCACCAGCTGCCATCCTGAAAAAGATTCTTGTATCCCTTTTCTCTGCCTTCTGCCAGTCAGCCAATCCTCTATCCATGCCAGTACCTTGCCCCTAACACCATGTGCTCTTATCTTATTGAGCAGCCTTTTATGTGGCACCTTGTCAGTGGCCTTCTGGAAATCCAAATAGACCACATCCACTGGCTCTCTTTTATCTAACTTGCTCATTACCTCTTCAAAGAATTTGAACAGAATTGTCAGGAATGACCTCCCATGACAAAGTCATGCTGACACATCATGCACTTCCAAGTATTCTTCAATCTTGTCCTTAATAATGGACTCTAAAATCTTACCAATGACTCAGGTCATGCTAACAAGCCTATAATTTCCTGGCTTCTACCTCTCTCCCTTCTTAAACAGAATGTTACATTAGTCATTTTCTAGTCTCTGGGACCCTCCCTGACTCCAGTGATTCCTGAAATATCACCACCAATACCTACTACAATCTCCTCAGCTATCTCCCTCAGAACTCTGGAATGTAGTCCATCAGGTCTGGGTGATTTATCCACTTTCAGACCTTTCAGCTCCCCTTGCACCTTCTCCTTCGTGATGGCCATGACATTCACCTCTACCCCCGACTCTCTCTAAGTTCTGGTATGCTACTGATACCGCCTACTGTGAAGACTGATGCAAAGTACCTATTCAGTTCCTGCCCCATTTCTTTGTTCCCCATTACAACTTCTCCAGTCTAATTTTCCATTCATTTCTCAGCAGTCCAATGTCTTGCCTCCGTCTTACCTTTTATACATCTAAAAATATTCTTTCAATCTTTTTTATGTTATTAGCCATCTTACCCTCATATATTTAATCTTCTCTCCCGAGCTCTTATTGCATTTTTAGTTGATCTCTGCTGGTTTTTAAAGGCTTCCCCTCAAATCTTCATCACACTATATGCTTTTTCTTTTGATTTTATGCTGTCCCTGACTTCTCTTGCCAGCCATGGTTGCCTCATCATCCCCTTAGTTTGCTTCTTCTTCCTTGGGATGAATTTCTGCCTCTTGAATTACCCGCAGAAATCCCTGCCATTGCTTCTCTACATCTTCCCTGTTAGGTTTCCATTCCAATCAATTCTGACCAGTTCTTCTGTTATGTTTTTGTACTTACCATTACTCAATTGTAATACATCTTACTAACTAGACTCAAATCCAGCTTCTCCCCCTCATGCTACAGGGTGATTTCTACCATATTATGATCACAGATCCCTAGGGGTTCCTTCACATTAAGTTCCCCAATCAAGTTTGCCTCATTACATATCACCAAATCCAGATTTGCCTGTTCCCTGGTGAGTCTACCACAAATTGCTCCAAATAACTATGTCACAGACATTCCACATATCACTTTTCTTGGGAACCGCAATCAACCTGATTATCCCAGAATACCTGCATATTAACGACCCCATGATTATTGTAATAGTGCCTTTCTTACATACCTTTTCTATTTCCTGCCACACATCCTGACTACTGCTAGGAGGCCTGTACATAACGTCCAACAGGGTCTTTTTTCCTTTGCGATTCCTCAACTCAACTCAGATGAATTTCCATGCAGTGATAACCTCCAAATTGTTGATGATGCAGGATTCAGAAATGGTAAACCTTTGAATATCAAGGGGAAATGATTAGAATCTGTCTGGTTGGAGGTGGTCATTGCCAGTTATGTCAGTAGCGTGAATGTTACTTGCTTAAGCCTATGCCTTTTCAGGACTTGCTGCATGTGGACACAGCCTGCTGCCGTGGAACCATTTTCTTAAAGCTTCACAATATCGTCTCTAAAGTTTCCTATAATTTCTAAAATGTGATGCCTAGAATTGGACACCATTGTCCTGTTGAGACCAAAGCAGCGTTTTATAAAGGCTGAAAACAATTTCCTTGCGTTTGTACTCTATGCCCATCTATAAAGGCAAGATCATTTTGAGATAGTAGGAACTGCCGATGCTGGAGTCTGAGATAGCAAGGTGTAGAGCTGGATGAACACAGCAGGCCAGGCAGCATCAGAGGAGCAGGAAAGCTGACGTTTCGGGTCTGGACCCTTCTTCAGAAACAGGGGAGGGGAAGGGGACTCTGAAATAAATAGAGAGAGTGCACATTGAGACCACTGGGCTGCAGGATTCCCAAGTGGCATATGAGGTGCTATTCCCCCAGCCTTCGGGTGGCATCATTGTGGCATTAGAGGAGGCCCAGGATGGACATGTCGTCCAAGGAGTGGAAGGGAGAGTTGAAGTGGTTCGCGACTAGGAGGTGTAGTCATTTGTCACGAATGGTCTCAATGTGAACTTCACAAGCTTCAAAATCTCCCCTCCCCGACCTCATCCCAAGACCAGCCCATCTCGTCCCCACCTCCTTGACCTGTCTGTCTTTTCTCCCACCTATCCGCTCCTCCCACCTCACTGACCAAACCCCACCCCCACTTCCTACCTACTAGCCTCATCCCCACCTCCTTGACCTGTCCATCTTCCCTCCCACCTACCTGCCCCTCCGTCCCCACTGACCAACCCCCATCCCAACTCTCTACCTACACTCACCTTTTCTGGCTTCATCCCCGCTTCCTTGACTTGTTCATCTTCTCTCCACCTATCTGCTCCTCTATCCACCTTCCATTATCGCCTCCCCTTCTTTCGATTTATTTCAGGGTCCCCTTCCCGTCCCCCGTTTCTGAAGAAGGGTCCGGACCCAAAACGTCAGCTTTCCTGTTCCTCTGATGCTGCCTGGCCTGCTGTGTTCATCAAGATCATTTTGAACTGCTTTTTAAACTTGCTGTGCTATCTTCAACAATTTGTACATTTAACCCCAGATCTCTCTGATTCTGTACCTATTTTAGAATTGTACTATTTTGTTTATGTTGTCTTTCCTCATTCTTCTAACTAAAGTATATTACTCAGCACTTGTCTGCATTAAATTTCATCTGTCACATGTCAGCCAATTCCACCATCTGGTCCATGCCCCAGTAAATACACATCCTCCCATTTCACTAAACTTCTGAATTTTGTGTCATCAGAAAATTTTGAAGCTTGTGCCCTTTATTCCCAAGTCCAAGTCATCGACAAAGCAATGGCCCTAGCATTGATTCCTGCGCAGCATAACTGTACTTTGTTGCATTAATCTTTCTTGGAATTTGTTGCCCATCGGAGCAATTGTTGACAATCCATAAATGCACTTGAGAAGGTGATGATAAGCTGCCTTCAAGATGTGCTGCAATCATGAGTTCTAAGTATACCAATAGTATTGTCAGGAATGGAATCCTAGGATTTTGACCCAGCAGCAATGAAGGGAAGTAATATATTTCCAAGACAGGTTTGTGTGCAATTTGAAGGCAAAGGAATTTGAATGCGGCGGTGTTTCAGTTGCCATTGTCTTTCTAAGCGGCAGAGGCTGCAGATTGGTAAGGTCCTGTTGAAGGAGTCTCAGAATGTTGTAGAACTGCATCTTGTAAGTGGCACACATTATTGTCACTGTGTTAGTGGTGGAGGAAGTAAATGTTGGAGATGCTGGTGGTGTGCCAATCAAGCAGAATGGTTTCAATATTCTTGAGTGTGGTTGGAGCAGGTAGGCAGTATTGCATCACTTTCCGAATGAGTGCCTTGAACGATGGGTAGGCTTTGATGAGTCAAAAGGTTGTTTACTTACCACAGAATTCCCAGCCTCTGATCTGTTATTGTAGCACATATATTCATATGGGTTGCATTCTGGTCAACAGTTAGACATCTCAGGAAATTGATTGTGGTGTATTCAGTATTGGTAATTCTATTGAATATCAATTGAGAAGATTATATTCTCTCTTGTTGTCAATGTTCATTGCCTGGAACATATGTGTTGTAAATGTTATTTCAAATCATAGGTCAGCATAGAAAGGTCATTTAGTGCATTATGCTGTTATGATCCCAGCTACTGGACAAATTATACGCCAGAATGAATCTTAGTGTGATTGATTATATGTTTGTTTTGATTTTGTTTAGTTAGTTAATGTGGTGATTATTGACTAAAATATAAACGAGGTTGCAGACTTTTAAAAAAAACAGTAGTTTTTAACCAGTAGTTTTTTATTTATAAAAGAAGAATGAAAACAAAATAAGCCACAGTGTCTAAACATAGAAGGCTGTCAGCAAGATCTAAAACACACAACAAAATGAAGTTTCAACCGGTTTCCTGATACTACCTGGTACAGAGACTCAAGTCCAGAGAAATATAGTCAATAGATGTGAAGCTGTTAAAGCACAGCAGGTCAGACAGCATCTGAGGAGCAGAAAAGTCAATGTTTCAGGCCAAAACTCTTTGTTAGGAATCCTGACGAAGGGTTTTGGCTTGAAACAGTGACTTTCCTGCTCCTCGGATGCTGTCTGACCTGCTGTGCTTTTTCAGATTCATATCTATTGACTCTGGCTTCCAGCATTTGTAGTCCTTACTGTCTCCAAGTCCAGAGAAATATATATCTCTACCTCAACTCCTTAAGTTTATGCCTACCTGACTCCTGAACGTTGCTTTGCTATGAACTGTGTAGACAATTTGATGAGGCTTTTTCAAGTCTACTGATAATGAACCTTTCACAAATATAAATCATCTGCAGATTTCTAACCAAGCTCCCCTGATTTAGAAGCTTTACAAATCAAACTCTCCTGAGGTAAGTAGTTCCCTGAACTACTCAAACTCCCTGTAGAAGAGAAACTACCATGGGCGGCACGGTGGCACAGTGGTTAGCACTGCTGCCTCACAGTACCAGGGACCTGGGTTCAATTTCAGCCTCAGGCGACTGTCTGTGTGGAGTTTGCACATTATTCCCATGTCTGCGTGAGTTTCCTCCCACAGTGGATTGGCCATGGTAAATTGCCCGTAGTGTCCAGGGATGTGTAGATTAGGTGGGTTACAGGTGAATGGGTTTGGGTGAGTACTCTGAGGGTCGGTGTGGACTTGTTGGGCCGAAGGGCCTGTTTCCACACTGTAGGGATTCTATGAGGTTTTGTGTACATTTATTTCTGAACTCAACCCTGGTGTTTTCTGAATGAATTTAAAAACTTGAAATTATCCTATGCATTAAGGTTTATTCAGTAATGTATAACTTAAGGAAAGTAGGCATCCCACACCAATCCTCAGGAACTCTACTATAAACAGTCCCCAAATCTGAAAAACAACCATTCACATTTACTACTTGTTTGCTGTCACACAACTAATTTTATATCCATATTGTCCTTGTTCTTCCGCGAGCTCACATTTTATTCAAGAAAGTTAATTAAATACCATTTGTGCTTAAAAAAAATCCATGTTGACTTTCCCTATGTCACAGCTAAGAGGGAAGTGAAGATGAATTGAATTATTTCTCCAGTTCACTTCTGTCCATAACAGAGGTGGTTTCTAATTTATTTCCTAGCTTTTCCATTTCTTTCTAAAAATGCATGTTGCTGTGTTTTCCCATCAGCTGTTTGTGAAGTCTAATTCAAAAGTGACCCTCAGAAAATTCCTGGGGATAAAGATATGTAAGGAAATGGTCCGTATCTCACAAACTATCCATCCAAGGAGGAGAGTAGAAAAAGGAAAGGAGAGAAACTACAGATTTCTTGAAATCAGATATACTGACATTAATTCAGCAAGTCAATGTTCAGTGGAGGTCTTTTCAGTTGGCTATGCACAGAAGCCTTTTTCATCTGGGACCAATGTGGTTGAACTTTAGCTGAAGGGGCAGCAGTTGTAAACTGAAGTTGTTGGGCTTTTCTGTACATCCGTTATCTTACAAGGATGTAGCATTTATGATTCTTCGGTCCTTTGGCACCACTCCTGACGCTAAGGAAGACTGAAAAATTATGGCCATTTCCACCACAATTTTCATTCTCACTTTCTACAGTATCCTTGGATGCATCTCATCTGGTCCTGGTGTCTTATTATCTTTTAAGTAAAAACAGACAATGAAATACTTTCTCTTTATCAATTTAAACCTTTTAAGTGTTGGAACCATCTCCTCTTTCATCATGACGTAGGCAGTATCTTCTTCCTTGGTAAAGGCAGATCAAAATATTAATTTAATACCTCAGCCATGCCCTGCCTCCAAGTGTAAATTATTTTGTTGTGCCGAAACTGCTGCCCTCCTTCTGTTTCCACCTTTTTACTATTTATATGCCTATAGAAGATATTTGGATTCCTTTGTAAATTAACTGCCGATCTCTTCATACTCTCAATTTGCTTCTCTTGTTTGTGTTTTCTATTCTTTTCTAAAACTCCTAATCTAGTTCTGAATTGAATTATCCATCTGACATCTGCCATAAGCAAGATTTTCCACTTTCTTTTGCCACTGTATGTTGTCCAGATCCTCTGTTTGCCCAGAATGTTTCAGCATGTGAGCAATGAATCATGAACAGTACTGAACACTATGCAAACATTAGTGAGCATTGATTGACGCTTGCTCTTTGAATATCTTTCATCCCCAGAAAAGGACAGCTTGAGTCTGGTGAGAAGGCAAAACATTTTAATTGTCAAATCTAAATTTAAGCCACCTTAAATGTATTTATTTCAAGTTTTAATGGAGGCAAGAGTGGGGTCAGTTAACCAATGTCTTGCAAGGAGGCTGTTAGCAGTGGAACCTATCCGGAAGCAGTGGATATCCATTTTAACAAAATTTGTGTTTTAATTAGTAGCGACCAGAGAAGTAATCATCCCTAATCATCCTTGGTGCAAATGACAATTCTCTTATCCCCTTGCAAATTCTTCCCTGAACTAGAATCTCCACTCCCATAATCATTCCTAAACCCCCATCTCCATCACCTCCCAATCACTCCCCTAATCCTCATCTCTGTCACCCAAGCATGCTTTCAACCCCACCTCCATCACCATAATTACTCGTTGACCACCATCTCAACCCTTGCAATCTCTTCTTCCCTAGCTGTCATCTCCATACCCCCCACCTCCTCCCTGAAATCTTTCCCATAACCACTATTTTCAATCCCTCTCCCCCTCTGTCACTTCATGATGAGGTTGGCTGCTGGTCCAGAAGCCTGAAAGAAAATTAAATAACCCCTGCTGTTAAAAACTGCTGAACCTTCAGGAATTCATATACCTCTGCCCACTGAGATGAACGCATCCCCCTGTAAGTATCAGGGCCAGTATTGTTGTGATTAGTTTAGGTGTAAGCTTTGAGTTCTGATTCTGGACAAGCTGCAAGAGCATATCATGGTCTACATATCTAATCCTGGTATAAACCTTAAAACTGTAATTGTATCACCTCTCAACCTCTCTTTTCTGGTGATAATACCTACAATTTACATAATTACTCTTCATAATCTAATTTTTCCAACCCCTCAATCATTCAGGTTATACTCTTCTGTCTCCTTTCAATAACTGCCATATCCTCTCAATGCTGAGGTGACTAGAGCTGTACACAGAATTCTAAGTGCAGTCACACCAATGATTTTTGAAGTGGAAGAATTACCTCACTATTTTAGTTCAATAGTGACCTTTCAAATGCATCTGAATGTCTGATTTGCTTTACTCACTGGCACTGAGTACTGTTGCAATAGCTTCTATTTACTGTCACTCAGGACTGCAAGATCTCCTTCATTTTCCATACTCATTATATTCTTTCCATTTAATTTATAATTCTTGCTGAATTCCTTTCATTCCCCTATGAAGTACTTTGCATTTATCGACATTGCAATTCGTCAACAAGCAAATCTTCTAGTATCTTATCCTGTGCAGCTTTGATGTCCACTGCCTTCACCAGCTTTTGGACAAAGTGCACTTTTACTTGAGAAGTGAATCACTCTGCTCAGCCAAATGCAATAACTTCATTCTTGGGTACTTGTACATGGAGATGCCCTGCCTTGTCTTTGATTAAGGCTGACTAGTGATCTCTTCACTGTACAGCTACTCAGGCAGTCACCTCCAGAGTCTGTTGTAGCAGCGTCATTGTGGGGTAGTCTCAGTCCCTGCTGCACGACGATTATGATGACACCTTATGAGAGGTGGCACACACATTTTCATCAGTGACGCCTCAGCCCTAGGCTGTTGCCCAAAGTGGATGGAAGGAAGCAACACTTGGCACCAGTTTCACTGATTGGTCCTTGCTCCAGAGTTTCCCTCTCCTGCTACTCACTAGCACAGTGATCTTCAACAGTGCAATCCTATTTAATTGTGCATAAAGACCCATTAATATGTGTGGCTATATTGATGGGCGATACACTCATAAGATACAACAGTGCTCATTCTGTTGTCTCAGTTTCATTTGAGTGCTCCAGTACCATTACATGATTCTGGCATTCCCCTTCATGAGAGATCATGAGAACCAGCCTTTGACAGCAAAAGCCTTTGCAATACAGGCTCCCACTTGCAGATAAGCCTTTAGTATACTGTCAAGATAGTGATGAGTCCTACTGCATAGGAAACAGGAGCAGGAGAAGACCATTCAGGCCTTTGAGCCTGCTCCACCATTCAATTTGATCATGGCCAATCATGCAACTCAGAACCCTGTTCCTGCTTTCTGCCCATACTCTTGATCCCTTTAGTCCTAAGAATTATATCTAACTCTTTTTGAAAACATTCAATGTTTAGGCCTCAATGATTTTCTGTGGCAGAGAATTCCTTATGCTCACTACTCTCTGGGTGAAGAAATTCCTCCTTATTTCAGTCCTAAATGGCCTACACCATATCCTTAAACTGTGACCCTTGGTTCTGGAATTCTTGATCATCAGGAGGATACTTCTTGCATTTATCTTGTGTTCTCCTTTAGGACCATCCTTTCAATTACAAATTATGGAATTTTTTACTTTCTTGAAGCAGAGTGCTTACCTTTCCTTCCCTGACTTGCTCCCGTGAAGTCACCCCAGTGATTTCCGTGGCTGCATCCTACATGGCAGTGATGATGTGGAGATGGAACACTCTCCTGGCATTGTCTTTCCGTTTCTCTTGCAAAGACAAGAGAGTAGGTGAGATAAGGTACTGCTGGCATCTCTGATCTATGGCCACCTCATGATATCTGCATATATCAGTGCAGATAAGGCAATCAAGAATTTTCGCACCATCCAGGACATTTGATTCACATCACAAATATTCATTACTGACATGCAGTAGCAGCAGTGTGTACCATTTACAAGAGGCACTGCAGACGTTCATCCAGGTTCCTTAGACAGCACCTTCCAAAACCACAACCTCTACAATCTTGAAGCGAAACAGCAGCAGATACAAGGGAACATCACTGCCTGCAATTCCCCTCCAAAATACTCAGCATCCTGCTTTGGAAATATATCACTGTTCCTTCGGGGTCACTAGTTAAAAACGCTGGAGCCTCCTCCCTATAAGGGCATTTTGGATCTACAGACAGTATATGGACTGCAGCAGTTAAAGAGGGCAGCTCACCTTGACTTTCTAAGGGCATCTAGGGACAGGCAATAAATGCTGGTTGAGCCAGTAATGCCCATATCTCAATGAATTTTAAAAATGTCCTCAACAGAGCTTGGGCTCTGACCCTTGCTGAGGATTCAGTAAGTAGCCCAGGAACAGTTCCGTACATGTTCAAGAACAGTACAAACCCTCAGGATTTTGTGTTTGCTGGAGGGTGAAAAACCAGGATACTGATCATCCCAGTCTCCCCGTCTCTCTTCTTGCCAAAGTGTTCTATTACGACAGGCCACACACTGACAGTTCCAGCAGTTCCATTAAAACAGTTTTAGCTCAATCACAGCTAAAGGATGCTTATTTGTCCCTAACACAGTCCATCAATCTCATGTAATTTACAAAATAAGTGATGACACATAAAAGCAAATCTTTATGAAATAAGTCTGTTCAGTATTAAATTGATTGTTTACTATTCACTATTCTTTATCGAATGGTTTAAAACTGCCTTGTCTCCTTTGTAGTTCCCCTTTCTTTTTGCATCCCATTCCCTTTTTGCAGCCACTTTCCTTCCTTTTGCACTCCCTCACTACCCTTTGCCATCACTCTCCCCCCATTTGCAAGTCTTCCCTCTCTTACACAGTCTCAATTACCCACCAGACCCTTGGCCGTGACTTCCTGAGCCTGGTAACCTCACTCCCTAGGCACTTGCTTTGCCAGCTTTGCCACCCGCCGACCCCACCTCTGCCCCAATCCCATCCCCACCATCCCTCAGACTCCAGCTTCTTTTCTTCAGCCTTAGTGGCTGCACTTCCTCTGGACTTTAATTCTCCCCAAGTCTTATTTCATTGGGCAGGGAATTCCATTTCACTAGCACTTCTCTAGGTGGTTAAACACAAAATAGTCCTCCTTCTGCCTGGTAAACCTACATCTCCATGTTTGTTCTTCCCCAATTCTGAATGACAGAAAGATTATATCAAACAACATATCCCTTCAACTGTTCACAACAGTCAAAGTACGGACCATACTAACAGAGTATCCAACATTAGATGGGATTCTGCTTTTGGTTGTCACTTGGTACACAATCTCAATTGCGCTAAGAATAACGCAACAGCCATCTCAAGTTTATCACTTAGGCTATCAATGTAGCTCGTCTATGCATGGTGGAAGTCACACATAATCACACACAGGGTCCTGTCCTTTTCAACAGCAAGTGCAGATCCATGCACTGCGAGATAGTAAGAACTGCCGATGCTGGAATCAGAGATATCACAGTGTGGAGCTGGAGGAACACAGCGTGGAGCTGGAGGAACACAGCGTGGAGCTGGAGGAACACAGGAGGCTGTTCAGGATCCTGCCATTAACTGTGTACTTTTCCTTAACATTTGATCTCCCAAAATGTAGCAACTCACACTTACCTGGATTGAACTCTATCTGCCATATCTCTGCCCATATCTGCAACTGATCTGTATCCCGCTGTATCCTTTAACAACCTTCACCACTATCCACAATTCCACCAATCTTTGTATCAACTGCAAACCTTGCTAACCCATGTATTTTCATCTAAGTCATTTATACATATCACAAACTGCAGATGTTTCAGTACGGATCCCTGCAGAACACTACTAGTCATGGACCTCAAGCCCGAAAAACATCCTTTCACCACTACCCTCTGCCTTCCATGGGCAAGGCAGTTCTGAATTCAAGTGGCCAAGCCACTGTGGATCCCATGCATCTTAATGTAATGGATGAGCCTACCATGAAGGACCTTGTCAAACGCCTTCTTAAAATCCACCTCAAAAATTCATTCAAGTTAGTAAGACATGACCTGTCCTACACAAAGCCATGCTGCCTGTCCCTACTTAGGCCATACTTTTCTAAAAGCATGTAAATCCTGTCCCTAAGAATTCTTTCCAAAGCTTCCCAACCACTAATATGAGATTCACTGGTCTATAGTTTCCTGGATTATTCCTATTTCCCTCTTTGAGCAGAGGAACAATATTAGCTACTGATGGTCCTCCAGGACCTGTCCAGTGGCTAGTGAGGATACAAAGATGGAGGAACACAGCAGATTAGGCAGCAGAGATGCAGGAAAGTCGACGTTTGGGCTGTGACCCTTCATCAGGACTGAAGGGTCCCAATCTGAAGCGTCAACTTTCCTGCTCCTCTGATGCTGCCTGACCTGCTGTGTTCCTCCAGATCCACACTGTGTTGATTCTGACTCCAGCGTCTGCAGCTCTTGCTATCTGCAAGGATACAAAGATCTTGGTCAAGGTCCCAGCAATCCCTTCTCCTGCCTCTGTCAATAACCTGGGCTAAGGCCCTGGAGATTTAGCTATGTTAATGCTCTTCAGGAGACCCATCACCACTTCTTTCTTGACCTTGAAATGCCCCAGCATATTAGCATGCTCCATGCTAATCTCACTATCCTCGATGTCCTTCTTCTGGCTGAATACCGACACAAAGTATTCATTTAGCATTGTGCCCACATCCTCTGCCTCCAAGCACAAGTTCTGTCCTTTATCCTTGAATGGTCCTACCCTATCCCGATGTATCCTCTTGTTTTTAATCTATGTATAGAATGCCTTGGGATTCTCTTTAACCCGACTTGCCAAGGTCATTTCATGGCCCCTTCTTGTTCTCCTAATTCCCTCCTTGAGTTCTTGCCTGACTTCTTTATATTTCTCATGGGCCCTACCCAATTGTGGTTTCCTAAACCTTACATATGATTCTGTTTTCCTTTTGACTAAATTCACAACCTCCCTCATTATCCAAGCGTCCCTTAACTTGCCATCTTTGTCCTTCCTCCTTACTGGAGCATGCCAGTCCTAAACTCTGATCAGTATGTCTTTAAACAACTCCCAAATTTCAAATAAAAACTGAAAGAACTGTGGATGCTGTAAATCAGGTAAAAAAACAGAAGTTGCTGGAAAAGCTCAGCAGGTCCCACATGTCAAATGTGACCTTGCCCAATAACAGCTCCTCCCAATTAACACTCCCTAGCTCCTGCCTAATATTGAAGTAATTTGCCTTCTCCCAATTTACTACCTTCCCACAAGGTCCTGACTTATCCTTATTCATATATATCTTTAAATTTAAAGAGTTGTGATCACTTTCCAAAATGATCTCAAACTTGGGAGGTCAGTCACCTGGCCAGGCTCATTAGCCATACAAGGTCCAGTATAACCCCTCCTCTCGTTGGACTAATAACATACTGTTTCAAGAAACACTCTTGGATGCACTTAACAAATTCTGCCCTGTCTAAGCTTCTTGCTCTAAGGGAGTCCCAGTCAATATTGGAGAAGTTAGGCACCCAGTATGCCAACCTCATTGTTTCTGCATCTTTCCATCAAGTGCCTACATATTTGTTCCTCAATGTCTCGTTGGCTGTTGGCATCCTAACGTGTATAATACTATCAGAGTGATTGCACCCAACTTATTTTTGAGCTCTACCCATATTGCCTCAGTGGTAGAACCCTCCAGTATATCCTGTCTGAGTGCAGATGTGACATTCTCCCTGATAGGTAATGCAACTTCTCCACCTCTTTTACCTTAGTCTCCATCTCATCGAAAACAACAAAACCTGGAACATTGAGCAGCCAGTCCTGTGCCTCACTCAACCAAGTCTCTGTAATGGCCGCAACATTATAATCTCATGTACTGATCTCGGCTCTAAGCTCATCTGCCTTCCCTATAATATTCGGCGTTGAAATAAACACACTTCAGCACATTAGTACCATTGAATCATTTACCTGTCTCTGCCTATCCTTCATTTCTGACTTATTTATCCTAACATCTACCTTCCCCTCAATCCCTCCACTTGCTACCCTCCTGCTCTACCCCCCTGCTAGCCCCCTGCCACTCTAGTCGAAACCCTCCCTGTCAGAATATTGGTTTCCCTCCAGTTTAGGTCCAAGTCATCCCTCTTGTACAGGTCAGCCCCACCCCAGAAGAGGTCCCAATGATCCAAGAACCTGAAACTCTGCCACCTGCACCAGCTCCTTAGCTACACATTTATCTGTCCCATCTTTCTATTCTGGCACGTGGCACTGTCAGTAACCCAGAGATTACTACCCTCAAGGACCTGCTTTTCATCCTCTTTCCTCACTCCCTGCACTCACTCTGCACAACCTTATGCCTCTTTCTACCAATATCAATGATACCAATGTGCACAACAGCCTCTGGCTGCTCACCCGCCCCCTTAAGAATTTCATGTAACCACTCAGACACAACCTTGACCCTGGCACCAGGGAGACAACACAAGTCTTAAACACAGCCACAGAAATGTCTGTCTATACCCCTAACTAGCGAGTCTCCTACCATTATTGCTCGCTTGGACTTTGCCCAAACCTGCTCAACAGCAGAGCCAGTTGTGGTGCCATAGGCCTGGCTAATGCTGTTATACTCTCCTGAGAGGCTATTCCCTCCCACCCCGTACTATCCAGAATGGTATACCTGTTAGAGAGGGGAATAGCCACAGGAGACTCCTGCAGTACCTGCCTGCCTCTCCTGGTGGTCATCCATGTACCTGACTGAACCTGTGGTCTGACCATTTCCCTGTAACTAGTGTCTATCATAATCTCTGCCCCCTGTATGGTCCTCAGCGTATCCAACTGCCACTCCAACCGAATGATGTGTTCTGTGAGAAGCTGCAGCCGGTCACACTTCCTCAGATATAGTTTTCAGGGCTACTAGACTGCTCCCTGATCTCTCTGATCTCCCACATCTGGCAGGAAGAGCACACCACTGCCCTAACTGCCATCTGTGCCCCTTTACAGTTGGAAAGATAAAAGAAACTTACCTTACCCTTACCTTGCTCACCTTTTTCACTGAAACCCAATATTCATCTAAGCCCACACTTACACCAACCAACAGCATTTCCACCACACAGCAGCCCCTCTCAAATTATTTTGATGGTCATTTCTAATTAACTGGTTACTTAAATTACAATATAACCTTTACAAACAGACCAAGTACCTTCAAGGCTACAACAAACTTTCTAACAGCTTCTCACAATCTCTCCTCTTTTCTTTGGTGAGAGGAGGAGGGAAAGATGGAAACACTACAGTAATGTAACGTTTGGGGCTTACCTTTCCTTGACACCAGGTTCATCCATGATCCACTGTTCAGCTGTGATGACTGAGCTGATTCTCCCAGAATGCTCCTCAGGGAAGTCTCCCTGCCGCCCTCTATTGGATCAATGTTAACTCTGTTTCTCTCTCCACAGATACTGCCAGACCTTCTGTGGTTCTCCAGCACTTTTTTATTTCAGTTTAACTTGTGATTCTAACCTGATGAGTGTAAGATAAAAGACACCATGTCAATTTATTTTAGCAATGATTAAAATTTGTAAGCTAAATTGATAAGGTAATCCATTCATGAATGCATACTGGTAATCTTTTTCTGATTTTATTTCTATCCAAATGCTCTATGATCTAATTGACAATAAGTGTTTCCATATTTAATTTTCATGAAAAACTCACTGTTGTGTAGTTTTTCAATTATTTTTGCAGCTTTATTCAAACTAAGGGGAATGATGGTTTTCTCAAAGATATGTCTCCAATATTCAGGGATTGCTGGAAGGTTTCCGCTAGTGTTCTTGAAATTCCTTCCTTTATAACCACAAGGATTCGCCCATACAACCTTTTCCTGCCCCTGGCATGTATTTGCCACATGACTGACAACTCCACTAGTCATATACAGGTACAGTAATGTTGTAGACTAGAAATTATGAGGCTTTGACCAATAATGTGGAAAACATTAGTCCAAATGAGTTGAAGTGAAAAGAAAATCTGCACGTAAATAATTGGTATCAATAAAAATGACTGTGAAGCTATCAGATTGTTGTAAAAGCCCAACCAGTTCAATAATGTAATTTAAGGAAGGGAACTGGCCGTTCTTATTTGGTCTGACTTATATGTGATTCTAACCACGAGGTACTCAGACATATCAGAGCAATAAATTTCAGCTAACCGATGAGGATTTGCAATAAATAAGGGAGATTGTATTACAACTTCACATCTGCAATACCTATGAGAAGTGAGAAGTGGCCTTATTAAATGTATAAGATTCCGATAGGCTTAACAGTACATATGCTGAGAATTTGTTTTCCCTTATGGGGTTGTCTAGAATTAGGGAATACGGTTTAGTAATAATAGGATCCCTGTCAGGTGGAAATGAGGACGATCTTCTTCTCTCAGAGGGCCAATAGTCTTCAGAATTCTTTTTCCCAAATAGTAGTAGAAGCTGATTACATTCAAGGCTGATTTTAGACTTTTGTTTGGTAAGAGAGTCAGGGATCACTTTTGGCTGGCAGGAAAGTGGAGTTAAAGCCATGATCAGGTCAGTTGTGATCTTATTGAAAGACAGAGCAGGCCTGATGGGCTGAATGGCTTACTCATATTCCTATTTTTTATAATGTTCGTTTGGGGGTGTAGGATCTCAGCTGGCAGCAGCTTTTTTTGATGGGAAGGCTCACCACATGTTATATCACTTAGGCATTCACCAGTCCAAGGTGAACCTTCACGCAAAATTAAGAACCCCAGGCACGGACTAAGCATCATCAACCAATTCGAGGCTTGTAGCTCTTCTTTACTCACCAGTGCCACTGGGCTGTCAGTGCTTGCTACTGGTATGACACATGGCTTTGACTCAACAAGATTCGCAAGTGTAGTGACAGAGTGATGGTGGGAAGGTGTTATGACATAGGGATCACAGAAGAGTTAGCAGTGAGTGCAGAGAGGTGGCTCTCAACAAGCCCACTCTTCCTAATACCAGGTCCCTCAGGAATCCCCCAACAAGCTGTGAGCAAACGTGCCAGGAGTTCTTTGTCATGCCATCTGCACACTTGCCAATCCCATCTCAGCTGCCTTGTTACTAGTAGTGATGGGATGAGACCCTTCAGCAGGCCTTAATTACCTATATAAGGGCTTCAGTCGGCAACAGGGCAGGAAAGCGATGTGTGCTTACAGGCTCCCATTCGAGTCCCTCATTTAATAGGCCTTCATCCCATTCACTTAATCAGGGTGCAGACAGAAAAATGGCAGAGTCCTCACCAACCACTTTTCTATCGTATTAAGTGCTGCCGACCACAACGTAGCTATAGGGTAGGGCACAGATTCCTTCTAGTGAATGTGAAAGTGAGGGTGAGAAGTTGGTTAGCAACTTTATCCCCCAGCAAAGGAATTAGCCAAGCTGATCTCTTAGAGCAGTAGATGAAACAACTGATATTTCTGCTCTGGGAAAGACAGTGACAAAGGATTTATTGATTCAGCAACAGAGATGAGACTATGGTCATAGCCTAGTCTGAAACATATTCAAAACTAGGGATGCATCAGGAGTAAAGTTGATAATTGGATCACTGTCACACCAGTGAAAAATATCATGGGCTTATTTTGCTGAAATTGTGATGCTAACAAATGAAACACAGCATTTGAAACAAAAACAGAAGTTGCTGGAAAATCTCAAAAGGTCTGGCAGCATCTGTGGAAAGAAAGAAGAGTTAAAATTTCGAGTCCAGTGATCCTTCTTCAGACCTTGTTCAGACACCATATGAAAGTCTGTTTTTTATTTAATGTGCAAATTTGACCTTGGACAGTTGCAGATTCAGCAAGTAAATGCTGATTAAAAGCAATTTCCCCACTTCCATTGAAGATGGTGAGCACACTAGCCATCCCACAGTACAGCTTTCAGGATGGCTTCATGTCTAAGGGAGAGGATGCACACATTGTTTGATTTAGCATGGGAGATCCTGATGGCAGATGCCCAGAACATGAGGGATGTCCTGTTATCAGCAGGAGGGGAAAGGAGTGCAACTTACTCTCCCATCATAAGCAAATGAGAAGAGGAATATACCACATGGCCTTGAGCCTGCTTCATATTCCCTAAATTCATGGCTGATCTTCAGCTTTAGCTCCACTTTCTTGTCCTTTCTCCATATCCCTTGATTCCCTGACTGCCCCAAAACCTACCTTTTGCATTCTTGATTACATTCCACAATGTAGCATCCACAACCCTCTGGGGTAGTGAATATAAACTTTAACAAACCTTTGAGTGGAGCCGTTTTTCCTCCTCTCATTCCTAAGTGATCTAAGTCCTAAGATCCTAAGTGATCAGACTTAGGACCCTGCTCCCTATCTCTGCAACTGGATCCTCGACTTCCTGACCCACAGACTGCGATCAATGAGGATAGGCAACAGCACCTCCTCCACTATAATCCTCAAAACCGGTGCATACTCAGCCCCTTACTACACTCCTTATACACTCAGCAATGTGTGGCCAAATTCAGCTCTAACTCCATTTACAAATTTGCTGATGACACCACCGTAGTGGGTCGGATCTCAAACTACGATGAGACAGAGTATGGGCAGGAGATAGACAGTTGAGTGACATGGTGCAAAGACAACAATCTCTCCTCCAATGTCAGCAAAATGAAGGAGCTGGTCATCGACTTCAGGAAGTGGAGTGGAGGACACCCCACTGTCTGTATCAGTGGTGCTGAGGTGGTTGAGAGCTTCAGGTTCCTAGGAGTAAATATCACCAACGATCTATCCTTGTCCATCTACATCGATGCATCAGTTAAGAAAGCACACCAATGCCTCTACACCCTCAGAAGGCTAAGGAAATTTGACATGTCCACAATGACTTTTACCAACTTTTATAGATGGACCATAGAAAGCATCCTATCCGGATGCATCACAGTTGGGTATGGCAACTGCTGTGCCCAAGAGCGCAAGAAATTACAGAGAGTTGTGAACATAGCCCAGTCCATCACGAAAACCAGCCTTTCTTCCACTGACTCCACCTACACTTCCCGCTACCTCAGGAAAGCAGCCAACATAATCAAAGATCCCTCCCACCTGGTTATATACTCTTCCACTCTCTTCCATCGGGCAGAAGATACAAAAGTTTGAAAACACGTATCAGCAGATTTAAGAACAGCTTCTTTGCCATTGTTATCAGACTTATGAATAGACCTCTCATATATTAGAGTTGATCTTTCTCTGCAGCTGTAACACTGTGTTCTGCATTCCGTTCTATTACCCTAATGTGGTTATGTAAAGTATGATTTGTTTGGGTAGCACACAATACAGTACTTTTCACTGTACCTTGGTACATATGACAATAATATATCAAATCAAATTATCCCGAGACAGGGCTCTCATGTGCTACATTCTCCAATCAGAGAATGCAGTCTCTTGGTATCTTCCCGAGAAGCTCCTTTGTTTGTCTCAATAATATAATGAAAGCATGTCCTGAATGGAGAGTAGGGGCTAGTTATTCACATCATACAATTGCTGGATTGTTGATGAACAAAAACGTAATAAAAATTTCAGAGTTGATAAGCAGCGTATCCTAGAGGTACAATAATATCATAAACAGTGTTTTAGTCCTATTTTCTAATTCTGAATATGCTATGGAACTGCACAATTTTCCATTTCAATGTTTAAAAACTTAAAACCAATTTGGAATTAAGAATCCAAAAGGTTTAAGTTCAGAATTAATGCTTAAATCAGCTATGACTATAATATAAAATTGTTTTAATTTATTCCCAAAAAGACCTGCCAGATGTGTGCACTTTGTTTGCATACATTCCCTTCACTGGTAGTGTGTCATTAAAACTAGATAGCAGGTTTTCAGTTTTATCTGTAACTGAACTTTAAAGTTTAATGATTGAAAATGGTGGAAGTACTCCTGTTGGGAATACTCTCTCTAGACAGTGCCAACATATCAGGTCAATTAACCTTTCATCAGAATCGGTAAAAGGTAGATGCAACTGTTTAAGTGAAAAGGAGAGGGAAGGAACAAAAGAGAAAAGTCTGGTGGGATAGAAGACAAGAGGCTTAAATGATAAATAGGTGGTGTGAGGCTAAAAGGTGGTAACATCAAGTATTGAAATAAAAAAGGCGCGAATGTCAGAATGATAAATAACTGCTGTCGACTAGCAAAGAGAAAAGAAACAAAAGTGGGGGCAGAGATTGTGATCTGAGGCTGGTGGTTGAGAGCTGAGGATAAAGGGAATTCCATCCTTATTCTGGGAAAGGTAGGGTTGCGTAGAGGTCTGGCAAGCTAGATGACTACATTACTGTTTTTATTAGGCAGCAGTTCACCATTCTCCATTTAGATCTACATATGACCTTTAATTTCCTTAAATATCCTTGGCCTTGCAGCAGCAATCCTTTTTTCACTTATCACCCTTGACTTCCACTCCATATACGGCAGGAGGCTGAAGGTGACAATTATCAGATTAACCATGATTTCCTTCAATGGCTGAGCATATCTGATGGGCTGAATGGCCTATTTCTGCTCCTATGACTTATAGTCCTTATGGTCAATGGGATCACCACTCATTCTTCTTAGCTCCAGTGTGTGGGCCCACTTTATTGAGTTTCTCATCACACGACAACCCTCTCATCTCAGACACCAATTTAGAATATCTACCTCGTCAACAGCTGCTATACATTGCATGGCCTAACCTCTTCCTCCCTTCCCTCCTACAGGCCAAGGCAAGGCAAGATATCCATTGGGGAGTCAAAGACCTGGAGGTATTATTGCTGGACTGTTAATCCAGACACCCAGGTAATGTCCTGAGGACCCAGGTTCAAATCCCGCCATGGCAGATGATGAAATTTGAAATCAATTTTAAAAATCTGGAATTAAGAATCTGATGATGCCAGGAATCAATTGTTGATTGTCAGAAAAACACATCTGGTTCACTAATTGTCCTTTAGGGAAGGAAACTGCCATCCTTACCTGGTCTGGCCTACATGTGACTCCAGACCCACAGCAATGTAGTTGACCTTTAGCTGCCCCCTGGGCAATTAGGGATCAATAATAAATGCTTGCCTAGCCAGCGATGCCCTCATTGAATGAATGAATTAAAAAAAGATAGAGTAGCGTTTATTTTAAAGTGAAGTCCTCAGAGCATCTCAGGAAGAAATGTTGATTGAATGCTAGGGGCTAAGTGAGAGAGACAGTTTACTTCGGGGACAAGGTTGGTGTAGGAACCACGGGAATGACCCTGCAGGACTAAGAGGCATGGTCAGCGCAAGATCAGGTCCAGTGGTGCATAACGTTTGGGTAGGTGCGACAGTCCTGAACAAGCATGTGAACCGTATGAAAGTTCCAAACTGGCAAATGGTATGGGAGCAAAATGTGCCTGGCTCCTCGACAGGCTTTTTGACTGTTGCAGAATCCGTGAACTCTCCCTGTGGATCAAGTGTTGAAGATACCACGGAATCTGGGATGGACACAGTGGATGTTATCGCCTCAACGCCTTTGCTGCCTGAAGAAGAGAATGAATTTATTTTAAGGCACTGTAGCACAAGAGGTGAGCTACAGTGTGTTACACACTGCCCATATCAAAGACAGAGTTGAAGGAACATGACCTGGTGTTAAAATGCCCCAGGAGGAGCTAGAAAACAAAAGGAACCATACTATATCCTCGGACTGAAAGGGAGAGGGATGTAGTGGTCGTAACAAGGTCAGTCAGATGGACCTCATAGATTATGAGTTCCCTGATTGGGACTGATAATCTGGTCCAACAGGGAGCCCTGGCTGACAGATATAAACAGGAGTGTCAGAGGTTCTGTTCACTGAGAGCTGGCTGTGAGGGAGCCGGATCAGTGTCAAGGACCCTCCACGTGTGAACAAAGGGTGACTTGGTGATGGGATACTGGCTTCCGTGGAGTTATTTCACAAACTGTCATCAGTACATGTACTAAACTCTGTGTATATTTGAAGCAGTTTATTGTTCAACATTAACTACTTAATTCATCCAAATAATAATCATTCTTCTTCCATAGTAATGATGACATAAAGTCATTCAAAATCACGTACTGCAATGTTTTTACTGATTGGGAATCAGCCTTTGTTGACTTTGAGTGAAACAGCCTAGAAGATAATCAGATCACTGTGGAATCAATAGTAATATTGTGATTGACTACTGCTGGTGTACTTGCTTGTAATGTTTCTCAGAATTTATATTGTATGCTCAGTTACCCTCAACACGATGACTTCGTTTGATTTTGGCATGACTGCCAATCACACTGTAAGGTTACTTTTAAAGTGTTCTGGATAGATTTTTAAATGTTTTATTTTAAAACAGTTATGATTGATTGTTTTAACCAGTGGAAAGGGGATAGAATGTAACAATAAATTGTGTATATCATCTCATTGGTTTATATTTGGCACTTGGCCTTCCTTATATGAAGACAATCATCAACATGCTAAAACTCTCAATGCAGCATGCCTTCTTGTTCAATACTGTTTAAATCCATCAGCCAACAGATCAATCTGATTAGGTAAAGCCAATACTGAAGAGGGGTGCTGGATCTTTCTAAAAATACGGAAACTTCAGCTTGCTGTAGCTTACCTTACCAGCATATGATTATTAGAAACCATTAACTGCCATGTCAATAATTATGTATATGAAAATATATTACATTGTACCATTATGTCAGTGATTTCCACATACTTGTTGTTAATTTCAACCTTGAAGTCTAATTTGAAAACTCTATTTCAAATAATATAAAGAAATTATATTTTATAAAGGCACTAGGGTATATTTAGTTCAGCATTGTAATTCCATCTTGCAGGTTAGTCTATGAGGTTGTTTCCAGAACAAAGCACTGAGTAAAACTACACTCTGTGCATAAGTAACAGCATCTCAGTGCTTCTAATATTTTCTGTGTATCAGCTGTGAACATTGGGGAGAAATGACACAGGAGCTGAAGGCTAGCTGATTGAGAAGGTATCTTTCTGGCCCTGCTTTGCTCATGCATGTCTTCTGTGAACACAACAACCATTTTTGGCTTATCAGGTACAATAGAATGATCTCTAAATTATGTGTTTGGTTCTTTTCTTTTGGTGCTTATCAGGTGAAGAATGCATGCTGTGAAGTAAAACATTTTTCTCCTTCTGACATTTAATCTCGACATCAGGCATAGGGACAGGAGGAGGTCATTCGGCCTCTAGAGCCTGTTCCACTATGGAATTTGATTATAGCTGATCTTTATCTTATCTCCATATACCTACCTTGGAACCATATGCCTTTATATCTCTAACAAACAAAAACCATCTCCACTTTCACTACTCCCTGAACCTCTCAGTTTTGAAATTTTCAATTTTTCAACCATTTTTTGCAGAGAGAATTCTGGGTTTGCACAACCCTTTGAGTGATGAAGTAGTTCCTGACTACTAAACAGCCCAATTTTAATTTTAAGGTAATGCCCCTTATTCTAGGTGCCCCCATTCTGTGGCATGACTATAAGACTAACTGCAGATAAAGTTCATTTTATTATAACTCAGCAATATAATAATCTCAACCTGAAATTCATCTCCTACTTGCAGACAATGATTAACTCTTTCCATTTAACAAGATGCAGAGAGATTTAGGAAAGAAATTCCATAACTTGAGACCCAGGCAATTGAGGATGTGGATGCCAATGTAAAGAACTTAAATGTACTGATATGCAAGAGGCCAGTATTTGAGAAGTAGAGAGATTACCTAGGGTTTTAGGCCCGGAGGAGGTAGATAGGATGGGGCAAACCCATGGAGGACTTTAAAGTTAAGATTGGGAATTTTAAAATCAAGTTTTTGCTGGACCAGTAAGAGATGTTGGATAAACTAAGTATTAATATTTTAGTTAATCGTTGTGAATGGAAATTGTACAGAAATAAAAAAAAGTGCAGAAGCCTAAAATTGACAACTTTTTGCTTCAACAGTTCAAGTAACATTTTGTATTTATAATTTTCTAAAAATGCATTTTATTTGTTTTACGTGCTTCTCCAGAGTTTGATAGACTGCAAAAGTGTTCACTTGATCAGGTCTTGTAAGTCTCTGGTGTTGAGTTAATGCTTCCCATCAGAAACAAAAAAACAGATCAAATAAATCATATATTAATGAGAGCATACTTACACGTAGGAACTAATGAACATTACAGTTTATTCAAGTGTAATTTAGTAAAAGACTGTTCAAATACAATTATTCATCTGTGACCTGAGTTCGCATGGGGAATTTTTGAATGTGCCAGACCTTAAAATTATTGCAAGTCAATGAAAATTTTGTTTCATTTGATTTTCTCTTTACAATATTTGATGTTCCTCATGGATCATGCATGACTTGTGCTCAGATGCCTCTGTGTATAGTATAGAACTATTTCTTTGGAAAACCTTGCATTTATACAGTTCATCTCTCATCTAAAAGCACTTTACAGGGTTACTTTTGAAGTGCAATAATGTTGTAATGTGGGCTAACGGCAACCTATCTGCACACAGATGGGTCCCACAAATAAAAGTTGTAATAACCAGATCTACTTTTTTTGAATTACAATGGTTATAGGATAAATGTTAGCCAGACTAACAAAGAGAATCCCCCTGCTCTATCTCAAAGTAACTCCATGGCAAATTTTATATTCATCTGGGAGGATAGTGTAGGCCTGAGTTTAATATTTCATCTAATATTCCCTCAGTATTGCACTGGAATGTCAGTCTAGATTGTATGCTTAGTTCTCTGCAATGGGTCTGTGAACTCACAACCTTCTGATTCAATGGCACTGAACCATGTCTGACAGGATAGATTAAAAAGAAAACTTTGGTGTAATGTAACGTAATCTCAAAGTTCGCAGATGACGCAAAACTGAAAAATGCAATGAACAGTACGGATAGTTGCAGGCTTACTATGGTGTAACAGTATGGGCCTAATAATTCATGAACAGCGTACACCACAGGATTAAATCATACAGTTCTTTAAGCATCTGATCCATCAAAAGTGCTTGAAGTGTGAAGCAAAGCGAGGAACTGTCAGGTGCTAGTTAATATTGCGGAACCCTTATTTCATTCTTCAGTTCCACTGAACCATTTTCAGTTTTGCTGCAGTGCATTGTGAATTCCATGCCTTTACCATTTACACTGCAAGAAGAAAGTGACATTTTCAAAGCTTCATGATGTGTAACAGGATCATCCTGTGCTGCTTGGATGGTCACATTGGCAAGTTCTTACTACCAAACTACATCCAACTCAAATCTTTGTGCTAATTGTGGTAACTTATCTTTGTTTATTTGAATAACATGATACATAATACACATCATTAGAACATGCATGTTTTTGAGGAGTTCAGTGGCAGACAATTAGAACATAGAACATTACAGTGCAGTACAGGCCCTTCGGCCGTCAATGTTGCGCCGACCTGTGAAACCAATCTGAAGCCCATCTAACCTAAACTATTCCATTATCATCCATATGTTTATCCAATGACCATTTAAATGCCCTTAAAGTTGGCGAGTCTACTACTTTTGCAGGCAGGGCACTCCACGCTCCTACTACTCTCTAACATCTGTCCTATATCTATCACCCCTCAATTTAAAGCTATGTCCCCTCATGCTAGCCACCACCATCCGAGGAAAAAGGCTCCCACTGTCCACCCTATCTGATCCTCTGATCATCTTGTATGTCTCTATTAAGTCACCTCTTAACCTTCTTCTCTCTAACGCAAACAGCCTCAAGTCCCTCAGCCTTTCCTCATAAGACCTTCCCTCCATACCAGGCAACATCCTGGTAAATCTCCTCTGCACCCTTTCCAATGCTTCCACATCCTTTCTATTAGGCGGTGCCCAGAACTGTACGCAATACTCCAAGTGCGGCCGCACCAGACTTTTGTACAGCTGCAACATGACCTCATGGCTCTGAAACTCAATCCCTCTACCAATAAAACCTAACACACCGTACGCCTTCTTAACAACCGTATCAACCTGGGTGGCAACTTTCAGGGATCTATGCACATGGACACCGAGATCTCTCTGCTCATCCACACTACCAAGAATCTTACCATTAGCCCAGTATTCTGTATTCCTGTTACTCCTTCCAAAATGAATCACCTCACACTTTTCCGCATTAAACTCCATTTGCCACCTCTCAGCCCAGCTCTGCAGCTTATCTATGTCCCTCTGTAACCTGCAACATCCTTCCGCACTATCCACAACTCCACCGACTTTGGTGTCATCCGCAAATTTACTAACCCATCCTTCTACACCCTCATCCAGGTCATTTATAAAAATGACAAACAGCAGTGGCCCCAAAACAGATCCTTGAGGTACACCACTAGTAACTGAACTCCAGGATGAACATTTCCCATCAACCACCACCCTCTGTCTTCTTACAGCTAGCCAATTTCTGATCCAAACCGCTAAATCACTCTCAATCCCATGCCTCCGTATTTTCTGCAATAGCCTACCATGGGGAACCTTATCAAACGCTTTACTGAAATCCATATACACCACATCAACCGCTTTACCCTCATCCACCTGTTTGGTCACCTTCTCAAAGAACTCAATAAGGTTTGTGAGGCACGACCTACCCTTCACAAAACCATGTTGACTATCCCTAAGCAAATTATTCCTTTCTAGATGATTATAAATCCTATCTCTTATCATCCTTATAATTTGGATATTTGACATTGTATTTTACAGAGAAAAATTAAGAGAGTCAAACGTAGACTTGTAGTTTTGCATTTTGAAGAACTAAAGTATTAACTTGCTTTATAAATTAATTTGTTGATCACATAGGGTAAGTTGATGGATAAACAAGCAAAGCTTTATCAATCAATACTTGCTGAGCGATAACCTGCTCTCTGACACTCAGTTTGGGTTCTGCCAGGGCCACTCAGCTCCTGAACTCATTACAGCCTGAATCTAAATTTGGGGAAAAGAGCTGAACTCCAAAAGTAACAATGATATTACCATCAAAATAGCTCTTAATCAAGTCAAGCATCAAGGAGCCCTAACAAAACTAAAGTCGATGATGATCAATGAGAAAATTCTCCTGACACATACCTAGCACAAAGGAATATGATTGTTGTTTTCGGAAGTCAATCATCTCAGTCCTCAGACGTCAGTTCTGGGGTTCTACAAGGTAGATATTCTTAATCAACCTATTCAGAGACATTATTACACATCTCTGGAGCAGTTGGGACTTGAACACAGACCTCCTGTCTCAGAGGTAGGGACATTACCACTGTGTTTCAAGCACCCTTAAGCTCCACAGAGTAAACCAACCTCTTCAAACATGATACGATACACTTGTGGAGAAGTTTGGTATTGAAATCAGGCCTCCTGTTCCAGAAGCAGTGACACTACCACTGCACCACAGGAGCCCCCACGTTCCACAGGGTAGATATTTTTAATCAACCTGTTCAGGGATGTCATGATGTACCTCTTAAGCAGGTGAAACTTGAACCTGGACCTCCTGGCTCAGAGGTAGGGATGCAATCACTGTGTCACAAAAGCCCCAAGTTCCAAAGGGTAATGCCCTAAGCCCAACTATCTTCAGCTGCTTCATCAATGACCATCCATCCATCAAAAGTTCAGAAGTAGAGATACTTTCTTAAAATTACACAATCAGCACTATTCATGATTTGTCAGACACTGAAGAAGTATATGCAGCAAGACCGGGATAACAGTCAGGCTTCGGTTGATAAGTAGCAAGCAATATTCACACCACATAAGTGCCAGGAAATGACCTTCTCTAGAAGTGGATATCTCACCACTGCCCCTTGAGGTTCAATAATATTACCATTATTGAATCCCCTATGTTCAACATTCTGGGGTGTTACCATTGACCAGAAACTGAACTGGACTAGCCATATAAATTCTGTGGCTACAACAGCAGATCAGAAGCTAGGAAGTCTATACCATGTAACTCACCTCCTGCTCCCTAGTGCCTGTTTATTATCTACAAGGTACACGTTAACAATGTGATGGAATAATCTTTATTTGCCTGGATAGCTGCAGTTCCAACAACACCAAAGAATTTTGACAGCATCTAGGACAATGTAGCACACTTGACTAACACTTCACCTATCACCTTCGACATTCAATTCCGTTACCAGTGACGCAGTGGCGACAATCTGTACCATCTGCAACTGTGTTGTCCCATCTGTTTGCATGGACATATGGGAGAAGCACATTTCCATTTTTTTCTAACTCAGGGGTATAGTGAGCAGATGCAGATTTCTGAAGGATAAGGTTTGGTACAACAATAAGCAGGAATTTCTGAAAAATATAGCTAAAACAATAAATTGATAACGTAAAGAAATATGTAATAAAGAAAAATGACCATTGCAGAGGAGATAAATAATCCAACCTTTTTTTAACCATCTCAGTCAAGAAGCAGAACTAGACAGAGACAGTCTAGACCCCAAGTCCTATATCACCAGTGAAGGGGAAGGGGAGTGGAGATCAGGGCCAAACCAACTTGGTTTGAACTTGGGTTGCCTTTCAGTTTTTTGGCTTTCCTCCTCCCTTAGCCTTCTTTGTGGTTATGGTTTTAGTGAGCAGTATTTGTGGATATCTTCTTGGCTCAATCTGTCTCAGGGTTCACACACACACTCTGTCTCATTCCCTCTCCACCCACTCACGTCCTCTTAGATACATTCGCTCCTCCCATACACACATACTTCTTCTCTCCCACATGCACACATTCTCTCTCTTGCTCCTTCCAACATGCACGTGGTCTCTCTATCACCCTTCCACACAGATACACTTTCTCTTGCTGCCTCTCACGTGTATACACTCTCTCTTGCACACGTCCACAATCACTCACTCCCTCACTGTCTCTCTCTCTCACACACATGCTTCCTCCCTATATGTGAAATGTTCGGATTTGCCATGATCTTATTGAATGTTGGAACATGATTGATGGGCCGAGTGGCCTACTACTGCTCCTAATTCGTACGTTTGTATGCATGTTTATATTTGCTCCATCAAAACCTTCATCTGAGTCCTCGAGAGCTACCCCTTTCCGTTGGGCTGGCTGCAAACTACTGGTGTGCAGTGACTAACCATATGCTGATCCCACCTCAATGATATCCTCCAAAGTTCGTACAATGTTAATATCTCAGCTGCTGATTGCGACAATCAAATCAAGTGATGGTGCTTCTTCAATACAAATACACCTTTATACACCTGCTTTATCCTGGCTGGGCAGGAAGCTGTTCTTGGCTATCTGAAAGCCTAAATACAGAACAGGAGAGTTGGGTTGAGAAAATTGGGATTAATACAGAAAAGAAGAGGTCTGTGGTCACACTGTCTTCATACTGCATAGGATTTGAGAAGGTGCTTAAAGTAGGAAAATATTGCTCTGTGCAATGCCAGTTACAAAAGCTTGAGTAACCATCAATCCAATTGTTTTCAACATTATCTCCTGCTGCCTTGCGTTATGTGTGACCTCATTCTGCAAGAGAGAGAGGTTAGAATGTCAGCGAATATGTTGTGGTGTGTTTGGATAATGTGCCTGAATAACATAGAAGAATGAAGCTTGCAGCATTGCTGAGTGTGTGAGGGTGATACGGGGCATCTGAATATTTAGCATGAGTCCCAATTGCTAGAGATTGCTGATGGTGAATGATGAGAGTGTGATGGTGAGGTGGTTAGGAGATGACATTTGAAGATGCATTTACTGACCTTGTGCCCATTGAACTTTGTGTGGTACATCTGCCATATGTTTCAGGCAAGTCTCTTTGAATTGACTTCCATAGCCACCATTTCATCTTCAGTCTGGGCCTTGACGGGCTCCTGCACCTTGCATAAGCATGATCACTGCTATGTTTTCCACCCCTTGAAGAAGGCCTTCGGTGTCCTGCCAGAGATCCTTGCGGTTCTCTGTCTGCCCTGCTGCTCCTTTGGAACTTTTAATCCTTGTCTGAGGTACATTTTCAACACTGCCTCCAGCCAGAATGCTCTTTCTGTTTATGAAATGAAAGCTGGCAGAAACCCATGCTGCCACGCTTGAATGTGGGTCTCCTGCTGACACAGCAGCACCTTTTGTTCTCATTACAATCAACCTGATGAAAAGGCTGCATTAAGTTTTCATGAAGTCTTGGAAACCTCTTCAAAATTCCAAAGTGCCAGACACAGGATAATTGTGCATTGGAACCACTGCGCCTGATAACTGATGCTCTACTTATTAACTCATTAATTGTTCATCACAGCTGCATTAACATCAGTGTTGCATCTTCACTGAATTTTGCCATCTATCTGTCCAAGCACACCCCACTATAAATCTAGTAAGAAAGGCACAGGGCTAGAAGTGAATACAATAAACTGACCCTTCAAAATACATCTAACATGTTAGCAATAATTGTACAGTTTGGCTCTTAATACAGCTGAAGTACTCAAAAGCTTTAAGCATCAGAGTTCCAGGCTCATTAAAAGAAAAGCTGTACACATATTTTAGAGCAAGCAGACATTATTGGTTTATTTTTCTCCCACAGTGCAGTTTATTGACTTTTATGTTATATTTCTAAATATATTTGCCCATGAGACACAGTGGAATTTGAGAGAGGGCAAGGATAATATGTGCAATGCATTTAGAAGTCCAATTATTCCAGTTGATTATATAGTGCCAGTTCATGAAGTTATTCATTCTGCATGAAATTAAACTGGATTTGTTTTGTCAGCATTCCTAATGTAATCTTTGGTTTATTTTTCTTTTTCTTTTCAATATATATTCTACCTAAAAGTCATTGTTAAAGTTATCCACACTATCAGCAAAAGTGCCAAGACACACGCACTTATTCTGAGAAAAAAGTTTTATAACACAGAAACAGACAGCCAAATCAAATCAGCATTCCGACCTCCGTAGTTGCAATTCTTCAAAATTGACCCCAATGCTTCCGAATCACACTTTTTCCACTGACATAGCAGCAAAATACGACTCCTCAACTGGAGCTCATCCATTCCATCCATTTCTTTTCTTTGTTTTCTCTTTTTATGTCTTTTTTCCCTTATTTCTTCTTACCTCTCAACCTCAGCGTGGACTCCCGGCCTCAGCATGGACTCCCAGCCTCGAGAGCATCAAGGTGAAGCCCAGCACAGTCTAGAAGCGAGGCTCACACAGTCTGGAGGCTAGGTGCTGGCATGGACTAGGTTGGAAGGACTGTTATTCTGAACTTTTTATTCCTTTAATTTTCTAATTTATTCCTATGATATTGTACTTTTGTACATAAGATGGTGCGAAGGTCTGTAATGTTGGACTTTATATGTCTGTATTTTTCTAATTTTTTTCCTAAGATTTTGTACTTAAGAATGTACCTAGGTACATTTGTACATAATATGGTGCCGTAAATGGCGACTTGTAAACTTTTCACTGTACCCATGTGACAATAAAGCTAATTTATAATTCTAATTCTAATTTTGAATAACCAGTCCAAAACTCTGTTAATAATCAATTCGAGGCACTGGGTTTGTATCTTAAACAGAAGACATAACTATGTATTAACAATACAGTAACTTTGGAGGAGCAAAATTAAACCACAGAATAATCTAGTTGATGTGTATGACTTAATCTCAAAAGACATTGTTTTAAGCCCCATTTACATAAAAGATAGACAAACAAACAGTTAAGGGATAAAAAAAATAACAAACTGACCAAATTACTTCAGTGGTTTTCACGATACTTTGTTCGACAGGCACAGATGATCGTTTCATGGTTGATTTTCTGAAGACATCAAGCAGGGTCACCTTTTTAGTCCACTGTGAGGAAGCCTGAGAAACTGATAACTTAGTTTCTATTTTCTGAACTTCCAATAGCTGATAACAGGGGGGTCCAGCAGGGAGCTTTCAAACCGTCATGCTGTGATATCAACTACCTAATCCCTTCTCTCAGAAACACAGTCCAAAAACCAGTTTAAACCCTGGCCTTGCCCTCTGTTTGACCATCATATCCCCTTCCAGACTTGCTGGCACCAGTTCCCAGGTACTGACACCGTTAGTGGTCAAACATCTGCTATCTTGTTAAGCACATTGCTTTCCCCTGATGTTGAGGAGTCTATAGAATCCTCTCGATCAAAAACCAACCAGCAATTAACTTCCAGGCCTTGCCTCACAAACTGTTTGTTGTCTTTTTTTAAACATGCAGCTGCTCACAATTCAAAGGTCATCTTCAACTCACAGTTCCAAACCAAAATTGAACATAGAATAAACATAAAAGTAATGAAAAATCTGCCAGGGTTCTCATAAAAGGCCCACTGGATCATGTGCCAAACAGGGACCTAAGAGGACAACAGGCCTGCCTGGAGCTGGGGAAATTGCAGTCAAGGTTTGAAGAGCCCTTAAGCGGTCATTAATTGACTACTTTTAGGTCCTGTGAAGGTGGGTTGGGCAGGGTCAGGAAAACCGTCCTCTCTGTGTGTAGGCCGTGAAGATTCCATCCTGTATAATCTAATTCTGTTACACTCCTCATAGAGACCTTTAACCTTTAACAAAACAATAAAAATCAGGAGCAGTTCTTTGCCATTCAGGCCATCAAGTCTGTTCGGCCATTCAGTAGTATCATGGTTGATTTGTGGCCTGAATGTTACTTTTCTCTTTACTCTTTGACACGTTTATCAATCAAAAATCTGTCTAACTCAGTCTTGAATATATACAATGACTCAGCCTCTATTGTAACCAATGGAAGAGAATTCAAAATTACAAAGATTCTCTGAAAGAAGAAATTCCATCTCATCTCAACTGTAAAAGACCCCTTATCCAACACAAACAGCTAAAGCTAGCTGAAAGAATGACACAGGATTTCGCATCTTAAAACTTTTACAATAACAAATGTCTAAAAGAATTCTAGACACAATTTTCCTTTTCTAGGCAATTTTACTTTAAACTTCTTCTTTTGTACTTATTACTGCACTCTCCTTGAAATTACAGTTCTTATTGAAACAGTTCACAATTGTCCCCACCTTCCAGAAGATTTCCAGATTCATGCTTCGCCACGTAATAGCTTCAAGGGACTATCTTCAGGCATTTTCTACAGATTTCACAGAGTTTCTTGAAACCACCTCCAACAGTAAAGACTGTTCCACTAATTCTTCTTTTTCTTGGCCATGGCAAAATAAATCTCCCAAAATCCATGGAAGGTTGCAGGATGTGTATCTTTGATTAGATACTGCTCCTTCCCACATCTTGTTATGGTAATTCACAAAGGCAAGCTGCCTTTTCCCATTGACTGACCATACAAGATCATTATTCTGTGATATTCACTGATTTGTAAGGAAACCTATAATCTAATCTCAAAAATTGCTTCCTCTGCCCTGTTCCCCACAGCAATTCAAACATATTAATGCTGTTCCCCTCAATAATAAGTATACCGTTTTGGATACTGTTGTGGGGAGGGTGGTTGGGGGACGATCTACCAAGGGAAGGCCAAAGCAGACAGGTCTCTGGCACTGAGCCTGGCCCAGTGGCACAGAAGGGAAGGGGGGAGAATAGGAGAGCAAGTGTAGTGGGGAATTCAATAGTAAGAGGCACAGACCGGCGGTTCTGTGAACAAGACGAACGGATGGTATGTTGCCTCCCGGGTGCTAGGGTCCATGACGTCTCGGATCGTGCCTTCAAGATCCTTAAGGGGGAGGGTGAGCAACCAGCAGTCATGGTACACATCAGTACCAATGACATAGGTAGAAAAAGGACTAAGAATGTGGAAAACGAGTACAGGGAGTTAGGTTGGAAGCTGAAGTCCAGGACAAACAGGGTAGTTATCTCTGGATTACTACCAGTGCCACGTCATAACGAGGTAAGAAATAGGGAGAGAGTGCAGCTAAACACGTGACTGCAGGGCTGGTATAGGAGGGAGAGCTTCCATTATGTGGATAATTGGAGCACATTCTGGGGAAGGTGGGACCTGTACAGTAAGGACGGGTTGTACCTGAACCGGAAGGGCACAAATATCCTGGGAGGGAGGTTTGCTCGAGCTATACGGGGTGGTTTAAACTAGATTGGCCGGGGGTGGGGAATCGGATTTGTAATTCAGAGGACGAGGTATTCAGCCTTCCAACAGACACAACAGGGAGTGATGTTGTTAATAAAGAAATGCGGTTGATGGAGCGTAATTGTGGACACAGGGATGGTCTGAAGTGTGTAGACTTCAATGCTAGAAGTATCAGAAATAAGGCGGATGAACTTAGAGCATAGGTCAGTACTTGGAACTATGATGTTGTGGCCATTACAGAAACTTAGGTAACTCAGGGACAGGAATGATTGTTGGAAGTTCCGGGATTTAGATGCTTTAAAAGAAATAGGGAGGGTGATAAAAGAGGTGGGGGAGTGGCATTGCTGGTCAGGGCTAGTATAGCAGCTACTAATAGGCAGTTGGAGAATGATATGTCTACAGAGTCAGTTTGGGTTGAGGTCAGGAACAAATAAGGAGCAGTCACTTCGTTGGGGTTTTTTTACAGACCCCCTAATAGTTGCAGAGAAGAGGAGGAGCGGATTGGGAGGCAGATACTGGAAAGGTGCAGAAGTCACAGGGTTGTAGTCATGGGTGACTTCAACTTTCCAAATATTGATTGGAAACTTTTTAGTTGTAATAGTTCAGATGGAGCAGATTTTGTCCAGTGCATTCAGGAAGGATTCCTGACACAGTATGTAGATAGACCAACACGAGGAGAGGCCACTTTGGATTTGGTGCTTGGCAATGAACCAGGCCAAGTGTTAGACCTGTTGGTAGGAGAGCATTTTGGCGGTAGTGATCATAACTCTGTTACTTTTACAATAGTCATGGAAAAAGGATGTATTGGCACTGGAGGGGGTGCAAAGGAGGTTCACTAGGTTGATTCCGGAGTTGAGGGGGTTGGCTTATGAGGACAGACTGAGTAGATTGGGATTATATTCATTGGAATTCAGAAGATTGAGGGGGGATCTTATAGAAACATATAAAATTATGAAGGGAATAGATAAGATAGAAGTAGAGAGGATGTTTCCACTGGCAGGTGAAGCTAGGACAGGAGGGCATAGCCTCAAGATTAGAGGGAGCAGATTTAGGACTGAATTGAGAAGGAATTTCTTCACCCAGAGGGTTGTTAATCTATGGAATTCCTTGCCCAGTGAAGTAGTTGACGCTACTTCAGTAAACGTTTTTAAAGAAAAGGTAGATTTTTTTTGAACAATAAAGGAATTAAGGGTTACGGTGAGAACGCGGGTAAGTGGATCTGAGTCCACGAAAAGATCAGCCATGATCTTATTGAATGGCGGAGCAGGCTCGAAGGGCCAGACGGCCTACTCCTGCTCCTAGTTCTTATGTTCTTATGTTTTTTAAAAGGATAAGTACATATAGCAGGGTAAGGTTTATAATTGGGGGAAGGGTAATTATAATTCTGTTAGGCAAGAACTGGGTAACATAAAATGGGAACAGATGTTGTCAGGGAAGAGCACTATTGAAATGTGGAGATTGTTTAAGGAATGCATACTTCGTGTGCTCGATATGTTTGTCCCTAGCAGGCAGGGAAGATGCGGTCAAGCAAGGGAACCTTGGTTCTCAAGAGAGGTTGAACAACTGGTTATGGGGAAGAAGGATGCTTACATAAGGTTTAGGAAACAAGGATCGGAAAAGGCTCTAGAGGGATACAAGTTAGCCAGGAAGGAGCTGAAGAAAGGGCTTAGGAGAGCTATAAGGGGGCATAAGAAAACCTTGGCAGATAGGATCAAGGAAAACTCTAAGGCTTTTTACACATATGTGAGGAATAAGAGAATGACCAGAGAAGGGGTAGGGCCAATCAAGGACTGTAAAGGGAATTTGTGCACGGAGCCTAAAGAGATAGGAGAGGTCCTTAATGAATACTTATCTTCGGTATTCACAACTGAGAGGGACCTAGTTGTAGGGGAGGACATTGTGAAACAGGCTGGTAGGCTAGAAGAGGTGGATGTTAGCAAGGAAGATGTACTAGGAATTTTGAGGAACTTGAAGGTAGATAATTCCCCCGGGCCTGATGGGATTTATCCAAGGATTCTGTGGGAAGCGAGGGAAGAGATCGCAGGGCCTTTGGCGATGATCTTTTCGTCCCCACTGTTCACGGGTATAGTGCCGGAAGACTGGAGAGAGGCAAACGTCATCCCTTGTTCAAAAAAGGGAATAGGGATAACCCTGGAAATTGCAGGCTTGTTAGTCTTACTTCAGTGGTGGGCAAATTATTGGAAAGGGCTATAAAAGATAGGATTTATGATCACTTGGATAGGCACAGTTTGATTCATGATAGTCAGCATGAATTTGTGAAGGGTAGATCATGCATCACAAACCTTATTGAATTCTTTGAAGAGGTGACCAAACACATGGATGAAGGTAGAGCAGTGGATGTGGTATACATGGATTTAAGTAAGGCGTTTGATAAGGTTCCCCATGGTAGGATCATGCAGAAAGTAAGGAGGCATGGGACCAGGGGAAATGTGGCAGATTGGATTCAGAATTGGCTGACCCTTAGAAGACAAAGGGTGGTAGTGGACGGAAAATATTCAACATGGTGCTCAGTTACAAGTGGTGTACCACAAGGATCTGTTCTGGCCCCTCTTCTATTTGTGATTTTTGTAAATGATTTGGATGTAGGAGTGGAAGGGTGAATTAGTAAGTTCGTGGACGATACGAAGGTGGGTCGAGTTGTGGATAGTGCAGAGGGCTGTTCTAGGTTACAAAGGGACATTGATAGGATGCAGAGCTGGGCTGAGAAGTGGCAGATGGAGTATAACCTTGAAAAGTGTGAGATGATTCATTTTGGAAGGACAAACATGAAAGCAGAATACAGGGCTAACAGAAAGATTCTTGGCAGTGTGGAGGAGCAGAGGGATCTTGGAGTTCCCTGAAAGCTGCCACCCAGGTGGATAGAGTTGTTAAGAAGGCGTATGGTGTGTTAGCTTTCATTAATAGAGGGATTGAATTCAAGAGCCGTGAAGTTATGCTCCAGCTATACAAAACCCTGGTTCAGCCACAGCAGGAGTATTGTGTCTAGTTCTGGTTGCCTCATTACAGCAAAGATATGGAAGCATTGGAAAAGGTGCAGAGGAGATTTACTAGGATGTTGCCTGGAATGGAGGGAAGGTCTTACGAGGAAAGGTTGAGAGCTGGGGCTTTTCCCTTTAGAACGACGAAGGATGAGAGGTGACTTGATAGAGATGTACAACATGAAAAGAGGTATAGATAGAGTGGACAGCTGGAGACTTTTTCCTAGGGTGGAGGTAGCTATTACGAGGGGGCATAGTTTTAAAGTGAGTGAAGGTAGATATAGGGGAGACGTCAGAGGTAGGTTCTTTACTCAGAGAGTGGTCGGGGCATAGAATGAATTGCTGGAGAGGGTAGTGGAGTCGGCCTCATTAGGGGCATTTAAGCGGCTATTAGATAGGCATATGGATGATAGTATAAGGTAGGGGTGGAGGTTAGATGGACCTTAGGTTTAGGGTAAAAGTTCAGCACAACATCGTGGGCCGAAGAGCCTGTATTGTGCTATACTGTTCTATGTTCTAATGAGGAAAATTAGCTATCCTTGATCCTAACTCCCCTTCACCTTAGAAACAAATGAACAACTATAGTGCAACTGTTTACAGCCAGTACTTTAAACACCTTTTTAGGAGTTTGAGAGACATGAAGTTTACTCAATGCAAACTCAAGCCATTAACTCCAAGTGTAAATACCTTGCACCTTCTTCTCAAAACAGACAGCCTTCTTTTGTTCTCTAACAGTCTACTCCAGGCTTACTAACAGGGAAACTTTTGAACAAATCACAACGATTCCCTTCATTTACTACTGTCCCAAAATATAATAATAAACTTCAAAATTGGAACAAGCTTTTCCAAAAATCTATCTGCAACTGCAGGGAGAAATTGAGCAAGAATAATGTAATTTTTGTTTTCAATTTCTTAAAATGTAGAAAGAAATTCATTTGTATAGAAACTTTCACAACCTCAAGTTGTCCCAACACACGGGCAATGAAGTACTTTTGAAGAGTAGTCAGTGTTGTAATCTAAGGAACTTAAAATCTTGATTACATTCAATTTGCTAATGGCCTAGTGTAGACAATTTAAAACTTCCAAAAAGGTACCTAGGAGTTATGCAAACAGTTTTTTTGTATTGGCAATAATCCAGAACACTATTGATAGATAAGGAATATTCATGATTCTGTAATGAAACAGCAGATGTTCTTCAAAGGCAACCCATCATGTAGAAAATTATGCAGAATAGTTATTTATACTGCACTGCATTTGTTACCCACCGACTGTCACACCTGCTATAGCTGAAAGTATCCTTTGTTTTGTGGCAAAACAATTGGGTGTTGCAATAAGCCAAATCTCTCATCAAATTAAGCAAATACCTAAAAATTCGTTTTAAAAAGTCTGCAGTTACATGGAATGTAGAGTGAGTAAATGTCTATGCATTGGGTTGAACTGCTTTTATGTTGATAATAAAATATATTTGTGTCCACCAATAACCGAGAGGTATTTATAATAGAAGATTTGTAGAATCTTGGAATGATTATAGCATAGAAGGCCATTCGACATATCAACCTCATGCTGGCTCTCTACAAGAGCAATTTACCAATTCCATACGCCCACCCTTGCTGCTGCCTGTGCTTCTTTGCTTCAGGTGCTTATTCATATCCCCTTTGAAAGTCACAGTTGAATTTGTAGCAACCACATACTCAGGCAATGAATTCCAGATTCCTAAACTCCCGCTGCATAAATAAAGATACTGTTCAGGCAACGTCAGAGGAGCAGGAAAGTTGACATCTCGGGTTGGGACCCTTCAGGTCCACACTGTGTTATCTCTGACTCAAGCATCTGCAGTTCTTACTATCTGTAAGATGCTGTTCATGTTGTTTTGGGTTCTTAGGTTATTCTGTGATTCGCTTTGTATATTATAATGCTTCTAAAGGAATTCATACTGAAGTTGCATTAAGCTCCATCCATTTTGATGAGGACACATAGCTTTTGGGTGTGGGCAGTTGAAATCTACAGACGCTTCTAAGAGGTGGAGTTGTGTTCTGCGCAGCACATGATGGTATTAGCTAATTGTGCCTAGCAAGTTAATGTAAACTGTACCCATCACTATCATATAATAAACTACCTTATTATGTAAAACAAATGCCTCTTCTGTTTAGATTCATCAATGGTCTATCCTCTGTCACTGATAATTATACAGTCCTTAGAGTAAACGTGGAGAAAGGTGACAGTAGACTACCCAAACCAGAATGCGACATGTCTTAGATGCGTGTCCTTTTATTCTCGATTCTTTTGACAATGAATACAGCTTTTCTCTACTCACTCTATTCTGCAGCCCTTCTGATTTAGAATACCTCTATCTATCTTTTTTTCCTCTGTGGAAAACTACACTAGTTCTCTAAATTGTCTATCTATAAAGCTGAAGTCCCTCATGCAGTGCAGCTTGTGGCAGATGTGTTCATTCTCGGGCAACTGTCTGTGTGGAGTTTGCACATTCTCCCTGTGTCTGCATGGGTTTCTTCTGGGTGCTGTGGTTTCCTCCCACAGTCCAAAAATGTGTAGGCTAGGTAGATTGGCCATGCTAAATTGCACGTAGCGTTCAGGGATGTGTAGATTAGGTGGGTTGTAGGGGGATGGGTCTATGTTGGATGCTCTGAGGGTTGGTGTGGACTTGTTGGGCCGAAGGGCCTGTTTTCACACTGTAGGTATTCTGCAAATTCCTGAACAAAAGGCTCATCTAATCCAAGTTGACAAGGAGTACTGCAACCGATAAAGGGTACTCCTTGATGCAGTGCAACACAAAGGTTACACTGAGCAGAGAAGACTTGAAAGTACTATTTGCCATAGAGCAAAAAAATCAGCTTCCTAGACACATCAGAGCAGCAGTGCCACCTGAGGCTGAACTATCGAGGAAATTAATTGCTGACTTGTGCATCATTGTAAGACTGTTGACAAGTGCAGTCCAACTACCTAACAGCTAAGTAAGTGAATCACTTTGTCAAGGGGAACTCCTGGCATGCTGCTGTAGTATGTACAGCCAGCAACAACTTCAAAGGAAACAAGCAAAACCTCCACTAATGAAGAAACACTCACCTTGGTAGGCCTTGCACAAGTTTTGAATGTTAGCAGACACTTCACAAATGACTGCGAGGAGGTGATGCAGTCAGACACAGCTGTGGGCAGTACCTCTCAGAGGTCGGAGGGTGTCTCCAACAGAAGACTGTTGAACGGTGTGGCCACATATCTAATCATTGCCGGTGACTTTAAGAGTGGCAGTTGTTCTGAATCCCTTAGTTCTCTGAATTGTTTCAAGGGTGGCAGTTGACCTGACTGACAGATTACAAATGACTGCCTGTCATAACATCAGACAGTTGATAAATGCCCTGTATGACAGGGCATCAGAGCATATTGAGTTCTGGAATGAAGGAGCTGCACAAGCATACAGCAACCGGAGCTTTGACTCTGTGGCAGGATTCTTCCGGGTGTGGGGTGTAAACCGGCAGCATCAAGACCTTGGCAGGGCACCCTGAAGCATTTATCAATAGTAATGGATTCCGCTACCTCAATGTATAGCTGGTGTGCAACCAGCACAAGTGTTTTCTGCAGGTGTGTGCACTGTTTCCTGGTGGTTTCCATGTTGCCTTTACCTTGAGGCAGTGATAGGTGCTGCAGTTGTGCACGTCATCAGAGAAGCTACTTTGATTGCTGCTCGGGAGTAAGACTTCAGATGCTTTGCATTCTTATGTTACTGAACATGCCTATACCTTCCCTCTAACCACTGAGAATACTGCCCACAACTACCTCTAACCTCATCACATCCTCACAGTCATTTGTGAAATGTCTGTCAACACTCAAAACTTGTGCAAGGCCCACCAAGGTGAGTGTTTCTTCATTAGTGGAGGTTTTGCTTGTTTCCTTTGAAGTTGTTGCTGGCTGTACATACTGCAATAGTACAATGAGACTTCCCCCTAAGAAAGTGATTCACTTCCTTAGCTGTCAGGTAGTTGGACTGCATTTGTCACAAACATGTCGCTCATCATATTCTATCATTCACCACAGGCGGAAGTAATAGTCATTGCTGGGGACCCCTGGGATTTCTAGTGCCAAGCAATCTTGAAAGCTCGGCTGTGCACCCAATCCAATGCTGGCATTCCACAGCTGCCCTGCATGGTTTGTGCCCCTAGACATAGGACAGAGGGTCATTGACTCCCTGCTTTGTTGACAGGGACCTGGAGATCCTGCTGACAGGGGGGTGCATGTGGTCATTATTCGTGGAGCATGTCATGAGATGTCAGTGACTGGTGGAGGTTGGGAGGGGCAAATAGTGAGCTGGAGTCACCACATAACAGCTCTAACTTTCATGTTAGGAATTGTTGCTATCTAGTTTCTATCCAGTAGATGGGAGAATGAGAAATTGTGTATCAGTACAGCAAGAAGATGTAATAGTGAATTAACGAGTGTCGTCTCACTGTTCAACAACAGTTTTGTTGGTAAAAGGGACCGTTTGCTCTCACTGGTGGGAAACCCGTCACTGCCGATCTCACATGATTCTCCCAACATTCTCGCTAATGCCCATTGGTTGGCATAGTGGCTCAGTGGTTAGCACTGCTGCTTCACAGTGCCAGGGACCTGGGTTTGATTTCAGCCTCAGGTGACTGTGTGTGTGGAGTTTGCACATTCTCTCTGTGTCTGCGTGGGTTTCCTCCAGGTGCTCCGGTTTCCTCCCACAGTCCAAAGATGTGCAGGTTTAGTTGGATTGGCCATGCTAAATTGCCAATAGTGTCTAGGGTGGGAAGTGCAGAGATAGGGTAAGGGGGGTGTCTGGGTGGGATGCTGTTCAGAGGGTCATTGTGGATTCGATGGGCTGAATGGCCTGCTTCCACACTGTAGGGATTCAATGATTCTATATCATTCAGGGGCTGGGAAGATTCCATCTTATTGAACTGTCACATGTCATTTGTAAATGGGAAGATGATTCGATATAATTGCAGTTTTCATCCATCAGGTCATATAAAATTGACGAATAGTGTGATAGCATTACAGAGATATAAAACAGTTATGTGGGGCATATGCACACTCAAGCCTGATTCTTGTATCCCCCCACTAATCAAATCATCAGCATTGCAATGTTCAAAGTACTCTGAACTGCAATAGCTTTTACTTATTCACTTCTGTCTGAATATAAATAATAGTGTTCCTCCATCATTTTATTTGTAATTAACAAATGTGAAAGTATCTGAAAACTGACAAAGCATTCAAGAAGAACGGTGTGGCAATGCATGATACCTGTTATTGGAATTCGTTGTGATTTATGTTGAATGTCTCTTTGAACTGACAGTTTCCAGGAAAGTTGCATTTTGTTGGAATGAGCCCTAATTGGTTAACCTGTCATATTTCAATATGTAGAGGATATGTTTGTGATCTTAGAATCTGCAGCTGCATTTAAAGGATTTCCCTCTGATTCCTTCATACACTCCATCCTGTGTTCCAATTCAATTTTGAAATTGAACAGTCTAAAACTCTCCTTATCCTCAACATGTTATTAAAGAAATCTGCTAACTCTGTCTACTGTAGACCATAGCTTTAGTAGTCAATTCAAACATTAGGCATTGTATACCTTCACACTCTACAAGATCATATTATCATTAATCTCGTAAGTAGGGCCAATAGGCATATTCAAGGCTTTGGTCATTTTTTTTATTAGTAAACGAATCAGGGGTTATGGATGAAGGCAGGAAAGTGAAGTTGAGGATTATCTCATCAACTGTTATCTGATTGCATGTGGACTTGATGGGCCAAGTGGCCTGCTACTCCTATGTCTTACTATCTTATGATCCTTGTTCTTTGCCCATTTTTTAAAGATACAGGACAACAAAGCTATCCTGTGAGACAGTAGCTATCCTGATCCAATCGATGTTCAAGTTGTTTGGTATACCTCAAGTTACCTTGGAAAGGTGAAATATCTCAAAATTTTTTGAGCCACAGAGTAAGCAAGCTTTTTTCACACTGCTGCTATGCAATGGCTACACAAGTGATATTTTCCACTGGCTTGTTGCTGTCACCAGTCCAAAAAGATATTTTGTCAACCATTCAATTGAAAACTCAAGATATGAATTTCAGTGCAGGTGTGATGTTAGGTCCATAGACTGTACCTTCCAGAAATTGGTTGATGGAATCAAATAGCAGCTTATAAGTGGAGGACCTATCACCCTCAACGCATCCGTGTTCGCAGAACCCAAACAAAAACAATATCTATTTGATTCCTTTCTTCAATCATTCCTTGATTAGTAAGTGCTGCCCAAACAACCCCGAGTGCTGATAGCCACGCTAACAACCAATTTAAGATAATAAATTAAGCTCCAAATGTGGCTCATTCATGCATGTAAGTAGCAACATACATTCATACATATAGACCCATTCTCTGCAAACAAGTCAAATTTTCAAACCTTCCATGTTTTTGTAAAATAACAAAGAGGCTTAGGGATCATGTAGTTCCTTTTGGCTTTCTCCATGGAAATGGCTCAGTCAATCAGGATTGTCTTGCCAGCCAATCAAGCCCCCTTTTTTCCAGTAGAATTGAAATTTATCCTTCTTGCATGTATTCTGATGAATGCAAGACGAACAATTTCAGCAGTATGTTTCTTTTCAACAACATATTCGAATAAAGTTTTATTCTACCAAGCAAAATAAGATTATCTGTTTGAGGACTAAATGAGACTGGGTTATTAATTAAATCAACTGGGTTAAAAGGTACAGCACATTTTAAAATTTGTTTGTACTTGCTAGGTTTTAATAATGTCAAGAATTGGATTAGAAATGTGCCAGTTAAAGATATCCCTGTCATAGAATGATCCATAGACTCTCTTAAATTGCAGACGTTCTAGATTTGTAGCAATTTTATGGCCCTATAATTGTTTCTCCAGTATCACTGTTTTCCTCACTACTCAGTTACAGTAGAATTTTACAGGAATTTTATTGTAGAGTATAAAGTCAATGCTTTCATTCTAACACCAAGTTCTTAACAAGTATTTGCCTGGCTAATTGAATACCAAACACTTCCATGAACATGCTGAGAAACATATAATTCACTTCATGTTACTTAATTTATTCAGAGCCCTATAAAATCTTTAACACATTCTTTAGTATCTGTGACAAATTAAATTGCCTTTAATTTTGTCTGCATAATTTTTAAAATGATATCCTTACAGTGAAAATGTATTACTTTGACTGGTTGGTCATAGGGAAAATTCAGGTCCCATTATTCTCACTATAATATGGGGAAGATCCATAAGTAACGTAAAGAAGAGTATCAGAAAACTCAAAAAGAGACCTATACCTCAGATACTGATCTAAGGGAACATGACCTTCATTTGCAGCAACTGAGATTAAATAAACATCTGTAACTTCTTTTAATAAGCTATATAATTTACCTCTGTAAAATCCAGTCCATATTCATTCAAGAAATGTTTTAAAGGAAAATATTGCAGAAGTTGTAAAATGCAATGAGAAGTATTTTTTCTGGATCGTTTAAGTCCCAACTGACTTCCAGTTTGATCCAAGGCTCTGGCTCCAGTGAAAAAAATACAACCATTCCTCATAAATCATATCAACAGAATGAACTAAAGGAATATCTGAAATGACAGGTCTTCAGCAGGCAGGGCATTTAACAGCATTGCAGTACGAGAAATATCTAATTTTTTGAAGGTCTGATCACCTCGTGCGGGATGGTGAAGACAGTGAGCACTGATCCAGCAGGTTCATATTTCCTATAATGGAAGCAACACATAACAGTGCTTAGTGATCCCATAACCAACAAATCAGATCAAAGCTCTACAGTCCTGCCATGTCCAATCATCAATCATGGTGGAAAATTAAACAACTAACAAGAGGAAGAAGGTCTGTAAATATTCCCATCCTCACTACTAAAGGAAATCCACCACATCAGTGCAAAAGACAAGGTTGAAGCATTTGCATACATCTTCAGCCAGTAACACCACGTGGATGATTCATCTTGATCTCCTGCTAAGATCCCCAGCATCACTGTATATCTCAGCAGCTCACATCCCCAGTCTATCTGGGTTTTAGACTAGCTATCGAGGCCCCTTCATCTTTCTTGTAAATATCTAGGCCTTTCGTTCTGACTATAGATTCTCACAACTTACCTTCAATTATTCTCAAAATGGAAGTTATTTGTTTGCTCTTCCCCTTACTTTTTAAATAATGGTGTTGCATACAAAATTGTCCCTTTCAGGTTTGTGAATGAAGAGAGGTTTATGACTAATATAATAGAAATGTTGTCTCCTTATTCTTTTAAATACATTATTCAGTCTCACCTGCTTGTCCATTTTAAGTGCCTTTACTTTCTCCACTTCCAATTTTTAACTTGTGTTTAAGGAATTCAGTTCCTTTCCATGATATTTTTTGATTTATATTCATCAGCTTATTTTTTTCCCTACTAGTGAAAACAATTACAAAGTTAAGTGTTAATAAGTTGCAATATTCTTGCATCATTAGCTTGCATTCCCCTTTTCCAATCTCTTTGTCTCAATATGTTATTAAAATCATTTACTGTTACCTGTGATATGCTTGTGAGCCTTCAATATTTTGACTTCCTCTTGTACCTATTTTTATTGCCCATTATCTCTGTTGCTTTTTATCCTCAAGTCTACTTGATTTCCACTTTTCTTTGTATATTAGTTTCAGCTTTTTCTTTTAGCTCTATACTGTCTCTTACCTCATTAATTGCCTCAATGCTTAAATGCACAAGTGGAACTTTTGCCTTCTGAGTTGTTCATCCTTTTTTTAGACTACCCTTATGTTTTTATTTGCAACCTTTGAACGTTACAGATATTTGAACACTTATCAGAATTTCATTTGCGTTTCAGTGCTGAGAATTACCTCTAGGTTGGATTCCTGGGTTTATTATATTACATTGTTATTCCTTCAGATGAATACACTACAATGAACCACAACCATGTTGACTTTTATGAACCATAAGATATATAGGAACCAGTGAGATATGATGTAATAGCTGTTTTCATTCCCTGATCAAGTTTGTTATATTTATCAATTCTTAACTGGTAAGCGAGGAATTAAACGTCGTTCACAAGGAGTTACACAGGTGGGGAGATCTGCATTGTTTGCATATTTTTTAACCTTACCACTCATGTGGTTTTATGGTATTTGACCTGGTACAATTGTGGTGTGATGTAACTATGAAGTTGCAGAAAGTAAATAGTTGTCAGAGACTAAACGTGAAAAGTTTCTTTCAGAAAGGACCAGATATCATGCAAAATGCACAGCATTCAATACAATGTGGCTGTATCAATATTGTCCTCAATACTTCATAAATGCTGAGAGGCATTTCTGCCCATCTGTATTGATCTGAAGCATTGTTCCAAATTGTTTTAAAATAGTAAAAAAATCATTTAATCAATGAGTACATCTGCTCTCTCAATATTTTCTGTGAATGGAATATTTGAATCACGTCAACCCTTAAATGTGAAATGCATGAGGATGATTACTAGTTTCAATCTTTACCAGTAAATAAAGAACCTGTACTACAGAATCAGTCCTGGTTCAGGGTGCCTCAGTATTAGCCTTTTACACGTACAGCTTGCAATTACACAAGGACTAAAACACTTGCACAAGTTTTGTAGCTTTGATTCTTTGTATATGTATGTCAGTGTTGAAATTCTGCTAAATGAGCTTTCCCTGAACTCCAGTCTTCATATCTGTACTTTGAGTAAAAGCACCTAATATATCTCATTTTGCACACTTTGAAATTGGCATTTATATCTCTGGGTTTACTTTCACTGTACAAATCAAATAATCTACTGCATTTATATTATTCATTCATCGTGGAAGTCTAAAAACCTGAACTTCATCTTCTCCCAATCTTTTCAGATGAAATAAGTTCAGTTCTACTGTTGTCACTTCATAACATGCCCAAGGGGAAGAATACTGCTTTCTATACTGACTAGCCCAATCACTTTAATTGCAGAAATCTCTTCACCGGCACTCTTCCTTGAACTTTCTCCACTGCATTGAAATTATTTGCAGAAAGTATACCCAAAATTTCACAAATCTAAGTTGCACTAATCTAGAACTAACATTACCAATATAAGAAATCAAAATGTCTCTTTCAGGTTACATTACAATGAATATGAGGCGGTGACTCAAGTTCAGTGAGTAGCATACAAAACGTTGTTGTTTCAAGTCCCGCTTTAGAGTCTTTAGTTCAATCTAGACAGACACTCTCACACAGTACTGAAGGAGTGCTGTTAAAAGTGTTGTCATTTAAATGACATGTTAAACTGAACCTGTGTTTGCCCTCTTGAATGAATATAAAAGATCCATCAATATAACTTCCAGTAACTTCACGGGGAGACCCAGATAATGTTCTGGGGACCCAGGTTCAAATCCTGCCACGGCAGATGGTGGAATTGAATTCAATAAAATATCTGGAATTAAGAATCCAACGATGACCATGAATCCATTGTTGATTGTCGGGGAAAAACCCATCCAGTTCACTAATGTCCTTTAGGAAAGGAAACTGCCATCCTTACCTGGTCTGGCCTACATGTGACTCCAGACCCACAGCAATGTGGTTACTCTTAACAGCCGTCTGGGAAATTAGGGATGGGCAATAAATGCTGCCTAGCCAATGATGCCCTCGTCCTGTTAATGAATAAAGGAAAAAAAAGGTAAGAATGGATGACATCTCATGGTGTCCTGGCCATTTTTTAAATTTTTCAATCACAATCATAAAGACAGATGATCCAGTAATTGCCACATTGCTTTTTTTTGCAAATTGGTTGCTGCAGTCTGAAATAACATAGAAAGCACTTTGGAAAAATGTGCTGTGTAAATACAAGAACTTCCTTGATGGCTCATGAAGTATACTTCTCCGTGACCAATGTTATGTGTGTGTTATCTCCAACAGAAGTCCTATTTTGCCAAGACATGGAGCACCATGCATGTCACACAATAACACAACACATCATGTCTCATCACATCATGCAACTTCACATCACGCCATGCCATGTGTATAGGATGAAAAGGCTATCATATAGCTCTTCATAAAATGTTCAAAGAAATAATTGCTGCTTTCACCAGCCATTTGTTATTCTTACATTTTGTTTGTGACAACCATCTGTATAAAGTCAATGAAAGTAATTGCTTTTGGGAAAATAAAGTCTGTTGCTGAAGTACTCAGCTAAATGTTAATAAAAAAGAAATGGGAATGTGGAAATGAATTATATTGACTGTACATTGTACAAGTAATAGAAATATATATTTTATTCCTAAGTGTTTTCTGTGACTCATACACAATAGTATGCCCCAACATGTTTACTATGATTTAATTGCAGATTACATGAGAATTCAACAAGAATAGGAAATAGTTGAGAGAGGTCATTTCAGCAATTGGATATCCTCTAGCTTTGCAAACTTTTTCAATATGTGTGCATTGTAAAAAGAATGAACCTTCAATGTGCAGAGAGTAAAATTGGTTCTTTTATGTCAAAGCCATTGCATATATAAAGGATATAACCAACAGGACATTGCCAAAATATGCACATGTCAGTAAACCAATTCCAACCTTGACACAGTTTCACTTTAGGCCGGTTTTGCACTTCTTGCTCAATATGAGGTTCCCTGTTATTGGAAAGCCTTTTCACCTCGCAGTGTTTCTAATAATCTCAGGTTCAGGACTCTCTGAACATGCTGTTATTCTGAGTGTTTATTTCAAGTAAAATATTTCATGTTCCCACAGTTGGACAAACTGCATGAATTTCTCCTCCTTTCTGTGCATTGTGTCACACTGTTTAAGAACTGCTGCTAATCTTGAAACTCTAATGTTTCCTGGCCCCAGTCATTATTTGTAGTTGAAAATGCAACCGTTTTTCAATTCTTTCATTGCATGTTGCTAGCAAGGGCAGTATTTATTGCCCATCCTTAAGTCCCCTTGAATGGCTGACTTGGCCACTTCAGAGGACAGTTAAGAGTCAACAACATTACTATAGGTTTATAGTCTCATGAAAGCCAGACCAGACATATCCATTTATCACATCCTCAATAATAAATTCTCGCATTTTCCCCTCTACCATTGTAAGGCCAACAGATGAGCAATTTCTCATTTAGTCTGTCACTCCTTTGTTAAACATTGGGATGACATTGCTTTCTGTTCAATCTACAGGAAACATTACAGAATTTGTAGAATTTTGGAAGATGATCACCAACGCATCCGCTATCTCCATAGCTACCTCTTGCAACACTCTGAGATGTAGGATATCAGGCCTCATTGACTGATAAATCTTAAGTCCTATTAATTTATCCAACACAAAATTTTTACTGCTAATAATTTCCTTAAATTCTTTATTTTCTGCAGTCTCTGGGATCTCCATTTCTGGGAGATTTATTGTATGTTGTTGAGTGACGACAGACACATGGGCTGAATCTTAAGTTATTTTGGCTATGTGTCAGTTTCAATCAAGTTTCATGGTGGGCTTCTTCTGTAAGGCCTAGTGAGCTTGCTTGTCACACCTGACCAAGCTCACCTTACTAACCATCCCATCCTGCCCGTATGGCACCCTCTCATCTGATTTTATCCGCTTTCTACTACAAACTTACCCAAGCAACTTGCCACTGCCAGAATATCCTGGAATGGACCAGCATTCCTGGTGCTGATGCCATATTTAAAAGGCTATTGTGCACCTAATCAAACGCTGTCTGTCCGGAGGTGCTCTACATGGTTCCTGATATCTGCCCTGGACACAGCAGACAAAGGCAATTTTTTTCTCCTGGTAGGCAGGGCATTCCAGAAGCAGGCAGCCCTTTTCTCCCAGGACTAGTAGATAAGACTGTGACACCAGTTTTGGGCCGAAATGCCACCTGGTTCAATATAGTCTCAGCCGTCTGGAGGAATGCACAGCAATGTAGGAAAAATGTTAACATCCTTCTCCACTCCACCAGTGTAACTGCCACCATCTTCTCTCTGATACCTCACATTCACTGTATTCCTGCTACTGCACGCACTTCCCACCAAGGTTCATTCTCTACCGCTCTCACTACTGCCTGCAACATCTTCCGTAACTCCTCTTCACCCACTGCAACCCCTGACAACTCTAACCGTGCATGCTCTCTGCACTGTCTGCTCATTCAATCAGGACATCTCCTCAGCTGCGCCAAAATATGCCCACTGCTCGACATTCGGTTCCTCACCCATTCTGAGGAGAGGATCCTGACTCTGATCACCCCAACCAGCTGGATGACCTTCTCCAAGACCCTAGATTGGAATTGGAGGCTGCCCTTAACTTAGCTGTGTAGCTATGAGCCTGATATCTCTGTTTAAGGGTCAAGGCATGACGCGACAAGGTAGGGATTCTGTGAATATCCAGATAGGCTCAAAGTGAGTGTACGCTAAGAAAACAAAGTGCATGGAGGTGCTCTCTAGTCCATTCCATGAGCTGGGCGTGTGTTCGTGAGCACAAAGTCTTCATGCTTCAGCATTACAATGATAGTTGACATTGCACCTTTGAGGTGCAGCATTGAAGTAAAGAAACACACAGTAGTGCATTGGAGATGTGCCATGAGAGATCTTAGAGCTGCCCATGTATGATGCGAGTAGCTGACGCTCATGAAGCATACCCTGAGATGTTGGTATCTGGATGGAAGTTCTTTGGAGCATGCTGCAAGCTGAAGTTGACAGGTACCGGTTCTAACTTCCTTATCAAGAATTCCTGGCATCCAGTTTGCATGTGTCAGGTAGTATGATAGAAAGCTGCAAATTAATGAGGCAAGATCTGCAGTTGATGAGGTCATAAACAAACAGTGATTCTTTTTAATAGGCAAACCACTGCTGCCTAGCACAAATCTCGCCTCAACTCCCAGAACTTAATTAAAAGATGCAACAAGTAATAATTCTTTAAATTATATACTTAAACTATATACTTAAATTATATTCTTGCCTATATACCATAATATCTTTGAATGTATTGTTGAAATCCACCTCAGCAAAATTGACCCTCATACATCCATAATTCTCCTTTGTTCAAATTTAACAGAATTAACAACCTGGTTTCAGTTTAAATTACCTCACTTCCAAACTTATTAGAAAAATTTATCATATTATGGTCACCTGTCACCAAAGATTCTTTTGCAACAAGATTATGACTTTGTCCTTTTGTTACTCAGCCTACAATATCCAACTTTCCAGTCTGTTCCTCAACATATTGTAGAAAACCAATCCCAACAGTCCCCAGAAACTCATTTTCCATTACATTAATACTCAATAGATTTACCCAGTCCAAATGCAAATTTAAGTTATCTTTGATTACTATTTTACCCACACCACGTGCCTCTCTAATCTCCAGATTAACGTCATTCCCATTATCCCTACTGTTTGGTAGTCTATAAACAACTTCTATCAATGTTAGCTGGCCAACGCTAGTTCTGAGCTCCAGCCAATAGATTCCACATTTTATTCTTCTGATTGGAGATCCTCCTTTATTAATGTACTGATCACATTGTTTATTATCAGCTCAAAACCACCTCCTTTTTTCTTTTTTGCTTGTCCTTTCAAAATATTCAATATCCTTGAATAGTCAGTTCCAACTCTTGATCGCCCTGCAGCCATGTTTCCATTGTGGCAATTACATCGTAACTATTTAACTTCATTTATGCCTTTAAATCATCTACCTTATTGTAAACGCTGCATACCTTCAGATACAATGCCCTAACTTTGTTTTTTTGTCATTATTCACATTCTAAGCTGATTTGATGAAGTTCTAGAAATGTTCTTGTCAGCATAGAAACTGTTATATTACTCCAGCCCCTGCATCCTATATACCCTACAAGAAAGTTGAGAATGCTGTTGGAGATAAATGCCTCCAGCCAAAGAAAATCTTGGGAGATGGCAGGGGTAAAGATTTAAATAATGATGACGAAAAGCATACCTTAAGAGAATATGGAAGAAGGTGTAGATTAAAGTGTTATTCAAACTTTGCTCTAGGAATAGCTACAGAGCATGTTCAAATGTAGCTATGCCATAATGATGTCAGATCACGTGGAACTGCAGCTTGAGTCTTCAGAAGGTTTTAGCATTTCCTCGCATACAATATCTTCTAAATAATTATATCTAATTAAGCCTGTGTCTGTTCTCACTTAGAAGTGGAGATCTCACATTACTACAACTTCAACAAATCTAAACACCTTATCCTTGGCAAAGATTTTGAATGTATTGTTACCTTCCAAATCTGTGTTAGCCATTCTTGCATCTCCATTCGGGTTTCTGCTGCTGCTGCTATAGTATTAGAGTTGCCCTCATCAAGTCACAAACTTCATCTGATATGACGGTGGTCATGGTAAATTATTCTTCCCCATCTTCTCAACCTGTCCACAGACTTTGGCAAGGTCGACCACAATATCTTCCTCTAACACTTGAACTCTATCATCCAGATGGAGCTAATTGGTTAGAGTCCAATCCAGGTTGATATCCAGGGTGGGGATCATGGGTAAGCCACCTCCCACATAAGGAAATATGAAGTTCTTTTAACCTCCATGGTAGAGTGTAACTCTGCCCCAGCCTCAGTTTGTTGATTCATAAAGCCTTGATCCATACCTGTTTTATCTCTTTACAAATATCTGGAATTAATCATCTAATGATGACTGTGAATCCATTGTCAATTGTCATAAAAACCCATCTGGTTCACTAATTGGCTTTCAGGAAGGAGACTGCCATCCTTACCTGGTCTGGCCTACATGTGACTCCAGACCCACAGCAATGTGGTTGACTCATTTACTGCTCTCTGGGCAATTAGGAATGGGCAATAAATGCTGCCTAGCCAGCAACACCCTCATCCCGTGAATTAATAAAAATAAAATTCCAATGCTTTCTTGGTTGGTGTCCTATCTTGCATGTTACATAACTTTGAAGACACGCAATACTGTTCTGCTGTAATCTAACTAGGACCAAGCCATATTCACCTATCACCCATTTTGACAATGTCTCATTTAATTTTCAAAGCTATTTCCTTGGCTTTACGCGTCCCTATCCCTCTGGTAGCCTCTACCAACCCCACATGCCTTTTATATTTCTGTGTTTCCTCAATTCTGGCCTTTTATGCATTCTCAATTTTGATCACTCCACCATTGGTAATAATGCCTTCAGCTGCCAAAGCCTTAAACTCTGAGATTCCCTCCTTAAACAACTCCAGCTCCCTATATCTTAAAGCCATCCTCTTTGTCAAGCTATTGATCATCTATTTAAATATCTTTCTAGGTTCAGGATGCCAAAGTACACAAGGCTATGGGCCAAGTGCTGGAAAATGGGATTGGAATAGTTAGTTGTTTGTTTTGAACAGCACAGACTTGAGGGCTTGAAGGGCTTTTTCTGTGCTGTAGACCTCTGAGAATCAAATTTTGTTTGATTACACTTTTGTGAAGTACTTTGGAATGTTTTATTACATCAAAGGTGCTATAAAAATTCAAAATTGTTGGTGTTCTTATCCAGAAGCAGCCAAAACAATGTGTTTTTTCTTCTTGTTACTTGCATCGCTGGCAGTCTTGAGTGGCACAAGTCCTTCGAATGACTGTTGGGTCATTACCATTGATCTGTATGTCTTTACAGAGCCTGAGTGCTTAGCTCATTTCACTGGTAGGAACACATTGAGGGAGTTCCAGTAAAGATCTCTATTTGTTTTTCCAAGTACTCGATATTTGAATGGAAGAAACTTTTACACATGAGACATTAAACCATAGAAAGAGTTTTACAATTAACAATCAATGCTAAATTAATTGCAGTATTGGAAAAGTTAACAGATAATTACTTTGAGGCAGAAAAATTGGTGATTATAATGAATACAAGAAAATAGTTCTCTGTAAAACCAGCTCCTGAGTGGGGCCTACACTCATTGCACACAAGTAGGACTAAATGGTCAATAGCCTGTATGCTATTAAGTCTACTGATTGGATGGACCAGTTCATAAAAAATTGAGACCTAGTGGAATCTGTATGTGAATAATTAAAAAATAGGTTATCATAAGATGTCAGCAGTGACAATGGAATGTAATCTATAAGCTCCTTCATCCTCACTTAAAACTTTCCAAAATAAACTCCTGAAAATTAGTATACTTATAAAACCAAGTTTAACATGAGACATTTGATTTATTGCTAAGTGTGAATGATTACAATGATGCAAATTTGTATGTCCCACCTGCAAGATATTGGCCTAGAATTTGCTGGAGTAGGACGTCTTGCAGACCTTTTTCTCTGCCATGAACCTCCAATTACTTAGGACAGTTGTTACCGAGCTGTTTCATACTTAATATTTAGTAGAGATCTTAAGCCTTGAAGGAATGTGTAAAAATCGACTTATTTAAAGTTTTGTGGACCGGAGTGATTTCTTTAAAACAGATTGTTGAAAGGTCACTGTGGACATTGAAGATTTATTTTTTAACAAGGCTTCTTAGAAATAATGCGACTGATGATAAGACTTCCTCGGCTGTTAGACCCCTGTTTTGAATAACGACTGCTTGGAGAGTGCTTTGGTATTTAGGTCCTCAGGTGGTGGGCAACAAACTTGCAAGGAAGGGCTGTCCAGCTGATATCTTCTATTTCTGAAAATAGAACCCTCTGCTGAGTTTAGGGTGAAATCTATTTATTCTTTTGAAAGAGAGTGTTTGGAGGAACTATTCAGTACTGACTATCCTGAGCATGCTGTTAATAAAAGACTATAGAGAAAACTTTGCATGATCACTGAATAATTTCAGTTGGAATGATATGGGATTGCATATGTGGTATTTATTCAAGCAGATAACTGTGATGAGGCTGATCACAAATCCACACTGGCTCACCTGTCTGGAAGTCAAGTAGACAAGTTCCTCTGAGATAATTGTTGCAGTTCCACATTTGATGAGAACAATATTTATCCCCTTCCTCCTTTGACTTGACTGAGGACCTTCTCTGAATTTGTTTTCAGGTTCTTTCTCTTGATCTGACTTCAGTTTTACGGTGATTGTCACAAGGTCAGCTAGGTGGACCTCATAGAATATGAATTCCCTGATTGGAGCTATTAATCTGGTCCAATCAGGGAGACCTGGCTGACAGACAAGAACAGGAGTGTCAGACATCCTGTTCACTCTGAGAGCTGGCTCTGAGGGAACTGGATCAGTGTCAAAGATTCTCCATGGTTAAATAAAAGGTGACTTGGTGACGGGATACCAGCCTTTGTGGAGTTATTTCAAATTTTTCTTTCTCTGATTCTTGAGACTTCATCCCTGTGAATGTATTTTGTTTCAACTTTATTTAGTTATTTTTCTGGATTCATTTTTGCTGCTTTGGAGACCACTGATTTCTAGGCTGGCCCTTGCAGCTTCCTAATTCTTCCAACTCTACGTATTAAATGCAAATTGTTCCAAGGTTTTTTTGCTTAGGGCAAAAAGCTGAGTGCAACTTGAACATAATGCTGGCAGTTTGGTGTGTTTAAAAAGTCATAACCTCATTCTAAAAATACACATTTGTTTATATTTAATTGAAATTTACTATTTACAGAGGCCAAAATAGGAGTAGATATTTTCTAATCAATCTGTTTAGAGTTGGCATTACATATCTCTGGATCAGATAAAACTCGAACCCAGGCCTCCTGTCTCAGAGGTAAGGATGATACCATGATGCCACAAGATCCCTAACACACTATGTGAAGCAGCCATTGTTAGTTAATTAAGGAAGCTAATTTGAAGAAGTTTTTCTGGAACTGGGGCTTATTTGACGCTTTAGTTTCAAAACAGATAAGTATAGCATGTCAATGCAACTTAACGCAGAGTAGAGCTTGAACAGACTGCTGGGATTGAGGTGGAAAGAGGAAGGAAATGCTCCGTTCCTTATTTAGATTTTACACCCTGTAGGAATAGGTTTCTAGCCTTACCTTTAAGAATGCAATTTATCAGAGAAGGAACAGAGTGATGGGTAAATATGAGTCATTTATTCTTTCTACATACAGAGATGATATTAAATTGTCTAAGTTTAAAGCATTTCAGGTCAGATTGGGCATTTGAAAAGTCCATCATGCTGACCTGTGGGGAGGCCTTCAAGGTTATTAATTGAAATAATGTGCAGAGTTTCAAGGCAGAGGCAGGATAATAACACATAGTGCTCATTCAGAGGGCCGCTATAGACATGATGGTCTGAATGACCTCCTTCTGCGCCATAACTATCTGTGATACTGTGAACTTTTGTCCTAGATGACAAACAATGTTTCAGTGTTTTTGTTTTTTGCTTTCCTCATTTCAAATGTTGTATTCATATGTCCCTTTGCTTTAAGCTCTATGCTTCCTGGTTCATGTAGTTTTATTTGTGATAGCTGACGGAAATTATTTTCCAACTTGGTTCAGCATCAAAAAGAACCAAAGCTGCCACACCAGTGTCCAGTTTAAAGCATCTTATGAATATTGCATAAAATCTCAACACCACAATAACTTCTAATTGATCCTTTAATTTCATTCAGGCATAGTATTGCTGCTATCTTTTACCCCTGAAATGTTGTTATCATTTGAGAGTTTCCTGCTTTGCTTATTCATTTTGTTTGTGATTCTTTTTCTATGAAAATCCCACCCACCTTTTTGATGGGATGATCTTAACTTTTTTAATGTGTCAAGGACAGGAATGCATATTAAAGCTGCCTCCAAACTGTGATCTGAGGTAAATGTCTCACCAGTGTACTGGAATTCTTTGAGGTTGCAGCCAATTTAGCAGATTAAGAGTATGTGGTGTGATGATACTTTGGCTTTAAGAGGTGTATTTTGCCCTATTTTTATAAAGAAAGGTTGAGACAGAGATTCGAGTGGTCTGCTCAAAGCCAATAAAGAAAACAGCTTGTGAGGCCTTAGTTTCTTTTTTGAAGTTGGAACAATAGAAGCAGCCTGAATGGGTGGGGTCAAGCTCCCAAAGAATTATGATTTTCAGTTTTAGCTTTCAGCAGTTGCTGGTGTCTTGAAGCTGGATGTAGAAGCTCTTTTTCCTCTCTCTGTTAGAGCTAAAAGCTGGGGTTCTCTTCCTGCTGCTAGAATTGCATATGAGTCAGTCTGTTTTACTGAATTTGCCTTTGCCAAGGGCATGTTTATAAGATGCTGCTATATTGGAACAGTTAATTAGTAGTCGTTAATATATGTTATTTTGTTAAGCCTTTTGATAGAATTACAGTTAAGTCAGTTATTTTCTTTTTATTTTGCCTGTATTTTAACTGTAGTGTAAAAATAAAGTGTATTTTAGTTAAAGTTGAGTAGTTTGACCAATCAAATTGCAAACGGAATGCAACATCTTACGCTTACCTTTAAAATAAGAAAAAATTAGGGTCCAGGCTGTCTTATGAATATCTTTTGAGGGGGTTTGGTCAGCTCCATAACAGTCGTAAATATAACTAATTTTTAGAAGACTTTTTATAAAGCTGCATACCTGTGGATTCTAAAGGTTACGTCTTGTAGAATTAATGTTGCATTAGTAAACTGCATTGAAAATTCATGATAATAGTAGGGACATCGTAAGAAAATAAATAGAAGCTAGCTCTGGTATGGACAGTGGCAGGTGAGCCTTTATGGAATCTGCTCCAGGTCCCTGTTGTTCACATTGTTCATGGATGATGAGATTAACTCTGATTATATGAAGCCTACAGATGACATTAAGCTTTCTGGCCAGATGACAAGTATAAAGAAGCTTTCAAAAAGATGGAAGCAAACAGCTGAGAAAGACAGATGGCATTTAATATGGATAAATGTAATGAAATATTTGTTGGAACATAAAATATGAACGTGTACATATGTAGAAAAGGTATTCACTTGTAAAGAATATGGCAAGGTTTTTTATACCAAATGTTTCAAGTAAATTTGAACCTTTTGTTAACAAAGCAAATCAAATGCTAGGCGCACGAGAAAGAAATTTCACGCATATTACAAAGAATTTGCAGCAAAGAAACAGCCATTTGATCCAACTGGCCCATTCCAGTGTTTATTTTCAACAAACATCCACCATTCTATTCACCCACCCCTTTCTACATTGTGCTTCTAGCTTTCTCATAAATTCCATCTCAACCACTCCATGTGATGGCATATTCAATATTCCACATACACTTTCTGTAAAGAGGTTTTTCTTGAGTTCCTTACTTGTTTCATTGATGACTATCTTATGTTTATGACCTGAGGGAAAACACTTCTTATTAAACCCTTAATAATTTTAAATACGTTTATCAGGTCACCCCTCAGCCTTTTGCTTTCTAGAAAAGACAGGTCCCCGCTCAGTTTAACTCATTTCAAATATTTTACTTCAGGTGAACAAATGTTATTGAAATCTTAGATAACAAGGTGTAGAGCTGGATGAACACAGCAGGCCAAGCGGCATCAGAGGAGCAGGAAAGCTGACGTTTCAGGTCTGGACCCTTCTTCAGAAAATGTATTGAATTATTGAAATCTTGTTTGCACTGATACTGATTTTGCAATTGAAATAAAAACAGACAGGCACTTATTAACTGTTAGACAAATTGGAAAGGGGTTAGAAAATGACATGAAATAGGATTCCACTTGGATCTCGTGTCATTTTTGAAGCTGAGCCCATTTCCAATAAAGAGGTAGAGGGAGGCTCCAAATCCTGAACCAACTACACACTCCCACCTTCCCCCACGTCTCTAGAAATGTAAAAATGAGGTACATTGACAATTAAGTCTGGAACTCTTCCACTTGCCATGCTGCCCAATTGTAATTTTTGACCGTGGTTTTAATCCAATTCACCATGCAGAAACAGCTATTTGAGCAGTTAAAATACTGAAGATCAACTTGATGCCACATTTCTGCTGAAAAACCACTGACATCCATTTTATCTTTGGACCTAACTCTATCAAGTGTACCCTATAAAAACATTGCTAAATATAAATGCAGTTAAGACCAAAATATAATTTTAACTGTGTGCCTACGAAGTTTGTTCAGCACCAAATCTGCTTAATAGACTTCATAGGATTAGCTTTACATGTTAATGGACGTGAGTGGAAATTGGATTTAAAGGGACAGCAAGCTGCAGGCAGTCAGATCATCATACAGTAGCAGGACAGTTCACTGCCTTCTAAAAATGTTGCAAGGAAGTTCCTAAAGCAAACAAACGTATGTGGACCCTTATTCTGACCACTTGTTTACTTTTCCCAGTCAGAGTTTCTGTATTGTGTATTTAGCATGTATTTAGCCCATGTGCCATAATAAGCTCTAAACTCTCAGATCATTTGTATCATAAATGCATTTGTATTTCAGTACTGTGCATCGAGAAAGAGCAGCAACATCCTCAAGAAAGAAGTAGAGCAGCAGTTGATATAAGTTGCTGTCTGTAAAAGGCCTTACCTGATCCTTAGGTGTTTAATCTGAAATTCTTTCCTGGATATGACTGAGGGACAACACATCAGGAGGCTGTGCTTCCCCAGGCAGGCTGTCATTGAACTGTGCATCCTCATTTATCAGCACTTGCTCCCTGCTTAATCAGGGACCAGTAGTTGGTAAAGTCATCATTGCTCTCAACCTTTTTTGCCACATACTCCACCCAGACTGTTCCAGGGAACATTATGAAGTATGAAGTTTGCATGACTGCATCATGCAAATCACAAAGCTTTGTATGCCAGCAAGGCTGACAGCAAGGAAGTTGAAATGACAATCAGCATTTGCCAGAGCATTTGCAAGTCCCCTTACTGTTCAGCCCATGGAATGGCTCTCAAAGCATGGTCTTCAAATCTAACTTCCCTTCATTCTTTCTGTGAAGTGGTAAATGCCTGGCTAATTCAGATCGATTCCAGAGCAGCTTTCAAAACATTTGAAGAAAAGTAATTTGCAGAGTCAAGATGGGGTAAAGACCTACCTTTTGGACACCTCTTTCAAAAGCCATGATCATTTGGTTTCCTTCTAGGCTGTAAGATTATATGATCCTTCAGTGATTCAGTGAAAGGACTTTTCTCAGAACTTTCCACTGAACTTACCAAACAGTGGATCATTCTCGGTGACACCTGGTATCCTTTCAACATGGAGGAACTGAAATCCTGGGCTGAATCCTCCATCAGTTTCATGGAATTGCATGAGGGTTTCTCTCTGTGAGGTCGACTAAATTCTCTTAGGGCATCCTACCAGACTCACCTCATTAACTACATGGTGCGTGGTGTTCAACATTTAGATCTTTTGGAGCAAGCTGGAGTCACGAGATGCTGACTTTCATGTCAAGAATTGTGAATGTTGAGTTTAGTCTTGGCAAATGGTATGATAAAAAGCTGTGTATTTGTGAGGTGAAATTGGCAGTTAATAAAGTCATTAACAAGCAATAATTCTGCTTAATAGGCAATTCACCAGTCCCTAATGAGATTCTCATTTCAACATGTGCAACTTAGTCAAAAAATTCAACTAGTTGCCCCCAACGTTGAGAAAGGCCTGATTGTGCATCTTGTGTGATTCAATCAGATTTCTCATCATAACCCACATAATTTAGGCCCCTGTAAGATTCTCGTTTTCACAGTTGATGCTTTGTGATTACAGACCTTTTATTTAAATGTGTAAAACTTATAACAAAGATGTAATACAGAAAAGAACAATTACCTACCCAGAATAGACAGACAGAATTGAGCCATGTTGTGATTCAAGAGAGATAAGTGAGACTGGATGGCCTTGATTTCAATGCTAGGACTATTATAAGTAAGTCACATGGGTTAAGGGGATATGGATTTACACGTGGGATTATGATCTTGTTGCTATCACACAGATATATTGATGAAGGGGTAGGACTAGCAATTCATCATTCTGAGGGTATAAGATCTTCAGGCGAGATAAGGGAGGGTGTAAAAGAAGAGCTAGTGTCACAGTAGTAACTAAGGAGTCAGTTATTGCAATAAGGTGGATAATGTCTTGGATGGGTCTTCAACCGTAGGTAAAGCTGACAAATAAAGAGGGGAAACTCACATCAGAGGATTTGAACTTCTCCAACATTAATTGGAATGGTCATAGTGTAAAGGGTTTAGACAGACCAGATTTCTTGAAATGTACTCAGAAGAGCTTTATAAGTTAAAATGTAGCATGCAGTATATTACCCAATTCTGGAGAATGAAACCCAAAAGGTTGAAGTGACAGAGGGAGGAGCATTTTAGTGATAGAGACCACAACACGGTACAATTTAAATTTGTTATGGAAAAGGAGAGATGGTCTGCAAAAAGGGTTTTGAATTGGAGCAAGGCTGATTCTATTAAAATAAGGCAGGATCTGGCCAAAGTAGACCGGGAGCAATAATTTGGGGGAAAATCTAAGCAGAATGTTGTGGGGGGAGGGGGTGGTTCGGTGGGGGTGGCATTACAAAAGTCAATAGAGAGAGTACAAAGCTAACATATTCCCTTTAAAGTCTAGGAATACTCAGGCTTGGATAAGAAGAAAAAGAGAGACTTTTAGTTGGTGAAACGGAACCGAATCAATAGAGGCCATAGTGGATTATAGAAAGTGCAGGGGAAAAGCAATTAAGGGAGCAAACAGGGATCATGGAAGAAAGGAGAATCCCAAGATATTCTGTGAATATATTAAGAGAAAGAGGAAGGTTGGGACCCATTAGAAACCAATGGGCGATCTGTGTGTAGTTCTGCAGAGCATTAGTAGACATTTTTGTCTTCACTTGGAAGAATGAGGATGTAAGTACAGAATTTCAGGATAGGGACTGTGAGGTTCTTAAGCAAGTTGACATAGGGAGTGACGAGGTACTGGAGGTTTTGGCAGATTTAAAGTGGTCAAACTCCCAGGTCCAGATGAGTTATATCCCAGGGTGCTGTGGGTGATGAGGGAGGAAATTACTGGGACTCTGACCCAATTATTTAATTTCTCTTTGGCCACGGGACTTGCCAGTGGACTGGAGGATAGCTAATGTGGTTCTACTTTTCAAGGAAGGTGGTAGAGATAAACCAGGGAATTACAGATCAGCAAGTCTCAAGAGTGGTAGGGAAATTATTGGAGAAAATTCTGAAGGAGAGAATTAATCTCCACTTGGAGGGCAAGGTTTTATCAGGGATAGTCAGAATGGCTTTCTCACAGGGAGGCCATGCCTTACAAATCTGGTGGAATGTTTTTGAGGAGGTGATCAGGTATGTATGTGAAGGTCATGCAGTTGACTTAGTTGGATTTCAGCAAAGCCTTTGACATGGCCCCACATGGAAGACTGCTAAAGATGGTAAAAAGCACATGGAATCCAGAGTAACATGACAAGATGTATCCAAAATTGGCTTAGTGGCAGGGGACACAGTATAGTGGTAGAAGACTGTTTGTGTGTCTGAAGGCCAGTGTCCAGTGGTGTACCACAGGGATCAATCTTATTGTTCCTGAATAATATAAAATGTACAGATGAGAATGGGGGGGAGTTGATAAGTATGTTTGTGGATGATACAAGGATTAGCCGGGACATTAAAAGTGAGGAAAAATGTTTTAGTTTACTGTAACATATAGATGGATTGGTCAGATGAACAGATCAGTGGTAGATGAATTTAGCCTTGTTATATGTGAGGTGATGCACTTTGGATGAAGCAGCAATACAAGGGAGCACACACAGAGTCATAGAGCTGTACATGGAAACAGACCCTTTGGTCCAACTCGTCCATGCCAACCAGATATCCTAAATTAGTCTAGTCCCATTTTCCAGCATTTGGCCCATATCCCTCTAAATCCTTCCTGTTTGTATATCCATCCAGATGCCTTTTAAATGTTGCAATCGTACCAGCCTCCACCACTTCCTCTGGCAGCTCATTTCCATACACACACCACCCTCTGCGTGAAAAGTTGCCCCTTAGGTCCCTTCTAAAGCTTTCCACTCTCACTTTAAATCTATGCCCTCTAGTTTTGGACTCCCCCACTCTGGGGAAGAGACCTTAGCTACTCATCCTATCCATGCCCCTCATGATTTTATAAACTTCTATAAGGTCACCCTTCAGCCTCGGATGCTCCAGGGAAAATAGCCCCAGCCTATTCAGCCTCTCTCTATAGCTCAAACTCTCGAACCCTAGCAAAATCCTTGTAAATCTTTTCTGAACTAACCAAAGTCCTGTATAGCTGCAACATGACCTCCCAACTCCTATACTCAATGCACTGGCCAATAAAGGCAAGCATACCAAATGCCTTCTACACTACCCTGTCTACCAAGGAATTATGAACCTGCATTCCAAGGTCTCTGTTCAGCAATACTCCCAAGGACCTTACCATTAAGTGTGTAAGTCTTGTCCTGATTTGCCTGTCCAAAATGCAGCACATCACATTTATCTAAATTAAACTCCATCTGCCACTCCTCAGCCCATTGGCCCATCTGATCAAGGTCCTGTTGTACTTTGAGGTAACTTTCTTCACTGTCCACTACACCACCAATTTTGATGCCATCTGCAAACTTACTAACCATGCCTCCTATGTTAACATCCAAATCATACCCAATGAAAGGAAGGACACTAGAATGCTCAGAGAAACAGCAGAATTATGGAGTGCTTGTCCACAAATTTCTGAAAGTGGAAGGAGAAGTTAGTAGGGTAGTTAAGAAGGCATGTGGGACACCTGCCTTTATCAAATGAGGCATAGATCATAGGAGCAGGGAGATTATGTTGGAGTTGTATAGAACTTTGGTTAGGTCACAGCAGGAGTACAGTTTCAATCACCACATTATAGACAGGATGTGATTGCACTGGAGGGGTGCAGAGTAGATTCAGCAGGATGTTGCCTGGGATGAAGCATTTCAGCTATGAAAGTTGCCCCTTAGTGAGGTTGGATAATCTTGGGTTGTTTTCTTTAGAACAGACAAGGCTGAGGGGGAGACCTGACTGATGTGTATAAGATTATGGAGAGGCATGGATAGGGTGTATAGGAAGCTGCTACTCCCCTCAGTTGAAGGGTCAATAATAAGGGGGCATAATTTTAAGGTGAAAGGCAGCTGGTTTTACAGGGAATTTGTGGAAAACATTTTTCACCCAGAGAGTGGTGGGAATCTAGAGTACACTGGCTTGTGGGTAGTAGAGGAGGGAAACCTCACAACCTTTAAAAAGTACCTGGATGAGACTTGAAATGTCATAACATTCAAGGCTATGAGCTCAGTGCTGGAAAGTGGGATTAATGTAAATAGGTCAATGCAGACTTGATGGATCGAAGGGCCTCTTCTGTGCTGTATGACTCTATGACTCAATAAGTAAATATTGCACATCTGAAAAGCTTCCTGTATGAGTTCAAATAATTAGATAGATATACGGTACATTTTTTAAAATTCTGGTAACTCCGGTTATTCATGCAGCATGGGATTGTCTAAATCTAAACAGTGTTCTCTGAAAAAAAGATATGTTTATCTTTTATTTGGATCGGTTGAGGATCTGAGGTCTTAGTACATTTTCTGTAAAAATAGTAAATTTTGAACATAAAAGCAGTTTCACTTGTAATAAATAAACATAACTATCAAAGGCAACTGCAAATACATAATCCACTCTACTGTAAAAGCTTTGCAATTTTTATGAAAGCAAAAGAGATGAATGGTACAAATGACAAATTACTTTACATCTGACATGGGTACCAGTTTTGGCAGGAGGTTTAAATAGCAACAGTAATTGGATTATACATTTGGTATATTGCCAATGTATATGGTGTATGCTGTTCCAAACAGTTAGCCAGTGATACCACATTCTAATAAGCAAAAAGAATTATAGAAACAAAAGAACATATAACACATTGAGGGCCTGATATTTGACAAGACATAATCCTGGCATCTCCTGATATTTTTGCTCCCTCAGCATTGATCCCTCCAGGCTTTGTGTAGTCAATGGTCTCACAAGATGTATTTTCTTGAGTTTGCAGAACAATACGGAAATAAGGATGAGATTCAAGAACATTTTTAAGAGTAGGGAAAGGTAACCTGATGCTCCGGAGACTTTCGGAATTCCAGGATGGAATGCAGCAGACTCTGGATTTGGGTCTATAGCTAATTTGTTTGCACAGTTAGGTCCCCGCAAGGAAGGGATTATGGTCATAACTGGAAAAAAAAGAAAGGAGGATTATTCATACAGACTGCTGTACACGAGTGCTTGTGGGAGGCAGGCTTCCCCAAAAGAAAGGACAGTGTACCGCAAATGGGATGGATATTGTTAACCGCTTTGCGTTCTGTATGTAGGGAATTGAAAGAGTGCTAGGCCAGAAACAGGCAGTTTGAGGCCACACTGACGGCAGTAGAACAGCATAACGTTATCCCAACAGAAGCAGTTAAGACTGCGCAGGAGAGAGCTGTGAAGGCAGAGGAGGAACAGAATCAGATAGATAGTATGCCGTCTGGCGACAGTGCAACAGAAAAAGAGAGCAAAACGGCACAATTGGAAAGTTGACCCAGTCAAAGTGCACACGTTATTAACCTCACAATGCGACCCTTGGGATAGAGACATTTGGTATCCAAGAGATTCAGAGTATGAATGGACAGATGGGGAAGGGGGTGCTCCACCTCTGGAGCTATCCTCAGAGAAGAAATGAATAGCACAATCCCTAATAACAAATAAGGAAAAACAGGTGGAGGACAAAACCCCCAAAATTCGAGAATAGTGAGAGATTACTCTATGTTCGAATTGCAGGATTTGGGGTCATGCTTTAAGCAGAAGTTGGATGAACCCTTGGCCTCTTGGTTGGTGCAGTCGTGGGACTAGGGTGCCACCCATATTACGCTGAGTGCCACAGAGTCGAGGGAATCTGGGAGCACTAAGTGTTGATCCACATGTGAATACTGTCTTTAGAAGTATAGGGCAAGCTGGATCATTGTGGAATGCATTGACGCTAGCTATAGGAAACAAGTACCCTTCCCCAATAGATTGGGAAGGTGATGCCAAAAAATGGAAAGCATACCAAAAGGTATAAAACATTTGATGGATTTGGCTACGCAAGCGGTTATGTATTCTCCACAGTTTCAGGGTCCAGATCAGGATGCTTTCACAGCCAGAAGGAGGAGCCGGCTAATGTGATGTGGTCCATGCTGGATGAGAGGTGCCCTGTTAGCCCTATTAGCCCTATTAGGGCCAGCCAAGGGACAGGCAGTGGGACAGGTATGTTTGTTGTTAGGACAGTTAGAGGATGTGGAGGCTGATAAGCGAAGAGTGAGGCCCACCTGAACAAGCGACAGACAGGGACAACAAGTTGGAGATGTGGTGGGTTTGAAGGTGAAACAAAAGATAACCAGAAGGGAAATGTTCATTATTAAAAGCAGGAATAGAGAGGAATAAGATAGATGGAATACCTATGGATGTCATGTACAATATGTGGAGGACACATTGGTCCCCAAAGGATAAGGAAGTAAAAGAGACTACATCAGACATGGAGGAAGGAAAGGAAACCATACTGACTGTGTCTCCCTAGCCTGGAGGACATTGGGCAGTTGTAGCGAGCCAGTCAGCCAATCGATTAGGGGTGGGGCCAGGACTCAGAGCTCTCTGTAAGGGCATTTGGTGGGATGACTAGAGACCGGAGACCTCATATCCCTATCACTGTTTATTGGAGGAAAGGCAATGTACAACGGGACATCGCACTATCAGACACTGTGGCAGAAGTTACTACCATACATGGCAATCCTTCCTCCTTGTGTATTTGTTCCTCACAGGTAAAACTTCTGCCCATGACCTTTTCTTCATCTACTTGGTGGTTTCTAATGCTGTGCTATGTTGTGCAACATTCAACCACTGTTTGTGAGACTCTGCCAGGACATATTGAAGGGCAACTGAGCAACTGAGGCACTGAATTTCACCTTTAAAATGCCAATGACCTGCTTGATATTACACTTGATGACAACATGGCTTGTGTTGTTGTTGCCCTCTGCCTCAGATGGTGGGTCCCTAAAGGACATCAGTGGTTGAAATTGATGAGCAAGTTGCAACATCCTCTTCCAGTTGCCCCTCAATCTTTTGTGCACAATATGACCGACACATTGAATTATTGAAAAGACAGAAGATGTCTACAGTCTGATTGTGGCCCTTATTGCAACGTGGGTACAAATCAATGATGCCTTGTACCTAAAAGAAACCTACAATTTGGACAAAGGCCTTGTCTATCTGTGTATGAGGCTCTATAAAGGGAAAACAAATTTGCTCCCCAATCTGAGGAGTGCACCCCATCACTGCCTGTGTCGTCTATGTGCCGATGACTAGAACAGCCTAGCTGGCACATCCAGTGAGCAATGGAAAGGACCTGAGGTATAGACATTTAGTGCGAATGTTATCTTCATTGCTGCTGACAAGACACAGATACTGTGGCTCCTGTTGTTGCTGCAACAGTTATCTCTGACAACCTCATTGCTCAATCCAAGATCTCTCTGTCATTAGTTATGCATCACATTAAAGTATGTCTTAGGTCTGTAGAGTCTCTGTACAAGAAAGGGTCTGACTTTCCTCCCATTCCCCTTTATCCTTCCTGGGCTGTGTGCTGCAGCCTCTTGTTACTGACATCTGCTCTCCCTCTGACCTTCAGCTGCTCATGGTGATTGGCAGCTGCGGACTTTATATGACAGGGAGCTCTGTCCATCATCCATGCTCCCTGGGATGAAGGACAATGTGGCCTTCAAAAGCACCAAGATCTTCCTTACACCTGGATGCTATAATATGTGAGAGCAACAAAAAAATTATCCTGAAAGACCAGCAGCCCCTTCCTCCCACTCCCTTCAATAACAAGGAGAGGCCAGGGTTTAATTTTTTCTGAAGCAGTAATTACAAATTTAAATATAACTTTACAGGAGTACCTCAGCTCTCCAAAGGGGTACACTGGCTTTCCTAAAGAAATGCACAAGAACAGACCAACTCTGACCTTGTTTAATCTCCACACCCCAGATTCTGAACAGAATGAATTCTCTTTGAATTGTGCATGTGTGCACCCCGGCTGTCTGGAAATGGGAAATGCTATGTTCAGGGGATCATCTTAATATTTCCGAGTATCTCTATGATTTTGACTATTTGCAAAGGATCTCTAATATGGTGAAAATCTGGCTCTTAGATTTTCACTTCATCTTTAACTATTAAGAGTGTCTCAGGTTCAGAGTATTTGCAGTAAGTGGTGTCTCAACAAGCAACATATACACAAAACGTATGTCAGTATTTAAAGGTTAAATTGTACTTCAACCATCTTTTATAAATATATAATTAGTCATTTTTTAATGCTTTCGCATTTCAGGCTTCAGTTATCTTTGTGGTTGATGTGTTCATCATTTACTGACAGGAATGACATTATCATTTTCTCTATTATTGTCTCATCATTTGAGTTCTAAATGCCACTAAAGCTCCTGTACTGTGATATTTACTTTGAATAAAATTTGCATTTGTCCCTTGATAATAAATATAGGAAAATGTCTTATTGAAAACAAACTCTTCCCAATATATGACACACAAAACTGGTTTTTGTGTTGACATCCAACTAGCCCCCATATAGGATTGGATTCCTGTGATTGCAAAATATTCAAGTGTTAAGGCAGTACAAGCCGTTTGTGAAGAGGTGACCATTCCCACTCAGAATAAGTAGACATATGACCAGTAACAGGCAAGGATAGTTTCAGGTGGCAGATCAAATAGATTTAAGACACATGAAGCAAAGTTATTGTCAATAGTTATTTTCCTTTGGTTCTTTCTTGACCTGGTAGGAGATGTTAAGTCAAAGCTAGCTTCCATCATCCTTGAGGGAGTCTTTCCTCTGTCTGATGTGACCTTTCTCCTAGTCTGCCTGTACATGTATGTTATTTGTACATCTAGTAGATCCTAATGCAATCATACCTTCCCATTCAATTATGCATTTACTGGGGAATCGATGGCTAAAATGAACTCCATTCCTTCGAGCACCCAGGCAATGAGGTCATCCTTTACCTTTCTCTTGTATGGGAATTTTACTGCCTTCTTACAAACAGTTTGTTTTACGTATGTGACTTTGAGGTTTCATCTTATGAGGCCCAGAAAAGTCTACACAAAGACATGTGCTTAAAATTATGTCCTTGGCAGAGACAAATGACTGTGTGAAAAATCCTGACCAGGCTGTTCTTTGCATGTGTCAGCTTTGGCAGGCTGCTGAATTAAAGACTGGAGCGAGATAGACCTAGTGCTATAGTGTTCAATTAATTTTGTATACTTTCCTTTGTCTGTCATTTCTCACACCCAGGTGACTGTCACTATTTTTTTTGGCCATGCTTTATCAGGGATATTTGTCCCAAATATTCTGAAAGTGGATCTAAAGCTCACAGGGCCTGCTACAGATTAACAGGATTTAATTGGTGATCTTTCCAAGGGCAGTTCAATTTCTTACAGTCTTCTGATATGAGAAGGAATGAGTAGCATTGATCTAGTGCCTTTCATGACCTCAGGACATTCCAAAAGCTCCTTTCAGTCAATGAACTACATTTGAAGTGTAGTCGTTGTATGAATGTGGGAAATTGAAGAAATATCTCAGAAGGGTTGAAGGATTGAGCAGCTACCTACTGTACACAATGATTTCCTCAATTAAGAGGTTGGCATGGTATCAGGTCAATAGGTCCAAATGCTTTCCGACTTCCTTTGGTTCAAATAGGCCCAGAGCAAGTGTAAAATCAAAGGAATAAAAAGATGGGAACTTTTGCAATGCAGAGAGTAGATTCCAACCTGTTCACTTTATTATCTTTTAGGGCCCAAGCTATCAACAAATTTTCCTTTGACATGTGCAGGTCATGTGTGTCAGTGTCCCATGTAATCTGGATTATCACTTTATAAAATCAATCACCTTTGAAGTTTGAGCTATAAAAGCCTGTCATACACTAATGAATTGAATTTAAGTACCTGGACCATAACATCTAGGACCATGTGGCTGCATATATAGTTATTGAACAACAGGAATAAGATTCTCAATCAGGTATTGAATATTAGTGAAATGGATCCTCAAACACAACTTTGTGTATTTTTTGCCTTTTTCTTTTCTTCTTCATTTCTTCTTCATCTTCAAGGCCAGAGTGGTATCTGCAGGGCAGTGGCTGCAGCATTGGCAGCATGGACCAGGACTCCTGGAGGGCAACGGTGCCCAGAGCCTGGACTGTCGGCAGCAGTAGGCCCAGAGCCTGGACTCCTGGCGGCAGTAGGCCCGGAGCCTGGGCTCTTGGCAGTGTCTTCTGGGGCGTCAGCATCATCGTGTCTCCTTGAGGACTGGAACAGCTTGCAGAGACTGTGCAGAAGCCCTGAAGCTGTGCTTAAGACAGAAGTAATTCTTTCTATCCTCGTTGTAACTCAAAATGGCTCCAGATTGTGGTGCCAAAACACTTTTCACTGTATTTTTAAGATATATATGACAATAAATAAATCATTCATTCATTCATTCACTTGCCTGGATGGGTGCGGCTCCAGCAACACTCAAGAAGCTTGACACAATGTAGGACAAAGCAGCCCGCTTGATTGGCACCACATCCTCAAGGATCCACTCCCTCCACCACTGATGCTGAGTAGCAGCAGTGTGTACTATCTACAAAATGCACTGCAGAAATTCACCAAAGATTCTCAGACAGCACCTTCCAAACCCACAACCACTTCCACTTGTGATTCAAGAGGCAGCTCACCACCACCTTCTTAAGGACAACTAGGGACAGGCAATAAATGCTGTCCAGCCAGCGGTGCCCACATTCCAAGACCAAATTTTAAAAAACAGTTGTGGGGGGTAAGATCACTTTTCAGTTGAGATCAATTCCTCTTCCATAGCATGGCTGCTTAGAATGAAACTATATTGTCAACCCGCACTTGGGAGGTATATGAACAGACTCATTGCCTCACAGTGGAGTGCAGTGATTTTCATATCTGTTACTTTTACAAAATGTTCTACATTGCTACACATTCAGTCCTCGAGTACAGATGTGAACCCTATGTTTGGTCCAGGGGAACATTTGTTTGAAGTTAATGGTGTGGTTTTGCTTTTGGAATGGTGGAACTGTATTTGTTCTTCAGACTGGTTGGTAGCAAGCACAAGAAGTGTCCAGAAACCCAATGTGATACATTCAGCAGATTTCAGTCTTCACCAGGATCCATAATAAACACTGGCACCTGCTGCATTGGACACCCCCATCTATCCAGTAGCAGGTGCTGTGTCAGGCTTTGTTTTGGCTGAAGAAGCTAGCTAGTTATTAAAAGCTGGTAAACAGTGCAAATTTATCACACTTAACTGCAGACAGCAAAATACACCTCTGCAAAAGCGCTAGAACATTCACAGCAATTATTGAATAAATCTTTTACGTATGTACGTTCAGGTAACTCTCTGACTGTCACAAATATGCTGTCTATTGATAAAGGGGCGGGGACTGATTAAAGTTTAAGTGTACATCCCACTCCCTTCCAAACCTTATGTTTTATGCAGCCAAAGTCACAATGAGCAATACAGCTTCAACAGAGCAACAGGACAATTTCCTGGTCACATTTACTTAGAGAAGGTCAGTCAGGGCTCACAGTCTTTCTGGCTGTCTCAAATGCCTTTGATATTTTAAATCTGTTTCCAGATTATTATTTGTATTGCTTAATTTGTGTCATCACAGTACATAGCAACTCAACCAAAAGTAAAATGTCAGGCACATTACTGCTCAAATAGGTTTGGGTTATGAGTTGTAATACATTCCAGCCCACACCAACAGCCTTATTTATGTATATAGATGCCCAGATTGTGGCTTAAAATGAATTTATTGATTTTTTTATTACATGCGGCTTATTATTATAACATTTAGTTCATAAGCAAAGGAACATCAGCCTGCTGAATTCTAGGCCAAAAGATTCATTCTCCGCCAAAGGGACCTAAACAATATCGAAAAGGATTTCAGCTATTAATCTCAAATATAGTCATTAAAAAGATTAGTAGTAGATGGGGTATTATTAATTAGTGTAAAGTTGGTGGATTTATAATATCATTTGTATATTCTGCACAATGATAATATGTTACCTCCATTGCTAGTTGAGAACCAGTTCGCTAAAACTGCAAAAAAAAACAAAATGTGTGAGCAAAAGAGATTTCTTTGTTTTGCATCATTATGAGTTAGTTGACTCTACGTTGCATTCTTTCTTAACAAACCTAACCAAATTGATTTCTTTCTTGAATTTATTCATCTGCTTTAGTTCCTATCCTGTAAAACCCTTACCTAACATAAATCTATCAATCTTAGTTTTGAAATTTTTTGAGTGAGCCCCAGCCTCGTCAGCTATTTTAGGGAGCCAATTCTAGATTACTTGGTAGTTTCATGGTCACCATTTTGGAGGTCTTATGACTCAGGAGGTCATGCTGCATTTCTCAGTCAAAAGCTCTGCGTTGAAGACTCACTGCAGGACTTGTTGCCCACAGAAAGAGCATTCATGATGCGATTCCATCACCACCTCACTAGTTGACCTGGCACATGCCCAGCATTTCTAAAGGTAAAAATATGCATGTGGAGATGCAAAACAAACATGGTCATTATCACTGAGATGAGTTTATTTAATTTAGAGTATGATAATTATTAAAATTTAAATTCCACTGGCTTACATGATGAGACTTGAATTCACGTTCCAAGAGCAATAATTGGAATTTAGGAAGTATACGTCCAGCGCTATCCTCACTACACCAGTGTCCACTTCTCCATGAAGAAATGTTTCCATGCCATCACTTTTAAATGTGTACCTCTAATCTTAAAATTATCCTGATTTATTCTGGACTATTTCACAATATAAAATAGTTTCTCTCTATTAAATTGTGTCATTAATCCATGCTTATGGAAGTTTTAAACAACCTCCCCATGTATTTTAACTTTTTTTTAGATTAGTTTTGAATGCAGGCTCCAAGGCCTCACAGTTATCATGGAGGTTTCTTGAAGAATAATAAAATTATACAACTGAGAATAGGCCATTTTTTTCCATTCTACCTGTGCTAGCTTTTTGAAAGAGCCACTGAATCAGTTCTTGCTCCCCTGCTTTTCCCCATAACCTTGAAATGTTTTCCTCGTCTAGTCTTTATCCAATTCCTTGTTGAAAGTTACTATTGGTACTGCTTCCAACATCCTTTCTGGCAGTGCATTCCAGATCACAACAACTCACTGTCTAAAATTGTTTCTCCTCATTTAACTTTTACTATGTACTGTCTCTGTTTAAATCTGCCAGCAGAAATAGTTTCTCCTTATTTAATCTATCAAATTTCTTGTGATTTTGAGCACCTCTGTTAAAGTTCCACAGAACCTCCCATTGCCTCAGGGGAACTACCCTGGCTATTCTAATCCCTCCATGTAACTGAAGCCCTGCATTCCTGGCACTATTTGAGTAAATATGTTCTGTACTCTCTTTAGGGCCTTTCACTATTTTCCTGAAGGGCATGCACTTGTCACTATCCAGAAAGAAGTGGGATTTTGTTTTTGCTGCACTTTATTGGTGCACTCCACACCAAAGTATAGTACCCACCTTATGATGCAGAGTATACTGCCCAAACACTGCAAATTCATTAATTCAAGTTCATTAATTCAGGTCCCTGCTGATTTTTATCATATTAGCAATAAGAAACTAAAGTTAAAACATCCAAGCTGTTGATGTGATTTCCACAGCAGGGTACTCTTGACACCATATGACCTTTTAATGGGTATATATTATTACAAATGATTTAATGAGCTTTTTGCGAGAAACTGCATAGCTGTATTTAGTCGGCAGGTATCTGCATTGTTTTTTCCAAAAAACCCAGGTGTTAAGTGATGGTTTCTAGGTGGACATGAGTATGTCTTATTAATAATACCATCGTATTGCTCTGATGTTCAATAAAAGTGATGCCACCTTTATTTAGTTCATGGTTCTACATTTTTCAAGTTTTTCTTTTTTGTTGCTCCCAGGTCAACTGGTGGTCATGGCCAGCAATGATGGGACTGTGAAGATATTGGATCTGCCCTCAGGTCAGTTGTACAGTCTATCAGGACATGAAGACGCTGTGCAGTGTGTGCTATTTGACCACAAAGGTGAATATGTGGTATCAGGAGGCTCTGATGGTACCATCCGCCTCTGGACATGAAACAATAGTTATAATATCCAAATCCTTTTGATTAGTTTAAGATGTGCCTTTGGCTCTTATGTATGAATCAACTATTTTGTGGAAAAATTAGATAATGTAGTGGAGAGCCCTTCTAAACTGTGTAATACAGAGTGTAATAATCAACTTTGCTCACCATTTGTCAATTAATAAATTAGTGCATTTGAAAGACATTGGGTGTTTATAGTGTTTGTATCTAATTGGTGTAGATGGTGTTCATCTAAATATCAGAGACGCCTATCGGTTTTACTCATTCCACAATTCAAACAGCTCAATAACATAGTTTCTGCCTTGCTGCTCTGCTGCCTAGCCATAGGTAAGTAATACTGATCAAGTCGTATAATACTGCCTGAAATGTAGTGGAAGCAGATTCAACGGTGACTTTTAGAGGGAATTGGATAAAGAATTGATGGGAAGAAAATTACAGGGTCATTGGGACAGAGCGTGGACAATGAGGCTAATTGACTTGTTTTTTTTTTCCCGACTGGGTTGAAAGATACAATGATGTCCCCCAAGTGGAATTGTCCCCATCGGTGAAGAGTCTACATTGTAATAAGTGTTGATATTCTCTCCGAAGAAGAGTCACATTGGACTCGAAACTTTTAACTCTTTTGCTGGCACCATAGACCTGCTGAGTTTCTCCAGCACTTCTTATTTTAAAAGAATTCGGATCTCCAGCACCTGCAGCATGTTGTTTTTGCTATCGTGTGTGTGTGTTACACTACTGTATGTACAGTGACCCTGACCTGCACGCGTTTTGCACAAGGTAAGAGGGGGCGGGATATCCTAGTGGTCCTCTGCTGTGTTTGATCGAGATATGTTGTTTGATAATGACGCCTAATGACAGCGCGGACGTACTGCATGCCCGGAAAGCTCTCAGCCAGAGTGCCTCTTAGAGGACTCTTAGCCGAGCAAGCAACATGACCTCGAGTCGACTGGATAAATCAGAGTTACTGCCAGCAAAGCAAGCAGAGCCGAGCCGAGATAGGGAGATGGTCGGAGAGAGCAGGAGACCACTGCGGGTCAGGAGGATAGGACCAATATAGAGGGACTGCAGTGACAAAAAGCCGGACAATTTCGGAGATCCGGTGACGAGCTTCAATTGGTTGGACCTACATTAGCCTCGCCTGAGTTTAGGGGTGATTGCCCGGTCTCTTTAACAGGGCATCCATTTGGAGCACCCCCGCCTTGTCTCTGCTGTGGTGTGGGCATTAAAGATCGAGGTAGCGGTGCGTCAGGGCGAGGACCGAGAGCAACACACACACACACACGCACAGAGTGGGGGGAAACGCTTTGGGTCTTCGAGCGCTCTCCTTGGTGCTGAAAGCGCCTGGTTTGTTGTGGTGAGGTGATGCCCGCCAGGGCCGAACAGTCCCAGCTGGTGCAGCCAGAGGCCATCGGGAGCGCGGCGCGAACATGCAGGAGCTGTTAGGTTCTCCGGTGGGATCCTGCACCGCATTGGACACACTGGCAGCAGCCCGTCTCCACAAGGTGGGCTGGCCCGGCACAGAACGTCTCCTGGCATTCAGTCTTTAAAAGGGGGCCAACTTTACTCTTTGGCGGCGTCGCTGGGGAAGGACGACGGCGGACTGAGTAAAGGGGGAGACCTTGAGGCGATTTGGAGACCATGTGTGACCTCGCCAGCTCCCGTCCAGCGACTCTTTCGTCTTCATTGAAGATGCGCGCTGCGTAAACTGGCCACAAATCATCAGCAAGCGACCACAGGTAACCGAGCTGTGTGTTTTCCATCCTGCACACTGTGGCTGTAACTGACCCGCAAGCTGCAGCCCGGCCTGTGTGGGATGGCATTAACTAATCACCCTTCCCAGTTGCTGTATATACCGCACGAAGTTGCAGGAAGACAATGCGACATGCCTGCAACTGGTGTCATTTTTTATATAAAAAAAATTAACCTCCCAATCCTGTGCAATGCAACCTTTGAATATAGAGGGTCAATTCCGACAAGCTGATCAAAAATATATAAACCCCTCCCCCAACCTTCCCAACACACACACACACACACACACACTAGCCCAGTGACCTTGTCTTTATTCACTCGCCATCTTTGGGTGTAATTAACATTGTCGAAAACGGTATCAATCAGACAGTGATTTGGACTGTGCCGTTAACACTGTAACTGGAAGGTCATCGGCATTCCCGAAGAGAACGAGACTTATGTTCAGCGCAAGGGGTGTTTTTTGCAGCTCCTCGCCCCACCCCCACCCCCCTCCAACACACAGGTTCGTTTTCCTTTCAAGAAGTTTGACATGTTTGTCGTATTGCACCGTGAGATCTGCAGAATGAGTTCCCGTTTCTTATATATATATAAATTTCCACCCCGGGTGTAAAGTTTGTGCAGTTTCTCCGTGCCCCACCTGGCCGTGTGCCTGACATGCAGATCCTGTGGTGACAGCCGTGTTGAGTGGGCAGCCCTTCCTTACCCTAAGTTGCCAGGGTCGCGGGTTCAAGTCCCGTCGCAGGGGAATGCTCCCGTTGCAGTGCTGAGGGTGTGCTACACTACCCATTTCCTCTGTCAGAAAAGACAGCACTATTTGGGGAAAAAAGAATAGGGAGATTTCTGCCGGGGTCCTGAAATGATTTGCTTTTTTTATTTTCCTTAAAGAACATTGATTATCACATGCTATGCAATCAATTGGCTGGCATCTTCTACAATTCCTACAGAAGTGCTCCAGCGGCCGTCAGGCGGTGTAGTGAGAGGTGTATGCAACATTGCAAATATTTCTTTAAACCTGTTCTTGTACCATGTGTTTTGCAGCTTTTTATGGGCGGCTGCAACCCAGTGCAGGGCAGGAGCTGGTGGCCGAGCCAAGGAACCCGTGCAGGATGGCTCCTGGACTGCATGCAGCCTGCGTTCTCCTGCTGATGACCCCTAGCCTCCTCCCCCCGGCTGTCGCCAACCAGGAGGACCACCTGGGAGCTGACAACACCCTGGAGGCGGGCAACGGCGACAACATGGACTTCGACGACTACCGGGGCAAAGGCTGCGTGGACGACAGCGGCTTTGTGTACAAACTGGGCGAGCGTTTCTTCCCCGGCCACTCGAACTGCCCGTGCGTTTGCACGGAGGACGGGCCTGTGTGTGACCAGCCCGAGTGTCCCAAAATCCACCCCAAGTGCAGCAAGGTCGAACACAACGGCTGCTGCCCCGAATGCAAAGAAGTGAGAAACTTTTGTGAATACCGCGCGAAAACCTACAAAGTGCTGGAAGAATTTAAGGTAGGCGTAACTGCACCCACCAGTTAACAGTCAGTACCGCACCTTGGACTGGAACCCGGGGCTGTTTCCACAGCCAGACACTGGCTTGCAAATGCTTCCATTGCAAAAATGATGAGGGGGGCATCTGATGCCCCGGTAAGGTTTCTTTGAGCGCGGAGCTGTATGTTGGGGTGACCCAGGTAGACAGCACTCACTTGAAAGCCCAGTTAATCTCTTTTAATTTTCGGCGGGGGGGGGGGGGGGGGGGTTAAAACCGCAACGTTCCCCGAATTAAATTGTCACGAACAGGAAACGCGGCAGATTTATCGATTCTCTTTAAAGCTCCATCACGGCATTAGCCAGATTAAACCCGCGCGATGAATCAGCTTCCAGTTGAACAGAGAGTCAGGAGAGCTCCATTCACTCCTGTTCCAAAGTGCCTTCGCTGAAGTGACTGCTGGTTACTTGTTTCGGATGGGGTTGTTATTGTTGTCAACTGTGCAGTCTGGTTGAAGGTCTGACCCAGGTCAGGCTCGAAGCCAGTTTGTACTGAGCTCAAGCTTGCTGTCTGCACTATTGAGTCAAACCTGTGTGGTTATTACAGCCGTCTCCGTGCGAGTGGTGCCGGTGTGAGGCCAGCAGTGAGGTGCATTGTGTTGTCGCCGATTGTGCCGTCCCCGAGTGCGTCAACCCGGTGTACGAACCCGAGCAGTGCTGCCCGGTCTGCAAGAACGGTAAGCAGCATTCCCCCCCCACCACCCCGTGGAATCACCACCACTCTTACTGTCCCGGCGGCTCACAAAATCAGGCGGCAAATACTCGTGTTGTTTTGTGCTTTGTGTCAGAGAGGGGTCGGCGGCAGACAATAGTCAGAAGTCTTAAAAAGGACAGAAATATCCCACCTCAAAGCCGTCCTCCTAGGGTTTTTTTCACCGTTTACTCTTACGTCTAAAGATTACTTCAGGCCCCTGCTGGCGGCTTCTTGAGAAACTGTGTTTTTCCAAGTTGGGAGGTGGGGGTTTGAGGGGGGGTCGGTGCAAAGTGACCACAATATAGAAAAGGATGTTTTGCCACCTCCACCGCAGGGACTGGGCATTCAGGCATGAGTGCCCCCTCAAGCAGGTACCTGCTTAGACGTAAAGGCGTTGTGAAAGGCATGTGAAAGGGTATAGAGACATAAGAAAGAAGATAGGACCTTTAAACACACCTGGGTTGAGAGTTCTGTCCAAGTTCAGTCGTCCCCAGCCCCAGGCATGTGGGTGGTATTGTGTGGCCTGTTGACTGCAGTACTGATAGCACACTGATTGGTACTGCCTGCTCATTTCTGTGAGGCAGCTAGAGCTAACAGTGCTGGAGGCCTGAACAGGAGGTGCCAGTACCGCGAATGGCTGGCACCAGTTTTCCAACCTGTTACCCTGCGTCGCAGCTGGAGCAGGTGCCGGGAATCATGGAGGAATTGAATCGGATTCTGTGGAGACTCAACAATGGCACAACATGGGAGAGAGTGCGCTGCAGGGGGTTCTTTTTTTTTGGATGCTGCACTGGAGGTCCCAATAGAGGAAGTGGAGAGAGGAAGAGATGGGGGACCAAGCTCAGAGGCAGCTGCAGCAGAAATTAGTGAAGCTGAATATCGGCACTGGAGCTCTGGATTTTGTGCTGCATGACCTCCCACAAGCACTTAGGCTCAGTGGAAGGATCTTCGATCGCACCACCAGCTTTGCTCAATACATAAGCATTCACCTCCCAACAATCCCTACAATTATAACTCCTAACTGATATTCATTAGGATATAAGAAAAAGAGGAGTTGGAGTAGGCCATTCAGCCCATTGCCCCTGCTCTGTCATTTCAGTAAGAGCTTGGCAGATCAGATTGTGGCTTCATTTATACATTCCTACTTCTATCCCATTACCTTTGACTCCTTCATAGATCAAAAGTGTAACTAATTTAGCCCTCAGTGGTCCAGCCACCACTGCTTTCTGGGATAGGGAATTCAATTGATTAACGAGCCTCCGAGAGAATAAATTGCCCTTCACTCCTGTTTTAAGTGGGAACTCTTTATTTGAAACTGTGACCCCTGCTTCTAGTTTCCCCCATGAGGAGAAACATCCTCTTGGCATCCATCCTGTCAAGGTCCCTCAGAATTCTATTTCTGTCAGCATTCAGCTCTCATTCTTGTAAAGTCAAATGGAAATAAGCCCAACCTACTCAACGTTTCCCTTTCATCAAAGGAATCAATCTTGTGAATTATTTCCACTTGTCACAGCTGCACACTCTGCCAACAATTCATTCACTTCTGTCACTTCAGCCAAATAGATTGCATAAAATTCACTGACACTCCCCCTGCTTCTTTTGCAGGGCAAGGTAGCACACAACCAGTGACAGCAGGGCTAACCAGAGGGGGCACTCATGCCTGAATGCCCAGTACCTGGGGTGGAGGTGGCAAAACATCCTTTTCTAAGGCTGTAACCAGGGACAGGGCTAAAACAATCAATCAATGATGGCAGTATTCTCACACAATCCACCTATGCACACTCCACTTGCCCGTCATCCCACAATCTCTTCTGACTTACAAACAATGTTTACAAACCCACCTCCTACTTTTTAACCATCCCTACACTGCAACTTTAACCTTGTGCATTTCTCCTCTCAGATACCCAAAAGATGCAACCTGGCCAGACAGTGGTCAAGCAACAAGAATGAAAGCACTCATTTTCATACCTCAGCCACCAGCTCAGATACTGACACTAGTACAAAATGATAGGGTAGTGTCCATACATGGTCAGACAGATAAAGTCAACAGAAGTGCCGACTCAGTGGCGATAATGTTGCACATGAGTTCCACTACAGAGAGCTCAGATGGGGTAGCAGGAAGAAGAGAGTTGACAAATATACACAATGAAACGTTCGCTGCAATAGGACATCCACCAGAAAGCCTGCAGTCAATGTCAAAGAACATGGACAAGACTGAGGTAAACTTGGCACAGAGCTTGGAACCCGTCCTTTCCACCATGGGAGTTGTGGCCAACTGGGCCTTGTGCACCTGGAGAATCTAAACATGGTACAGAGTCTGATGATTAATGTTATAGCTTCCATTGCAGCCCAAACAGCAGCCAGCAAACACTGGAATGCTGCAGTGGAGATTCAGATAGCTGTCATGAAGCTCAGACAGCTGCCTTCATGCCTGTGGATTGCATTATGCAAAGGGGCCTGTAATCTCCCACAGCAGTCCAGCAATCTGTGTTGCAGCAGATTATTAGGATTGCTGAGGCACCACTCTGGGGGCAGTGGTAGCAGCTCCAAGAAGTACTGATTTGCTGTTCTCCCTCGGGAAGACAGCATTTATCCTCTCACCACAGCACTCCAGCAGTACTCTTGCTGGTGACTGTCAGCCTGCTGTCGCCAACATTGAGATGGGGTGTGCATCTCAGCTTTTTAGCAACAGAGAAACAACTCCGACTGAAAAAAATCCTCTCACTAGACATGTTGGAGCTGCTGCTTCTGCTCTTCCTCAATCGCCCACTTCATCACATTTCTCACAGTCATATGGATTTCATTCCATGCTGTCAGCACATCATCCTTGATGTCCAGTGGCCACCCTTTGCTTTGCCATGGCAACCATAGGACCCCTACATTGTGGAGCAGACCATTCGGCCCATCAAGCTCACACTAACTCTCAAGAGCACCAACCCCAGACCCACTCTAACCCTGCACTTCCCCTGGCTAAACCACCTAGCCTGCACATCCCTGGATACAATGGGCAATTTAGCACGGCCAGTCTACCTAACCTGCACTTCTTTGGACTGTGGGAGGAAACTAGAGCACCCTGAAGACACCCACACAGACATGGGGAGAATGTGTGAACGCTGCACAGACAGTTGCCCAAGGCTGGAATCGAACCTGGGCCCCTGGCACTGTAAGGTAGCAGTACTAACTATTGAGCCACTGTGCTGCCCAAACTGTACCACAGACTGCTGCACAACAAACCCATCGTAGCTGCTGCCAACGTACTGGGCATTGACCTGTATGGTTATAGGTATGTGGTCACACACTAGCTGGATGTTGAAAGAGTCAGATCCCTTTCATTTCTGCTGGAGGGGAGTCTTGATATGCAAACTCCAGAAAGTGATTTGCTTGTCACCCTACCTATTGCACCAACCACCAACGCTGCATTTGCACTTTACTTGCTGCTTTCTGAGTAGAGGGAATGAAATGTATTCAGCTACCATTGCATAGAGAACCTCCGTGACCTTTGTTACACAACAGGGGACAGTAAACTGTGAAATGTTGTAATTCCTTGCAATGCTAGCCTGAAAGGTGTCAGATGCATGAAAGGGTTATGAACGTGACAGTGTGAAAGTGATCCTTGCACTGTTGTGAGGTTATAGTTGGGTTATAGGTGGGTTAGCCAGGGGAAGTGCAGGGTTAGAGGGTTAGGGTGGGTCTGGGTGTGGTGCTCTTGAGAGTTAGTGTGAACTTGATGGGCCGAATGGTCTGCTCCCACAATGTAGGGATCCTGTGGTTGCCCTGGCAAAGCAAAGGGTGGCCCCTGGACATCAAGGATGATGTGCTGACAGCATGGAATGAAATCCATGCGACTATGAGAAATGCGATATAGTTGTATTGCAGCAGATGACAGATTTCAGTGAGGACGTGTGTACTGCAACTCAGAAATCTCAACATTATTCCTCACTGAACCTCAGATACAGAGATAGTGATTCCCTCAACACCTTGGGTGGACTGCAGCACACTGCTGTGAACTCTTCTCCCTCTTCCTGCAGTTTGTCTCATTTCCAAGTCATGCTGTATTGCAAGGGCAATGGTTACGTATGTTTCTGTGCCTATAAGCAACTGCTTAGCGTAGGAGTCATGAAGCCAGCAAAAACTCCTTCAGTACCTGCTGCACCAGTTTTGTAATTTTAACCAATTATACCAAATGCTTGTAGATTCAAAGCCTCAGCCAGATGAAATCCACCAAAAAGTAGTTGATAGTTGGAGAGTCTTCCTGTTTCTGAATGTGCCTTCAGCTATGCAGGGTGGAAGGCACTGAGCTCTAAAGTGGCAGTGCCAACATCAAATCAGCATTTCACACTGAATGATGCTGTAATCTGTCTGCATACTTTTGGTGGCTGTACACAATAATACCCATGCGAGTATCTCATTCTGTGAGAGTTTCTCCCAAAAATTAACTGTGCTGTGCATAACCTTTTTGGGTCTAAGGGCACCCAGGGTCTGGAAAATTGGCACAAATTATTCCCTTTGATTCCCCAGATCGTTTGGTTGCTTCAGAAGACCTCTAAGGAACAATATCTTTATAGAAAAGCTGCTGTTTTAAACCATTGCAACATTGATGTAAACAAGCATAAAGTCAATCTACTTGAGTGTTTTGCACCGTCAATCATAGTTCGCCTACTGCTTACAATCTCAGCGGGAAAAAAAATCAACCAGCCTCAAGATCTCTTCCAGAATGTTCATAATCACACTTAACAATACAGAGCCTTGCACCAGTGGGTACTGAATAAAACATGTATTGAAATTGGCTAACAAGGAACAGCATGCGTTTTTCTGACCCATCAACGTTAAAGAAGACCATTCAGTGGTGTTTTTAAGCAGCATCATCTCACACTGAGAGTGGTGAATATCTGATACTCTATCCCTCCCTGAAAAAGCTGTTGAAGCTGTAGGTCAATTGAAAAATTTCTGGATACGAATTGGTATTGAGGGATATGGTATACTAGACAGGTTGATAGCTTTAAGATGCAAATCAATCATCATCTAATCCAGTGGCAGAATATGCTCATAGAATTGAATGGTTTATTCCTTTGCTCCTTATGCATGAGCAACCTGACTCTGTAATGTACCAGGGCTTTTTTAAACAAAATACGTTCTCCTTTCACATGACATTTTAATTCCTTTTGCAAACTCAGGCCTGGTATTTTTGGAAGGAAAATTGTGAGGTATTATACAAACTGCTCCCAGTGGTTCCCTTAGTTTGGACATATCCTGCAATGACAGCAGCTAATCTTTGTCAATAATCCCAAAGGTGTTATGCTTACAGTGTCCTCTTCTATTTATAATTTGCAGTTCTTCAACCCCAGTGAATATCTTGATTGTTTTATTTCATCAAACTGTATTTTACTTCCTGTTTGAAAAAATGAAGAAACACCGATTATTGTCTTGCATTACAATGATGCCACTACTTTGGCCTCAATACCATTGTTTATGTGTGCCTGTTTAGTGAAACAATGGAAATGATCAAAGACTCACTGTTGCAGCATCCACGTCAGTTATTTCAACAGCCTAAGCCTTCAACCCCTCTTTTGTCTCTCTGAACTTCCCTGCCCCTCTACATTCTTCTCTTCCTTTATCAAGCACAACAGAATTTCAGATTGTAAATTTTATTGTAACAAACCAAAGATCAAAAATAGACTAAACATTACCGAACAGACAACCAATACACTCAACAGCAGAAAAGGTATTCCTCCGTGACAATTTAGCGCAGCTGAAAACCCCATTCTATTTTTAGACATTGTGGCATATTTCCAGCAGCCGTAACCTTGCATTTAAAGTTGCAAATGTCTCCGACCAAATCTACAGATGTTCTTCACCCTGTCCCACCAGGACAAATCTCCCAGTGCCCTTTTAAATGTAATTGCCTACACTTAATGCTCTAAGCACAACTTCCAGAAGCAAGGTACCAGTGGGTGATTCTTTGTTCTTATCTCTCCAGAAAAATGCTTCATTCCTTCAAACCTTGGGCATGATGTTCCCTTTCCTTAAAGTGGTGAGAGGGGAAATAATTGGCCGAGTTGAGGAGAAACTAACCCCTTTCCTCGCCACCTCAGCAAATAGGTCGTGGGCATGGAGGTCCAATAAGTGACCTTCCCGATGTAACTATTTCAACATACCACCTTCTCGATTGCCTGCCTTCCCGCCAAGCATGAAAGATGACTAATTTCCCGACTGGAAAACGATGGCGACCTGCCTGTTGGGTTGGGTGCAGGGGATCAATCCTCCAGTTGCACCAATCTGGTGGCAGCAGGAAGCACAGAGGTAGGGCAAGGGTCTGGCCTCTGAAAAACCATCCCTGCCATTGTCTCCAACTCCCTTCTCCCCACAGCTCCCCGTGACAAGAACATAAATATTATTGACCTCACAGCAGACCCCAGTCACCTGGTTCCAGGTCTTAAGTGGCAAGGCCTGCCACAGAGATCTGAAAATTTTGCCCATTAGTTCCGTCTTCGACCAGCCATTTGCTTGGCAGTGATTAACACAAAAAGCACTCCTTTTCATAGAATCGTACAGTACAGAAGAGGTCCTTTGGCCCATCAAGTCTGTACTCTCAATTTCTATTCATCTGGTTGATATAGCAGCACTGCCTTCAGTCAGACTTGATAAGCTTGAGAGTCTGCAAGGACAGTGGCCAGTTACTTTTCTCTTTGTGTTAAAGCTTACACCTGACTCTCAATAAGGCTTAACCTGGTCCCTCACGCCATTGCAGCCCGGTCATAAGGACCTGTCATCAAGCAAAGTTCAGCAAAACATTTCTTACTTTTACCTCCCGTGCCTCCCCACCAACCCGTCCCACCCACCCTCAACATTCCAGTACTCTCTGATTAACTTTAAAACAAAAATCTTATATAGCCTTGCATTTGTACCACTGCCTCTTGGACCAATGTTTTAGTCACCATTCTTAATCTATCATACAATAGTTTGGTACAAAATTTTTGTTCACTATGGAGGTTTTACTATTTCAAGGGCATTTTATAAATTTAAGTTGTTGTCAGCATGTGGTGACAATGAGAATGTTATTTCTCAAAGACAGTATTACCAGTGGATCACCGAGTTTGGTATAGTTAGTATTATTTTGCTGAATATTGGGGCATGTAGAAGGGATTTCAACAACGACATTCAAGATAAAAGAGAGTCTTGACTAAAGCCCTGTGAACCCTGCATTACATACTACGTGTGGGAAATCAGACTATAAATTCTTCACAGTCGGTATTAACATTTTTATTCCATGTGTTGTGAGGACTTCCTGTACGACAAAAGACCTTCCCAGTTTCAGATATAACACAGTGTGGAGCTGGAGGAACACAGCAGACCAGGCAGCTTCAGAGGAGCACAAAGGCTGACATTTTGGACCCTTCTTTCTGAAGAAGGGTCCTGACCCGAAACTTTAGCCTTCCTGCTCCTCTGATGCTGCCTGGCCTGCTGTGTTCCTCCAGCTCCATACTGTGTTATCTCTGACTCCAGCATCTGCAGTTCTTACTACCTCTTCCCAGTTTCAGGCTTTGATTATTCCTTTAGTCAGCACTCTGTGCTTTAGGCTACTAACAGAAACATTTTAACCTAACTCCTTGGCCAGGAACTCCCTGAATCAGGTGAAATTCCAGCTTTACACTGCGCCCTGCAACCACCCCACCCCGGCAAAACTTACTGGGTTTAATGTGGAGTAGAATTGGCCAAACTGTGAAAATAACATTTTGCCCAAACTTGTCCAGATCACAATGAGTGGATTAGGTTAAAATTACCCAGAGATAATTGTGGTGTATGAGTTGAAATCTAGCTTGTGGTTCATGCTGAGGTTTTATCATGGATGCAGAAATCCTCAAATCTGCATAGCATTCCCGTTGACCAGCTCTCTGGCCTCGAAAATTCACCCAAATGAAGAGGGTGCAGATGAGGAAGACAATCTTGCACACCCTTCCAAAATGAGCACAAATAATCTGCCATGTCATGGTATAACTTCACAACTCCTGAATTGTCAGCTGACAAAATAGACCTCCAACTGCAGTAAGATCAGAGATAAGGTTTCTGGAAGCGCTTTTCAAACGCTCCCATTCACAGATGAGGGGGGATGTTGTCATTCTTCAGGATGCAATCTCCCTGCTCCTCACCCCTTTCCAGTCAAGAATTGTACATAATGGAGCTCAAAAGAAGAAGGGTCTAGGCCCGAAACGTCAGCCTTCCTGCTCCTCTGATGCTGCTTGGCCTGCTGTGTTCATCCAGCTCTACACCTTGTTATCTAACATAATTTGCTATTAGGTTACTCTCACCCCAAGACCCTTCAGCTCAAAATAATTTAATCCATAGAGTTGCTTGGTTACAGTGCGGCAAGACAGAGCATCTCATAATGTGTGTGAACTTTGGTATTCAAGGAAATTTAGCATTTGAAATAAACAGCAGGAGTGTGAAGAAGAGTGAATTAGAGTGGATGATTTCAATGTGGAATTAGATAAATAAAGAAAAGCACTTGAGTAAAGAGTAGATTAAGAAAAAGATAAAGGAATAGTAAGGGGATCAGATTTAAAAATTGACATGTTTATAATCTCTTTGAAATAATTCAGAACTTACAGAAATAAGACACCACACTTTAGTGTCAGAGGTCAATTTGTAGTTGTTAACACTTACCCTGTTGTTAAAGGAATACTTTAGATAGTTAATTACAAGCTTTAAATGTTAATAGCCTTAGAAATTTAGCTCATGGCTACACAATATTCAAAATATTTCAATGGAGAGACATACAGCAAGAAGCTGTTTCAACAAAGCTAACAGTGGCATGCTACAATTTCGACAATAACTTTTAAATATTCACATTTAACAATGTATTTGCCTCTATCCTGAACTTGTTACACACATACAAATGACAGTGAGAGCCATTTCCTTCACTGTCACTTTGGCAGAAAATTTGGCCAATTAAGCCCTGCATTTCTCAAAGAGGAGTTTGCTGTGCTTTTCTTTATGACATTAACTTGGTAATTCAGTCACAGTCTGAACACCTGAAGAAGTAAAGCTCCTCAGTTGTCAATAGAGAGAGGCTTGCATAAGACTTAGGCAAATGGAAGTTGTCACTGGTAATGACAAGATAGCAATATCAAACAATGCGTACTTAGATTAGAAGAATTAGCTGTTAAAGTAAATGGTGCAGTGGCCCGCATCTGCAATCATGCATCTTTAGGGCATTTTAAAAATTATGCAATGTAGTTGATGCAAATTGAACATCTAGTTCCATGCCAAATGCTTCTGGACTTGCACTATTTTTGAGAGAAAATTTACAGTTAAGATTTAGCCCTCTGATAAGCAAGAGACACAAATCCAACGCTCATTTATCTTTCAGCATTGCCACAGCCCAAGTAATAGCCTTTCACTTAGTATTATCTTGTGATATAGTTCAAAATGAGGTCATTCAGCACCTTGTACATGTGCTGGCCCCTTGGTATAGCCATCCAATTAGTGCCATTGCCCATTCCCCCATAGCCCTGTAACTTTTTGCCCCATAATGTATAATTGGGTATATCTTTTAAAAGATACTGCATAAATTGTTTGTAGGATAATACTTGTCATTCAATATCCACTTATTCCACATTCCAGTACTGATAGTTCAAAGTCCTAAGTTATACTGTTATTATGCTGTAGTCATTTATTGCACTCTACGCTCTCAGATCCAACTGCACTTTAGACTGCACTCTATGCTCTCAGATCCAACGCTGACTTTGTTATTAAGCCTGCTGATAAGCGTGGTGCTGTTGTAGTCTGGTGGGCTGACCTCTACATTGCAGAGGCTGAGTGCCAGCTCTAAGGTACCTCCTTCTATCTTCCCCTGGACCATCACTCCACAATGAATCATCAGGTCATTGCATCCACTACGGTCACCAACCTCATTTCATCTGGGCATCTCCCAACCCCCCATCACCTCCATGCTGGTGGTCCCCCAGCCCCCACTGCTCACTTCTACTTCCTTCACAAAGTCCACAAACAGGACTGCCGAGGCAGACCCATTGTTTCTGCCTGCTCCTGTCCCACAGAACGCATCTCTTCCTACCTTGACTTGGTCTTTTCTCCCCTGGTCCAGTCCCTGCCCGCGTACATCCGCGATTCCTCTGACACTTTATGCCAGTTTCAGAACTTCCAGTTTGCAGGCTCCAGCAGCGCCCTCTTTACCATGGACGTGCAATCCCTTTACATGTCCATCCCCCATCAGGATGGTCTCAGGGCTCTCCACTTCTTCCAGGAACAAAGGCCTGAACTGTCTCCATCCACCACCAGCCTTCTCCATCTGGCTAAGCTCGTCCTCACCCTGAACGACTTCTCTTTTAACTCCTCTCATTTCTTTCGGGTCAGAGGGGTGGCCAGGGGTACGCACATGGGCCCCAGTTATGCCTCTCTCTTTGTGTGGTACATACAACATTCCTTGTTCCAGTCCTACTCTGGCCCCCACCCACAACTCTTTCTCCAGTATATCGATGAAATCATCGGTACTGCTTCACTCTCACGTCCAGAATTGAAAAGGTTTGTCGATTTCACTTCCAGTTTCTACCCTGCGCTCACCTTCACCTGGTCCATCTCTGACCCCTCCCTTCCCTTACTTCACATCTCTGTTTCTCTGGCCACCAATATCCACTACAAACCCACCGACTCTCAAAGTTATGTGGACTGTACATCCTCGCGCCATGCTTCCTGTAAAGACACTATTCGATTCTCCCAGCTTCTCCGTCTCTGTTGCATTTGTTCCGATGAGGCCAACTTCAACAAGGGAGACTCCGAAATGTCCACCTTCTTCCTCAACTGAGGATTCCCCTGCACCATTGTCAACAGGGCCCTCAACCAGGTCCGACCCATCTCCCTAAATTTAGCCCTCACCCCCTCTCTTCCCTCCCACAACAGCGATAGGGTTCCCCTTGTCCTTATCTACCATCCCACCAGCATCCACATCCAGAAGTCACCATTTCCACCACCTCCAGCGAGATGTCACTACCAGATACATATTCCCCTCCCCTCATTGTCAGCCTTCCACAGGGACCGTTCCCTCTGAGACACCTTAGTCCACTCATCCTTCACTCCCAACACCCAACGCAGCCTCATCGCACCTTCCCCTGCAACCGCAGAAGGTGTAACACCTGTCTGTTTACTTCCTCCCTCCTCAGTATCCAAGGGCCCAAACACACCTTCCAGGTAAAGCAGCACTTTACTTGCACTTCATACAATCTAGTCTGCTGCATTCGCTGCTCACAATGCAGAGATGACCTCCGCATTGTGGAAATGAAGCATAAACTGGGTAACCGCTTCGCAGAACACTTGCGTTGTGTTTGCAAAAAGGACCCATTGCAAAACACCACTGTCTTCCCTGGCCAACATCTCTGTCTTCATTTCTGAAGAAGGGTCTAGGCCCGAAACGTCAGCCTTCCTGCTCCTCTGATGCTGCTTGGCCTGCTGTGTTCATCCAGCTCGACACCTTGCTGCAGTGCTCCAGTGAAACTCAGTGCAAACTGGAAGTACAGCACCTCATTTTCCACCTGGGGACTCTGCAGCCTTCCGGACTTGGTGTCGAGTTCAATAACTTTAGGGCCTGAGCTCTTCCATGTCCTACCCTAACCCCCACAACCAGGCCTTGTTATCAAAAGGTATGCTATTACACACCACCCAATGTTAGCCACTAACAGTCCCCATTAACAGAGATAGTAGGAACTGCAGATGCTGGAGAATCTGAGATAAGAAGATGTAGAGCTGGATGAACACAGCAGGCCAAGCAGCATCAGAGGAGCAGGAAGGCTGACGTTTCGGGCCTAGACCCTTCTTCAGAAATGGGGGAGGGGAAGGGGGTTCTGAAATAAATAGGGAGAGAGGGGAGGCGGATAGAAGATAGAGGAGAAGATAGGTCAAAGAGGCGGGGATGGAGCCAGTAAAGATGAGTGTAGGTGGGGAGTTAGGGAGGGGATAGGTCAGTCCAGGGAGGACGGACAGGTCAAGGGGGCAGGATGAGGCTAGTAGGTAGGAGATGGGGGTGGGGCTTGAGGTGGGAGCAGGGGATAGGTGGGAGGAAGGACAGGTTAGGGAGGCGGGGACAAGCTGGGCTGGTTTTGGGATGCGGTAGAGGGAGGGGAGATTTTGAAGCTTGTGAAGTCCACATTGATACCATTGGGCTGCAGGGTTCCCAAGCGGAATATGAGGTGCTGTTCCTGCAACCTTCGGGTGGCATCGTTGTGGCACTGCAGGAGGCCCAGGATGGACATGTCGTCTGAGGAATGGGAGGGGGAGTTGAAATGGTTTGCGACTGGGAGGTGCAGTTGTTTAGTGCAAACCAAGCGTAGGTGTTCCGCAAAGCGGTCCCCACGCCTCCGCTTGGTTTCCCCGATGTAGAGGAGGCCACAGCAGGAACAGCGGATACAGTATACCACATTAGCAGATGTGCAGGTGAACATCCGCTTGGTATGGAAAGTCTTCTTGGGGCCTGGGATGGGGGTGAGGGAGGCGGTGTAGGGGCAGGTGTAGCACTTCCTGCGGTTGCAAGGAAAAGTGCCGGGTGTGGTGGGGCTGGAGGGGAGTGTGGAGCGGACAAGGGAGTCCCAGAGAGAGTGGTCCCTCCGGAAAGCAGATAAGGGTGGGAAGGGAAAAATGTCTTTGGTGGTGGGGTCGGATTGCAGATGGCGGAAGTGTCGGAGGATGATGCGTTGGATCCGGAGGTTGGTGGGGTGGTACATGAGGATGAGGGGGATTCTGTTTTGGTTGTTATTGCAGGGAGGGGGTGTGAGGGATGAGTTGCGGGAAATGCGGGAGACACGGTCGAGGGTGTTCTCGACCACTGAGAGGGGGAAGTTGCGGTCCTTGAAAAACGAGGACATCTATGATGTTCGGGAGTGGAATGCCTCATCCTGGGAGCAGATGCGGCGGAGGCGAAGGAATTGGGAATAGGGGATGGCATTTTTGCAGGAAGGTGGGTGGGAGGAGGTATATTCTAGGTAGCTGTGGGAGTCGGTGGGCTTGAAATGGATATCAGTTTCCAGGTGGTTGCCAGAGATGGAAACAGAGAGGTCCAGGAAGGAGAGAGAGGCATCAGAGATGGTCCAGGTGAACTTAAGGTTGTGGTGGAAGGTGTTGGTGAAGTGGATGAACTGTACGAGCTCCTCGTGGGAGCACGAGGCGGCGCCGATACAGTCATCAATGTAACGGAGGAAGAGGTGGGGTTTAGGGCCGGTGTAGGTACGGAAGAGGAATGTTCCACATAACCTACAAAGAGGCAGGCATAGCTTGGGCCCATGCAGGTACCCATGGCCACCCCCTTTGTGTGTAGGAAGTGGGAGGAATTGAAAGAGAAGTTGTTGAGGGTGAGGACGAGTTCAGCTAAGCGGATGAGGGTGTCGGTGGAGGGGGACTGGTTGGGCCTGCGGGACAGGAAGAAGCGGAGGGCATTTAGGCCATCTGCATGGGGAATGCGGGTGTATAGGGACTGGATGTCCATGGTAAAGATGAGGTGTTGGGGACCAGGGAATTGGAAGTTTTGGAGGAGGTGGAGGGCTTGGGTGGTGTCACGGACGTAGGTAGGGAGTTGCTGGACCAAGGGGGAGGAAATGGAGTCCAGATAGTTGGAGATAAGTTTGGTGGGGCAGGAGCAGGCGGAAACAATGGGTTGACCAGGGTAATCAGGTTTGTGGATTTTGGGAAGGAGATAGAAGCGGGCGGTGCGGGATTGGGGAACGATGAGGTTGGAGGCTGTGGGTGGGAGGTCACCTGAGGTGATGAGGTTGTGGATGGTTTGGGAGATGATGGTTTGGTGGTCGGGGATGGGATCATGATCAAGGGGGCGGTAGGAGGAGGTTCAGAGAGTTGGCGCTTGGCCTCGGTGATGTAGAGGTCAGTGCGCCATACTACAACTGCGCCTCCCTTGTCCGCGGGTTTTATGCTGAGGTTGGGGTTGGAGCGGAGGGAGCAGAGGGCTGCACGTTCCATGGGGGAGGTTGGAGTGGGTGAGAGGGGTAGAGAGGTTGAGGCGATTGATGTCATGACGGCAGTTGGAGATGAAGAGGTTGAGGGAGAGTAGGAGGCCTTGGGGTGGTGTCCAGGAGGAGGGGGTGTGTTGGAGGCGGGAGAAGGGGTCAGTAGAGGGGGGATTAGGCTCACTGTTAAAGAAGTAAGCACAGAGGCAGAGGCGGCAGAAAAACTGTTCAACGTCCAAGCGTGAGCAGTATTCATTGATGTTTCAGTGGAGGGGGACAAAGGTGAGCCCTTTACTGAGGACTGACTGTTCATCCTCAGTAAAGGGGAGGGCTGGGGGGATGGTGAAGACTCGGCAGGGCTGGGTGCTGCTGTCTCCTCTGGAGCTGCTGGCTGTGGAGGCGGTGGGCGGAGCGGCATCGGCGGTGTGCGGAGCGGGGTAGGCAGCGGCAGCACCAGTGTTGGTAGGTGCGTCCTCAGTGTCTGTGGTAATGGAGGCGGTGGCATCAGCAGTGGTGTCGATGGCGTTCGCTGTACCGGAAGTGGCGTGCCCGGCGGCGGAGGATGTGACGTCATCCGTGGGTGCTCCGACAATGGCCACATGGCCAATGGCAGCAGGCACATTGTGGGGAAGGTCCTGGGTAGGGCTGGGGATTTGGGAGGTGGAGGAAGCCCGTTTTGGGTGGCAGGCAACAGTAAGTTTACTGTACTTACGGTTTTTAGTGTCCAATAAAGCTGAGTAGAATTGTGAGTTCAGGTTATGAATCCTACGTAGAATCAAAAACAGGAGAGGTCCTTTGCAGGTCTGGGAGAGGGAGGCTGTGAGCTGGGGTAGGCTTGATTGTAGTGCCAGGAGATGCCGGCGCTTTGCTGCGAGTGTGTGTTTCAGGAGTCACAGGGAGAAACGATTTTGAAGGATCTCAGTGTTCTGAATGTAGACATTGTCACAGTTGGTGCCAAATTGGGAAGTCCTGAATGTGGACTGTAGTCCATTGGGGATGATCTGGTTCCATAGGCATGTACTGAGAAAGGTGATGTGGCTGTAGTACCTTTGCTTCAGGTTTGCTTCAGGACGTGGTCGAGCAGTTTCAGGGCCGAAGAGATTACGAGAGAGTTGCAGTGGGAGAGAGATCCACTGAGGTTTTTCCGGAGGGAGGAGGGTAACTTCTTCAAGGTAGGCATCCTTAGAAGAGGCTTCGCAGTGGGGTTAAAATTGTTTCAGAGATAGTAGGAACTGCAGATGCTGGAGAATCTGAGATAAGAAGGTGTAGAGCTGGATGAACACAGCAGGCCAAGCAGCATCAGAGGAGCAGGAAAGCTGATGTTTCAGGCCTAGACCCTTCTTTAGAAATGGGGGAGGGGAAGGGGTTTCTGAAATAAATAGGAAGAGAGGGGGAGGCAGATAGAAGATGGATAGAGGAGAAGATAGGTGGAGAGGAGACAGACAGGTCAAAGAGGCGGGGATGGAGCCAGTAGAGGTGAGTGTCGGTAGGGAGGTAGGGAGGAGATAGGCCATTAACAGCTATTCATCCTCCTAGCCAGATTGTTATTCACTCCTTTGTCTGCCCAACTGCTCCTCTCTCTTTGGGCTCTATCTCCACTTATCATTTACTCCTTACTCCCTCCCCCCAGGACTATTTTCTGCATATAAACTGACATTTTCCTAGCTGCCATCTGCCTGAGGAAGGGTCACTCAACCTGAAACAATAACTTTGATTTCTTTAGAGTCACAGACATGTACAGCATGGAAACAGACCCTTCGGTCCAACTCGTCCATGTTGACCAAATATCCTGAATTAATCTAGTCCCATTTGCCAGCATTTGGCCCATATCCCTCTAAACCTTTTTTATTCATATACCCATCCAGATGCCTTTTCAATGTCATAATTGTACCAGCCTCCACCACTTTCTCTGGCAGCTCATTCCACCCTCTGTGTGAAAAAGTTGCCCCCTTAGGTCCCTTTTAAATCTTTCCCCTCTCACCTTAAACCTATGCCCTCTAGTTCTGGATTTCTTGGGATCTGCTCCTCACCTGCTTTTCCCAGTCCACCTGCGTAATAAAGTCCTCCATGATTATTGTCACAGTGCCTTGCTTACATGCATTTTCAATGTCCTGATTTACTTTCTGCCCCACATCCTGACTACTACTAGGGGGCCTGTACATAATTCCCATCAGGACCCTTTTTTCCTTGCCGTTCCTCAACTTTACTCGCACAGATTCCATGCTGTCTGACCCTATATTGCTGCTTGCTATGGATTCAAATTCATTTCTTACTAACAAGGTAACCCCCACCCTCCTGCCCGTGATTTCTCTCCATGTATGCTGCCAGACCTGCTGAGCTTTTCCAACAACTTCTGTTTTTGTTTCTGATTTACAGCATCCGTAGTTCTTTCGGTTTTGTAGTAGAATCACATGATTAGATTTCATGATTCCGACTTATTCTGCAACAAACAAATTTAATCAGCATGGACTAAATACTACTTAGTAGGCAATTAACAAAATGGACTCCAGAAAGAGGTTGTTTCACATTAACTAACTGTGCCAAAAATATTTATATTATACCACAATCTCAACAGAGATGTTGCCTTTTAGGTTCAATTCCAAACTCTCCCAGTTTCTCAGCATGCTCCCTTCTCCTTGCCCTGTCAGGGCAAGTCTTCCTGTCTCTTTCGAAAGTCACATCACTCCGTCATCTGTGTACCCTCAAACTGACTTTCAGCAGGATCTATTGCAGCAATTCCTTGGATCTTAACTCTCCTCAAGTCCCTTCTCTTTTTAACAGCACCTCACCTGTCCTGTTTGATGACCAACACAATTTCCTTTCCTGTGATAATAAGAACTGCCGATGCTGAATTTTCTGAAGAAGGGTCCCGACCGGAAACGTCAGCTTTCCTACTCCTCTAATGCTGCCTGGCCTGCTGTGTTCCTTCAGCTCCACACTGTGTCATCTATTTTCTTTTCTGTGCTTTGCACAGCAGTAGCTGCTTCTGTTTTCCTGTCTGAATCTGAGTGAATCTGTCCAGAAAGACCAGCTATGTCAAGTTGTGAATTTTAAAGCATAATAATTAAAGGCACTTTATTTATTTAATTTATACTGTAGAATATGGCTTGAGCCTCTTTCCCCATGCTAACCAATCACATGGATCAGTTTTTGGACAGACTTTGTATCTATCCTTTTCTGTTTTACTTTAAATTTGAAGAGATAAAACACTGTCATGCATTCATAACTCTAACCTAAAATAGCACTCCTAAATGAGACCCAGTAATGCAAGATATATAAATCACTAGGTTTGATCAAACCAAAGCATGCGTTTTTAAATTCTGTTGGCAGCAAGTTAATCTAAGGGGACTCTCCATTTAAGATGTCAGTTATTATGGGCACAATATCTCAGTAAGACACAATAATCCTGATTTCTGGATACAGCAGAACATTGAAATGGGAAGTGGAAGTCATTGCTTGGACTTTAGTTCCGATAGACCATACTGCAGATTCTTATCTACTTAATTATGGAAAAATATTTACAATATTTTAGTGTTGAAACATACGGTTCCCCTTCGTTGTGCCAGTGATTTCTCATTTTCTGCATCACAATATCAGACTTTCAACCCAGTGCTAATGAACCCAGTAATGGCAGAGTCAGTAGCCAGAGGGTACAAAGTAAAATCATTCGTAACAAGATGTGAAGGAAAATAAGGAGGGTTTTATTTTCTCTCAGTTTAGCAGTTGTTGTGATGTGGAACTGACTGAGAGGGTGGAGGAAGCAGATCTAGCAGTAACTTTAAAAGGCGCGTTGGATCCTTACTCCTATAGGAATAATTTATTGGGCAAGAGGGAGTGAGCAATGGAGTGGGTCTTTCATGAGCTGGCAAACACTACGACAAATGGAATGGCCTGTAACTGTGCTGCATGTTTCTATGATTCAGGCATGTCATGAACTTGATTGCTTTCTTAAATTTGGCTGTATTTAATGAGCACACACGCTCCCTAACTCACCGAATTTCAAGACTTGACATAGAAAATCCTAATGCATTGATTTTGGACATTCTGTGGACACATGGTGTCACCTCTTGTGAGCAAAACAGTTTACTGAGACTGGGAGCGAAGCGATAACTGGAAATAAGTTTAAGTGAGATGAAGAGTTTTTAAAATCCTAATGCCTTGAATGCAGATGCACTGGAAAATGACTCAAAGTAAATATCTTAGTCCTTGCTGCTTTTAGAAGAAATTGCTGTTTGTAACTTTTAATGTATGTACAGTGAGGATAGATCTTGTATCTTCATACTTCTAGATTTTTTTCAAAATGGAGCACTTTCCATGGGCAGCTGACTGTTGGAGAGTTTTGGAAGAATGATTCTGAAATACGTCCAAATCACAAAGGTTCTATTCCTTTGCAGTTTGTGCATGGTCAACATTCACTTCACATTGTTAGATACTGGACTCATTTTTCATTCATTTTGTGTTGGGGACATCAGAGTATTTCAACTTGTGATCTGGTTATTTGACTGTGTAGTCACAAAAAAAAGCACTTTAAACCTCTCCGTTCTGTTTTCTGGTAGTCTAGAGCCTTCTCTGCCTGCCTTACCCATCTTAATTTTAATTTTTTTTTAATGCTAGCTTTATGCTTGGTTCCAAGATCTGACTAATGTCAATTCCAGTGGATAGTTGCAAGAGATTTACAAGAACGATACCAGGAATAAGATACAATTTTAGATACAAAGAAAGACTAGAGAAATTGGGCTTATTCTTCTTGGAGCAGAGAAGATTAAGAGGTGACCTTATTGAGATATTCAAAATTATGAAGAATTTTGACAGGGTAGAGAATGCTATTCTGTTTCCAGTAGTAGTTATTGTCAGTAATTAGGGGCCACAATTTCAAGACTGTCAGCAAGAGAGCTAGGATTGAGATGAGGAGAAACTTCTTTCCTCAGAGAGTTGTTCAGACTTGGAATGCGCTGTCTGGGAGAGTGGAGGAGGCGGATTCCACAGATGTTTCAAAAGAGAGCTGGACATATATTTAAAAGTGATGAATTTAGAGGGCTACGGAGTTAGATCTGGAGAATGGGTCTAGCTGGGTAGCTCTTTTGGGGGCTGGTACAGGTATGATGGGTTGAAGGTCCTTCCTCTATACTGCAAAATTCTATGGTTCTATACTGTATTACATTCTGCAATCAAAATAATATTGAGGATAATGGGCTGCACGGTGGCTCAGTTGCTCAACGCACCAGGGACCCGGGTTCGATACCACTCTCGGGTGACTGCCTGTGTGGAGTTTGCAGGTTCTCCTTGTGTCTCTGTGGGTTTCCTCCGGGTGCTCCGGTTTACTCCCACAGTCCAAAGATGTGCGGATTAGGTGGGTTGACCATGCTAAACTGCCCATAGTGTGCAGGGTAGGTGGATTAGCCATGGGAAATGCAGGGTTATAGGGATAGGGAGGGTCTGGGTGGGATGCTCTGAAGAGATTTGGTATGGACTTGATGGGCTGAATGGCCTGGTTCCACACTGTTGGGATTCTGTAACAGCACTCTATTACTTTTGTGTAAGTGGTACAACGACTTCAGCAGAGAAGATTCACATTTAAATGTCATTATCATGGAAGTTGCTGTCTGAGTTACAGCGCTTCACCATTAGTTTAAAAAAAAGGTGGCATATCCTGTCTACTTCACCATTGATATATACTGAATGTCATGTAGTCACTGTACTTGCTGGTTGATGTAACCCAAACTTGGCAGAAAGTTAAGTCCTGGAATATGGGGAACATTTGGAATGTGCAACTTGGGAGAGTGGATAGGATTTAGGAGCATGATTAGGCCTTTTGGTTTCTCAAGCCAATTTCACCATTCCATAAGATCATTGGTGATCTGTTCATCATCTCAACTCGACTTTCCTGACTATTCCCTGCAACCCCACCTACCTTATAACACTTGACTCCCTTGCCTATCAAAAATTGATCTAACTTTGCCATGAATAGTTCCATGACCTAACCTCTACTATTTTAAGGAAGGGAATTCCACATACTAATAACATTCATCTCGGAGACAAAATTTCCCATCTCTCCAGCTTAAAAAGGAGACAGTTTATTCTTCAGTGTTCCCCACAAGAAGAAATATCCTCCCAGTATCTATCCTATCAAGTCCTCTCAGGATCTTAAGTTTCAATAAGATCACCTCTCATTCTTCTAAACTCCCATTTTGTTTCTGCTCAACTTGCCCAAACTTTCTTCATAATGGAAGCCCTTTCATCCTGGGAACAAATCAAATGAACCTTCTTTGAATTGCTGCCAATACCCTTTTACAAATAAGGAGACCAAAACGATGCACAGTAGCCGAAATGTTGTCTTACTAAGCCCTGTACAGCTGCAGGAAAGCTTCCCTATTTTTACATTCCATTTCCCTTGCAGTAGACACTAACACCCATTAGCCTTTCTAATTACTTGCTGTATCAGCATTCTAACTGTTGGTAATTCAAGGACCAGAATACCAAGATCTCTGTATACCACTGAATTCTCCAATCTCTGTCAAGTTAAATAGTATATACTGCTTTTCTCTTCCTGCCTAGGTGGACAAATTCACATTTTTCCACAAGATACAACATAAAAGCAGAAAATAGGAGCAAGAATAGGCCATTTGGCCCATCAGGCCTACTGCACTCTTTCAACAAGGTCATGGCTGATCTTCTATTTTAAGGACATACTTCCATTCTCTCACCACACCCTTTGATACCTTTAGCCTCTGGAAGAATGTCCGACAGTGACAGACCGCGTAACCTGTCTACTTTATAATACTGAGATTCTGATCACTCTCCTAACAGCCAGTTGAAAAACCCAGTTAAGCCAATTTATTCATTAGCTGATCCTGCTTGCTCTGCAACAGACGCCTTAGTTTGTTTGAATAGCCTGGCCCGTAAAGCCTTTAAGAGACTTTAGGCTGAAAACAAACGTTTTAAGTGAAATGTAAAATTGCAGGCAACAATCCTAGGTTTTGTACAAGATTAACCCTTAAAACTTAAAACTCTTACTTCCCCTCTCACCAATTCACAATCTTTGCACTTTGCTCCAGACCTGCCGATTATTTGCCTGTTCATTTAATCTTTCCTTATCCCTTTGCAGACTCAATGCCGCCTTTTGATAACTTACTTACCCATCCATTTTTGTGTCTTTGGCAAATTTAGCTACTATGTCTTTCAGTCTCTTTATCCAAATCTTTGATACAGATTGTTAATAGTTGACGACCCAGCACTGATCCCTGTGGCACTCCACTGGTCCAAGCTTGCCAACCTGAAAAAGACACTTCTATCACCACACTGTTTCCTGTTAGCTAACCAATTCTTTATTAATGCTAATACGTTACCATGTGTCCTTCTAGCAACCTATAATGTGCCACCTTATTAAATGCCTTTTGGAAATCTGAGTACGCCAGATCTACAGATTTCTCTTTTTGCAGCTTGCCTTGTAGATTCTTCATAAAACTCAAATAAATTAGTTAAACATGATGCAGGGCTGGATGAACACAGCAGGCCAAGCAGCATCATAGGAGCAGAGAGGCTGACGTTTCGGGCCTAGACCCTTCATCAGAAAAGGGGGAGGGGAAGGGGGTTTTGAAATAAATAGGGAGAGAGTGGGAGGCGGATAGAAGAGGGATAGAGGAGAGGATAGGTGGAGAGGAAACAAACAGGTCGAAGAGGCGGGGATGGGGCCAGGAAAGGTGAGTGTAGGTAGGGAGTTAGGAAGGGGATAGGTCAGTCCAGGGAGGACGGACAGGTCAAGGGGGCGGGATGAGGTTGGTCGGTAGGAGATGGAGGTGCGGCTTGAGGTGGGAGGAGGGGATAGGTGGGAGGAAGAACAGGTTAGGGAGGCAGGGACGAGCTGGACTGGTTTTGGGATGCGGTAGGGGGAGGGGAGATTTTGAAACTTGTGAAATCCACATTGATACCATTGGGCTGCAGGGTTCCCAAGCGGAATATGAGTTGCTGTTCCTGCAACCTTCGGGTGGCATCGTTGTGGCACTGCAGGAGGCCCAGGATGGACATGTCGTCTGAGGAATGGGAGGGGGAGTTGAAATGGTTCGCGACTGGGAGGTGCAGTTGTTTGTTGCGAACCGAGCGTAGGTGTTCTGCAAAGCGGTCCCCGAGTCTCCGCTTGGTTTCCCCGATGTAGAGGAAGCCACACCGGGTACAGCGGATGCAGTATACCACATTGGCAGATGTGCAGGTGAACATCTGCTTGATGTGGAAAGTCTTCTTGGGGCCTGGGATGGGGGTGAGGGAGGAGGTATGGGGGCAGGTGTAGCACTTCCTGCGGTTGCAGGGAAAAGTGCCGGGTGTGGTGGAGCTGGAGGGGAGTGTGGAGCGGACAAGGGAGTCACGGAGAGAGTTGTCCCTCCGGAAAGCAGATAAGGGTGGGGAGGGAAAGATGTCTTTGGTGGTGGGGTCGGATTGCAGATGGCGGAAGTGTCGGAGGATGATGCGTTGGATCCGGAGGTTGGTGGGGTGGTACGTGAGGACGAGGGGGATTCTTTTTTGGTTTTTATTGCGTGGACGGGGTGTGAGGGATGAGGTGCGGGAGATGTGGGAGACACGGTTGAGGGCGTTCTCGACCACCGAGGAGGGGAAGTTACGGTCCTTGAAAAACGAGGACAACTGAGATGTACGGGAGTGGAATGCCTCATCCTGGGAGCAGATGCGGCGGAGGCGAAGGAATTGGGAATAGGGGATAGCATTTTTGCAGGAAGGTGGGTGGGAGGAGGAGTATTCTAGGTAGCTGTGGGAGTCGGTGGGCTTGAAATGAATATCGGTTTCTAGGTGGTTGCCCGATATGGAGACAGAGAGGTCCAGGAAGGGGAGAGAGGTGTTAGAGATGGTCCAGGTAAACTTAAGGTTGGGGTGGAAGGTGTTAGTGAAGTGTATGAACTGTTCGAGCTCCTCGTGGGAGCACGAGGCGGCACCGATACAGTCATCAATGTAACGGAGGAAGAGGTGGGGTTTAGGGCCGGTGTAGGTACGGAAGAGGGATTGTTCCACGTAACCTACAAAGAGGCAGGCGTAGCTTGGGCCCATGCGGGTACCCATGGCTACCCCCTTTGTCTGTAGGAAGTGGGAGGAATTGAAAGAGAAGTTGTTGAGTGTGAGGACGAGTTCGGCTAAGCGGATGAGGGTGTCAGTGGAGGGGGACTGGTCGGGCCTGCGGGACAAGAAGAAGCGGAGGGCCTTAAGGCCATCTGCATGGGGAATGCAGGTGTAGAGGGACTGGACGTCCATGGTAAAGATGAGGTTGGTAAAGATTTCACAAGTTTCAAAATCTCCCCTCCCTCCACCGCATCCCAAAACCAGTCCAACTCGTCCCTGCCTCCCTAACCTGTTCTTCCTCCCACCTATCCCCTCCTCCCACCCCAAGCCGCACCTCCATCTCCTACCGACCAACCTCATCCCGCCCCCTTGACCTGTCCGTCCTCCCTGGACTGACCTATCCCCTTCCTAACTCCCTACCTACACTCACCTTTCCTGGCCCCATCCCCGCCTCTTCGACCTGTTTGTTTCCTCTCCACCTATCCTCTCCTCTATCCCTCTTCTATCCGCCTCCCACTCTCTCCCTATTTATTTCAAAACCCCCTTCCCCTCCCCCTTTTCTGATGAAGGGTCTAGGCCCGAAACGTCAGCCTCTCTGCTCCTATGATGCTGCTTGGCCTGCTGTGTTCATCCAGCCCTGCACCTTGTTGTCTCGGATTCTCCAGCATCTGCAGTTCCTACTATCTCTAGTTAAACATGATATCTCTTTCACACAGTCAGATTTCCCCAAGCGAAATCTGAGGCTAACTGGCCTGAGGTCTCCTATTTTCTGTCTTGGTGCTTTCTTAAATAAAGATGTTACATTTGCCATGCTCCAATCCAGTGAAATTCCTTCCACAATCTAAGGAATTTTGGACAATTATAAACAATGCTTTTTCTTTTTCCGCAGTCAATTCTCATTGCGAAACCTTTAGATCTAACAGTTTTTCCACTTGTTACAGTGATTGTTTTAAGTTGCTTCTTTCTTATCGCCGTTTGATTCTGAAGTATCTTTCAGAAGTTTTCTGAGTCTTCTACAGTAAAAAATAAACGCAGAATATCTATTTAATGTCTCTGCAATTTCCTTGTTTAATATTAATTCTGCAGACTCACCCTATATGACCAATGCTCATTTTACTTACTCCCTTTTAACAATGTGATCAACCTCCATGGCCATGAAAATAGTGTTTACAGTTGTAGAGACTCATTCCCTCAAAGCAATTGTTGGAGATTTTAAAAAGATCAAATATTATAATTTTAAATATTTGCGTTGCTTTTCCTTTGTCCCTTTTCTGTCTTTCGTTCATTACCCCCTTTCCTTCTTGTATCCAATTTGGCATTGAGTATAACAATGTTAATTTACGCTTCCTTCTAGGTCCATGTGCTGTTTATTTCACAATCTTTCGATCGAATTAGTTAGAGAGATACATTGTTACGTGACCACTCAGGTTCCAGATGTCCTTACTCTGTCACTATCAGCTCGCACTCTCAGCAAAAATGGTTTGAGGTGAAGATGATAAGGTTACGTATAACTAGGAGTTGATGTCATTAACTGCCCTACTACAGCAAGTTCTGCACTCTCTGGCTCTGAAGACAGAGTTAAAGGAGACAGACAAATTGTTACTGTCAATTGCTAAGACATTCCAAGTAACACTTGCCAACTTAGTGACAGCATACTTTGTCTTAGGGCTTCTGACTGTACCATTACTGTACTGGGAAGAGCATTGGAGAAGGAAATAGGTGAGGGGTATCTGGGGATTTATGTGCAACCAACTTTTTATGGACCATTTTAATTGGCAAAAATACACCTTTGTTGCATTGTTCTTTAGGGAATGCTCATGAGGTGAATTTTGGTTTCTACAATGGAAAATAGGGCATTGGTTGTACTCTCAGTTCTTTTGTGACTCTGAGGCTTCAGCAATTTAAAGAGATGCTACACTGTGATCCAGGAATAGCATTGATCGTGTTGATCTCTTCAAAGTTCATTTGATGAAATGTGGAAAAGAAGGTAGGAAACAGAGAAAGATTTATGTAACAGCTTTCACAATCTCGAGACATCCCAAAACATTTTACTATTGCATTAAATGCAAACACGAGAGCCAATTTGTACATAGAAAAATCCCACAACCAGTAACACTATAATGACAAGATAATTTCTTTTTTGCAAATTTATATATTTCACATCCCACTGGGGTAGTGGGGTGGAAATCAATCCTCCATTTTCCCAGAGTCATGGTAAATATTTGATTAAATTACTACAAATCCCAACTTTTTTCTGGCTCACTGTTATGCAGAATAAAAGAAAACCGTACCAGATTTCTTCAGGAACAGTTTTTAAAAAAATCTCTTAACATAAACAAGGACAGTAGAACAACAGGATTTCTAATTTATATAATTTAACCTTTACTTCTTTTAAAAAATTCTTCCACACTGCAGAGCTGAAGTAAGGACACCATGTGCTCAGGTCCACACACCCCGTTAATAAAATCATAGAATCCCAAAGTATGGAAGCAGGCTATTCAGGCCATCAAGTTTCGAAGTGCATCCCACCCAGACCCACCCCATCCCTGTAACCCCACCTTAACCATGGCTAATCCACCTAACCTGCATGTTTTTGGACTGTGAAAGGAAACAAAAACACACGGGGAGAATGTGCAAACTCCACACAGACATTCACCTGAGGCTGGAATCAAACCCAGGTCCCTGATGCTGTGAGGCAGCAGGGCTAACCACTGAGCCACCCTTAGGCTAGACCAGACTGCATCTCCAGGCTTATCACTTGGTTTCAGAATTCACACACACTCTGAGCCTACCTGGATGCTCACAGCATCCCAGCCTTGCATTGCCTTGCCTTGACTTGTTGCACTTTGCCTCCTTGGTCAGAGATACCAGACTCATGTTATTTCTGTAGTACCCTGATGTTTATCACTGAGACAAAGGCAGGAAGCCTGTCATGGCTGACAGCAAACCTCGGTCTATTCAAAAGCGATAGCCTTTGCTGGGGGTGGTCCTGGTGTATCAGTCTCCGATATCAGTCCAGGAGCCTACTGTCTGGATGCTGTCCAAGTGAGAAGTGAGAGGATGAATGTTGGGCAGCCTAGCAGCCCTACTGATGCTGCTTTTTCCCAGCCCCTTGCAATGAGGGAGGGACAGGTATTAAAGAAGATGAAAGTGGATGGCACAGGCACTCACCTGACCCTTCAACCTACCTACTCATCCTGTTGCATAGCACTTAACCCCTCAACCACCCGATACCCTACCCCACTCATCTCTATCCATCTGATCTGCTCTGCTGCCAGCTTCAGAACAGAAATCTCCTTGCCAGGAAATTTCCAGCGCTGTACTGATCCAAATACAAACGTGACTTTCTCATGTGGGCATTCAGGATTAGAAAATCTGGGCCTTTACATCCGCTAGCTGAGAATTTGCCCCCAGAATTCCATTGTTTCTAGTTTTATTGGGCTCCTTGATCAGTTGAACGCAGCCGACCTGTTAAGGGCAGTCACATACACCTCCTCTCTGAAGTTCAGCTGTTTTGTTCATGTTTAAGCCAAAGCTGTAATGAGAGTTTAGTGGGCCTGCTGGAAAGCAAACTGAGCATCAGTGAGCAGGTTATTGTGAAGCAAGTGTTGCTTGATAGCACTGTTGATGACCTCTTTTCTCATTTCACTAATGATCAAGAGTAGACTGATGGGGATGTAATTGGCCACGTTGGATTTGTCTTCCTTTTTGTTTAGAGGATATAGCTGGGCAAGTTTCCACGTTGCCGGGTAGATGCCAGTGCTGTAGCTGGATAACTCTGCTACTTTGAACAAGATACTGGCTTTACAGAAGGAGAAATAAGGGACATGTTTTAGATTTAGATTTAGATTTTATTGTCACGTGAAAACAAGAGTACAGTGAAAAGTGTACAGAGTTGTCATTCTCTGGTGCCAACTTAGTATACATGATGGAGTAAGTTGAGTATTGAGGTGAGAATGGGAGAGAATGAATTCAATAGTTTAAGAAAAATGCAGTGTAACAAATTAGCTGAAATCATCCATAACACCATTATGTTTTTGTATTGATATTCTTTAGGTGTAATTAATAATTTTATGACCTACACAATCCATATTGCTGGACCGAAGCTTCAAGCAAATAATTCAAATGTTTTGCAATGACGCATTATTGGAAAATAGTTAACAGCAGCGTGCATTGCTGCGCAATTCATTTAATGATCTATCAGAATTTGTGTAGCAAAAGAATGTATACAATAACTTGCCAGAGATATCAGCTTTCAGAGTGCTTGGGAAAGATCTCGCTGCTTGCTTTGGCATTCGAGTTATTAGTCTTCCATAGCCATGTTAGGCTGACCAACTTTCCCGTCCTAGTAGGGCTGTTTATTAATATTTATATCTGTGATAGGTTTACAGGATGTAAGTGATAGCCTTAGAAAGAGCATGTGGCACATTTGGACAGACAGCCAATGGATATATGTCTCCAATCACAAAATGCTAATACAATCAACAGGTTCAGGTGAAATTATAAAACAAAAGGCCAGCTTTGGACATACCCGAGCCTCAGGATTAGACTAAAATCCAAATACTGTGGATGGTGGACACTGAAACTGCTGTAGAAACTCAGTGGGTCTGGCACCATTTGTGGAGAGAGAAACAAAGTTAATGTCTCGAGTCTGGTGCAACCCCACCACCTCCCGCACCACCACCCCCCACCCGCCCAGTCTGTTCATTTGAATTCTGAAGAAATCATATTGTTCTTGAAATGTTAACTTTGTTTCTGTGTCTCCACAGACGTTGCCAGACCTGCTGAGCTTCTCCAGCACATTTTTTTTTTATGTTCACGTTTAGATTACTACCCCGTAATCACTTACGAGTAACTCTCATCGCTTGTAATAAGTACTGTTTGAATTTGGCTTGGCTGTTTTATTCTGTTGTGTGTGCTGTGACTGTGCTGCACCACAACTACCATTCCATGGTTGTGATCATATTCAAAACTAATTATGAGGAACTAGACAGAATGCACAGCATAGAAATGGGATACTCGGACCAACTAAACATTCGAACCTCCTCCCACCCTATCTCATCTCCCCATATCCTTTCTTTTTATATGCCTTTCTCCCACGTGTGATAATCTGACCTATGTAGAGGCATTACAAAATAGGGAAACAATTGGCCATTTGGCCCATCAAGCCTGCTCTGCCATTCCACATGATTGTGGTCGATCCTTTACCTTAACACCATACTCCCACTGTCTTCCCCCTTGGTGCCTTTAGCATCTGGAAATCCACCTATGACCGTCTGCAGGAATGCATCTATGCTAGTCACTTCAGCTGTTCCCAGAGATAGCAAGTTCCATATTTGTTCTCTATCTGATAAATTCAGCAAGAATTTTTTTTATTACTGACTATCTTTTATTTATGGCTTATATCTTGAAAATTGCCCACATTTCCCTTTGTAATATGATGTAATTTTAAAACTGGGTGACTTATAACATCAGCTTTATTATTTCTGTAATTGGCTTGCTGAATTAACAGAAGGCCCTGCATGTTCTAGTTATTGGAAGTGAAACATGCAATCAAGCAATCAAACCATACGACAGAGATTTTGTGGCTGTATAAATCAATTTGTTAACTCTACAAAATCAACAGAAGTTTTCATTTGCTCGCAGAATATCTGACCTCCCTTCTTCTCAGACACACAACAATGAAATGTCTAATGCTTTATCTATGTTATAGTTGAAGCCCTTTCATTTTTAAAGAGTTTTCTTTCATTGAAATCCTTGTGTGGTGGCAACACAGATACTAAATAGGCTTAGAGACAAGAGTAAAAACTGAAAGAACTGCGGATGCTGTACATCAGGAACAAAAACAAAAGTTGCTGGAAAAGCTCAGTAGGTCTGGCAGCACCTGTGAAGAAAAAGTCAAAGTTTACGTTTTGGACCCGGTGACCCTTCCTCAGAACCCGAAATGTTAACCGTAATTTTTTTGTCACAGATGCTGCCAGACCTGTTGAGCTTTTCCAGCAACTTATGTTTTTGTGTAAGAGACAAGAGTACTGGAGAGTGGTTGTCTCTCAGACTAGATTAAAGCAAGCAACAATGTCCTCCAGGGGTCAGTATAAGAGCTAGTGCTCTGTTTGTTATTTAAGGCACATGTCAAAAGAACAATGCCAAGCGAGAGGTGAAGAGAAATTTTCTTTCCACACAATGAGTTGTTGTGGTCTGGAACACACTTCCTGAAAGGTTGAGTGAAACAGATTTGTTAATAATGTCCCAAAAGAAATTTGGATATCGACTTGAAAAGAAATATTTACATGCCCCCACAGAGACAGAACAGGGGACTGGGACTAGTTAAATTGATCTTTGGAACAGCCTCAATCACCACAATGGGCTGAATGGCCTCTTATTTGCATCCATGAGGTACTGTTGACCATCAGCAACAGCACAATATTCAAACCCAATCTGTAAGCTCATGGTCTGGTATATCTCATGGATCAAAGTAGGAATACCAAGGACTGGAGTGTCAACCTAATGAGGCTCCTACACAGGACTATTTGTATGCCAGACAGCATAAACAGCAAGTGATGGACAGGCTTAAGCGATCCTACAGCCAATGGATCAAATCTAACTCTGCAGTCTTTCCACATCCAGTCGTGGATGGTAGTGGACAGTTAAGCAGCAAGCAGGAAGAGGAGTCTCCACGCATATTCCCATCCTCAATAATGGGGGGGCCCAGCACATCAGTAAGGCTGAAGCATTCGCAACAGTCTTCAGACAGAAGTAGATGATCCATCTCAGCCTCCTCCAGCAGTCCCAAGCATCACAGATGCCAGTCTTCAGCCAATTTCTTTCACATCATGTGATATCAAGAAACGGCTGAAGATACTGGATACTGCAAAAGCAATGGGCCCTGGACAATCGTACTGGAACTGTGTACTCCTGAATTAGCTATGCATGAGCTTAGCTGTTCCAGTACAGATATAACACTGACAACCACCTGATGATGTGGAAAAGTGCCAAGATCTATCCTGTCTACAAAAACAAGTAAAAATCAAAACTGGCTAATTACCAATCTATCCCTCTACTCTTGATCATCAGTAAAGAAGAGATAATCAACAGTGCTATCAAGCAGCACTTCCTGAGCAATAACCTGCTTACTAACACTCAGTTCGAGTTCCACCAGGATTTCTCAGCTCCTGACCTCATTACAGCCTTTGTTCAAATGTGACAAGAGAGCTGAATTCCAGAGGTGAAATCAGACTGATTGACTTTGACATCAAAGCAGCATTTGATAAAGTGGAGCATTAAGGAGCAAAACAGGAGTCAGTATGAATCAGGTGGAATCCTAATACTGGTTTGAGTCATACTCAGCATAAAGGAAATATTTTGTGGTTCTTAGAGGTCAAATGTCAGTGCCAGGAAAGTGCCCCACCATCTTCATCTACTTCTTCCATACTTTAGGGATAGTCAGCATGGCTTTGTGCATGGGAAATCGTTTCTCACAAATTCAATTGAGTTTTCTGAGGACATAAACAAAAAGATCAATGAAGGCAGAGCAGTAGATGTTGTCTACATGGACTTTAGTTAAGTCTTTGACAAAGTTCCGCATTGTAAACTGGGTTAGATCATGTGGGATTCAGGGAGGGCTTGACAATTGGATACAAAATTGGCCAGACAGTAGGATGCAGAGAACGATGGTGGAGGGTTGTGTTTTTGGAGTGGAGACCTGTTACCAGGAGTGTTCTACAGGCATCGGTGCTGGGTCCACTGTTGTTTATCGTTTATATAAACAATTTGAATGTGAATTTAGGAGGCATAGTTAGTAAGTTTGTAGATGACATCAAAATTGGTAGTATAGCCATCAATGAAGAAGGTTATCTAAAATTACAAAGAGATCTTGATCGATTGGGCCAGTGGGCTAAGGATTGGCAAATGGAGTTCAACTTGGATAAATGCGAGGTAAAGTGAACAAGGACAGGACTTATACAGTAATGGCCAGGAGTGTTGTTGAACAAAGAGACCTAGGGGTTCAAGTACATAGTTCTTTGAAAGTTGTGTCACAGGTAGACAGGGTGGTTAAGCAGGCATTTAGCATGCTTGCCTTCATTGGTCAGATCATTGAGTATGGGAGTTGAGATGTTATATTGAGGTTGTACAGGATGGGTGTTGGTGAGGCCACTTTTGGAGTACTGTGTACAGTTCTGTTCACCCTCCTATAGAAAGGACATTATTAAATTGGAGAGGGTTCAGAAAAAAAAATCACCAGGATGTTGCAGGAACTGGAGAGTTTGAGTTATAAGGAGAGCCCCGATAGGCTGAGACATTTTTCACTGTAGGAGATTGAGGGGTTACTTTGGAGAGGTTTATAAAATCATAAGGAGCATAGATGAGTTGAATAAGCGAAGGCTTTTTTTCCCCTGGGGTGGGGAGTTCAAAACTTGGGGGCATATTTTTAAGGTGAGTGGAGAAAGATTTAAAAGGGACCTGAGGTGTAACTTTTTCACACAGATGGTTGTTTGAATGTGGAATAAATTGTCAGAGGAAGTGGTAGATGCAGGTACAGTTACAACATTTAAAAGATATTTGGACAGGTATATGAAGAGGAAAGAATTACAGAGATATGGGCTTAACTTAGGCAAATGGGACTATTTTAGTTTCAGAAACTTGGTCAATGTGGACTATTGGGACCAACTAGAGAGCAGGCCAACTGAGACTGGATACTGCGTAATTTGAAGGGATTCATTGCCAATCTAGCTGTGCAAGACCCCTTGGAGATGAGCGACCATAATATGATAGAATTTTTTATCAAGATGGAGAGTGAGGTTGTTGATTCGGAGACTAGGGTGTTGATTCTTAGTAAAGGAAACTATGAAGATATGAGGCATGAGTTGGCCTTGACAGATTGGGGAGAGTTACTCAAAGGGTTGACAGTGGATAGGTAATGGCAAACGTTCAAGGAATGCGTGGGGGAACTGCACCAACTGTTTATTCCTGTCTTTTGCAAAAGCAAAATGGGTAAGAGGGCCAATCCATGGCTTACAAAGGAAATTAGAGATAATATCCGATCCAAGGAAGAAGCAGACAGATTGGCCACGAAAAATAATAAATCTGAGGATTGGGAGCAGTTTGGAATTCAGCAAAGAATGACCAAGGGATTGATTAAGAAGCGTAAAATACAGTATGAAAGTAAGCTTGCAGGGAACATGAAGACTGATGCTAAGACTTTCTACAGGTACATGAAGAGAAAGAGATTGGTGAAGATAAATGTAGGTTCCCTACAGACAGAAATGGGGGAATGTATAATAGAAACAAAGAAATGGTTGAGGAACTAAGTACATACTTCGGTTCTTTCTTCACAAAAGAGGACACAAATCAGATACCAGAAATGTTGGAGAATGCAAGATTTAATGACCGGGAAGAATTGAGGGAGACCAATGTTAGTAAAGAAATGGTGCTGGGAAAATTAATGGGATTGAAGGCAGATAAATCCCTACGGCCTGATAATCTACATCCCAGAGTACTTAAGGAAGTGGCTGTAGAAATATTGGATGCATTGGTCATCTTCCAGGATCCTATAGACTCTGGAACAGTCCCTGCAGATTGGAAGGTAGCTAATGTCACTCCAGTATTCAAAAAGGGAGGTAGAGAGAAAATGGGGTATTATAGACCAATAAGCCTAACATCAGTCGTGGGGAAAATTCTCAAATCCATTATCAAGGACTTTATAACAGAGCATTTAGAAAGCAATGACAGGATCAGACGGGGTCAGCATGGATTTATGAAGGGGAATTCTATGAAGATATAACTAGCAGCGTTGACAAGGGGAGCTAGTCGATATGGTATATTTGGACTTTCAGAAAGCATTTGACAAAGTCCCGCATAAGAGATTATTGTGCAAGATTAAAGCGCATGGCACTGGGGAAAGCGTATTGAGTTGGATAGAAAACTGGTTGGCAGAAAAAAAACAAAGAGTAGGAATTAATGGGTCCTTTTCAAATTGGCAGGCAATAACTAGAGGGGTGCCACAGGGATCGGTGCTGGGACCCCAGCTATTCACAGTATATATTAATGACTTGGATGAGGGAACAAAATGTAACATCTCAAAGTTTGCAATCATACCAAGTTGGGTGGGAGGGTGAACTGTGACAAGGATGCAGAGATCCTTCAGCATGATCTCAACAGGTTGGGTGAGTGGGCAAATCAATGGCAGATGCAGTATAATCTGGATAAATGTGAGGTTATTCACTTTGGAAGCAAAAACAAGAAGGCAGTTTACTACCTAACTGGCTGTAAATTGGGAGAGGGGAGTGTGCAGTGAGACCTGGGTGTCCTTGTGCACCAGTCACTGAAGGTAAACATGCAGTGCAGCGGGCGGTAAAGAAGGCAAATGGTATGTTGGTCTTCACTGCGAGAGGTTTTGAGTACAGGAGCTGGGATGTGTTACTGCAGTTGTACAGAGCCTTGGTGAGACCACATCTAGAATATTGTGTGCAGTTTTGTCTCCTTTTCTGAGGAAGGATGCTCTTGCTCTCGAGGGAGTGCAGCGAAGGTTTACCAGGCTGATTTCAGGGATGGCAGGTCTGACGTATGTGGAGAGATTGACTAGGTTATGATTGTTTCCACTGGAGTTCAGACGAATGGGGGGGAAATCTCATAGAGAATTATAAAATTCTAACAGGACTAGACAGGGTAGATGCAGGGAGGATGTTTCTGATGGTGGGTGTGTACAGAACCAGGGGTCATAGTACGAGGATTTGGGGCAGACCATTTAGGACGGAGATGAGGAGACATTTCTTTACCCAAAGAGTGGTGAGCCTGTGGAATTGCATTACCACAGGAAGTAGTTGATGCCAAAACATTGAATATATTCAAGAGGCGGCTAGATATAGCACTTGGGGGCGAATGGGATCAAAGGTCATGGGGAGAAAGCAGGATTAGGCTCTTGAGTTGGACGATCAGCAGTGATCGTGATGAATGGTGGAGCAGGCTCGAAGGGCCAAATGGCCTCCACTGGCTCCTATTTTCTATGTTTCCATGTCTGTTTCTGTGTGGTTTGACTGTATGACTCTAGCATCCAGCCAATAGTGGTCACTACTGATCACTAATGGTTACACAGCTTAGCACCAGATATACTGAAAGCTGTCCGTGCCCATTTGTGGAAAGACCCGCGCAGCATGTTGCCTCGGATGGAGCTCTTTAGTATGAAAAGGGACTGGATCAACTTTGGAGCAAAGAAGGTTGGGGCGGGGGGGATCCTGATTGAGGTATGTAAGATTATGAGAGGCATGGACAGGGTGGACAGAATGCAACTATTCTTTTTAATTGAAGGGTCAGTAACAAGGGGGCACACTTTTAGTGTGGAAAGAAGGAGGTTTAGAGGGGATTTGAGGAAAAAGGTATTCACTCGGAGTGTGGCGAGGGCCTGGACTGTCCTGCATGGGAGGATAGTTGAGGTGGGTAGCCTCGCACCCTTTAAATAATATTTTGATGAGCACTTGAAATTTCAAAACATTCAAGGCTATGGGCCTAGTGCTGGAAAGTGAGTCTAGTGTAGATTTAGCATAATTTTTGGGGATACAGACCCGATGGGCTTAAGAACTTCTTCTGTACTGTATGATACCCCACCCCCCCCAAGTCACACACCAACCTGATTTGTATCTATATCACCATTCATTCACTATCACTGGGTCAAAATGCTGGAACTATTTTTCTAACAGCACTGTTTGTATATCTACCCCTCCAATAGACTGCAGCTCACCACACCTTCTCAAAAATAATTAGGGATGGGCAGTAAATGCTGGCCCAGTCTGCAAAACCCACATACTATGAATGATGAATTAAAATAATTCATAACTATTTTAGCAGCACTCGGATCAATGTCTATACATGAAATGTGCCTGTGAACAAAACACCAAGTTGTGATGTTTAGATAAATGTCTACATGACAATGAATTCAGAATAACGAATAAACTAATGAGAGATTAAAACTAAACTGTTTCAATTTAATAGACCATTAAATCACTATCTAATTAAATTTGCTAAATATGTTAAAGACCAGTTTATAAAGATAAGCCATATCTGTATTTTGAGTTCATTACCCATATTAAGGTATTTATGACTTTACTGAAAGCATCTTGAATGTAGAAGTGTTTCAAGTGGGAGAAAGCATTTGCTGAATCTGGAGATAAGCACGATGGATGTCTGTAAAGAGGCAGGCTGTGATATTTTGCATACCCGAAGCATCAGCCTGGCATTTATGCAGATGTTGACTCACCAGTTTTTATCTCCAGTTTCGGATTTCATGCTTTAGATTTGCAGTTTTTAATTTAGCGATGTAATGGTTGTCCCTATTACTAATACTCTGTGCCCTGGTGCATCTGCTTCCTTTTTTTTTGTTTAGGTCCCAACTGTTTCGCAGGCTCCACAATAATCCCAGCAGGGAAGGAAGTCAAAGTAGATGACTGCACCATATGCTACTGCTCTCAGAATGGGGACTGGTGGAAGACAGAACGACAAGCTACGTGTGTCAAACGCGAATGTGAACGCCTGTGACCTGAAAGATGCAGCAAACTGTTCCACTGATAACTAACTGCCAGCAAAGCAGCACCTTAGTGTGCTGTATAGCCAAAAACAAATTGCCTAGCTCTATCCATTGCAATAGTCACCAGAAGATTTAGATTCCTGGAGCAAACACTGTTTGGTGAAACACTATTTTTTTACATTGTCGACCATCTCATTCTACCTGTGGGTGCCATTTCTTGTCGAAGATTAAATTGACTTTTTGACTGCTGATGACTGAGACGTTTTCACTTTGCAATTTTTAGGTCTGTTGCTATCGCTTCTTGTCTCACCTTAAGGATTTCTCCTTGTCCTTGACTCCACTGCCCATTTGCACTTACCATTAGAGGCTGTTTGCAGGCAAACTGTGATCAATTTAGAAATTCTGGATTTAGTTCAGTGATTTTCTCTACACTTTTGCTGTCTGCTTCATCTTCACTTGACGATCAACGGAGGGAAGCTGTCATATGAAAAGACTGTTCATTTTATAGTCTTATACACTGATGTTGTGCCTGAAAATGTAAATGAGAATATTCCAATGAAAACAATTTACAATGTGGAATTATAGCGCAACTGTACTTAGTGTGGCAAATAAGCATATATTATAAAATATATTATTTTGTTAAATATAAATTGTGACATTCTGCAGAATTCGTTTTAGTTGTCCTTTTTATTCCAAATGGCGCATCAATGTGGCAGACACAGACTGTTTACTGTTTCAGCTGCTGATGTTGTAATATTGGGTAATTAGTAGGGAGGAACACAGCCGGACCTAAATTTGACCTAGACACATGATCAGTGACAAGGTGAATATTGTACTCTTTGATGTGCAAGTGTAAGTTGTGGCTCAGTGGCTAGCATTCTCCATTTTGAGGTGAAAAGTCATGGGTTCTGTAATAACTCCACAGAGGCCGGTATCCTGTCTCCAAATCACCTTTTATATACACGTGGAGAGTCCTTGACACTGATCCAGCTCCTTCAGAGCCAGCCCTCAGAGTGAACTGGATGTCTGGGAAAAACATCTGTGGACTACGTTCAAGATCTCTAAGTGCTCCAATTTTGGCCTTTTATGTCATTAGCACATCATCTAGATAAATGGCGACCTGGGGTACACCTTGTAAAATGTTCTCTATTGTCCACTGAAAAATAGCACAGGCTGACGATACCCCAAATGCCTGTCTCATATATTGGTGCAAACCCTTATGGGTATTAATTGTAACATACTTCTGGGAATCCTCAGATAACTGTAATTGCAAGTGTGCATGGCTCATATCCAGTTTTGTGGAGGACAGCCCCCCTGCCAGCTTTGCATATAAAGCCTCTATGCAAGATATTGGTTATTTATCCAGCTGCAAAACGTGGTTTACCATTTGTTTAAAATTCCCACAAAGGTGAACCAACCCATTGGGTTTCACAATTGGTACGACCGGTGCTGCCCACTCCACAATGGATTGATTTCATGATTCCTTCGTTTTCCGGCCTTCTGATTTCTGGCCTTTCCTTTTGCCCTTAAGGCAAATGGTACTGGGCAGGCCTTGCAGAATCATGGAATTGCTTCCTGGTCAATATGCAAGGTAGCCTTGGCTCCTTTGATAGTCCCTAGACATTCCTGAAAAATTTCTGGGTATTTCATTAGGACTTCACTCAGGCAGCCATTTTCTAATCGAAAAATGTTGAACCAATCTCGGTTAATCTTTCTCAACTAATTTTGCTCCATCGAGCTTGGGCCTGAGCCTTTTCCTACAATCAGTGGTAACTGAACCAGCTGCTTGTCATAAGAGACTGGAACTGAAATTGTACCCTTAATTTGTAAAGGTTCCCCGGTACAGGTTCTCACTCTAGCTGAGGTCTTGCGCAAATTTAAGGGTTGAAATCTGAACCAAATTTTGTTAAAGATTAGTTCTGCAATCACTGAAATGTCCACGCCAGTTATTGACCTCCATTAGAACCGGTTGACCATTTAAAAGGCGTTTATTTGGATTGGGTCTGATTTGGATGTTGCTAAGCAGTTTAACTATTCCAAACCAGATGTAGGTGGGCTTTCCAGGGTGTACACTCTCCTCAATACTGGCCTATGAGTTCTCTTACTCAATTTAGGTCTAATGGGACCCTTTTGCTGTCTCGAGTCCACATACCGGTAGCAACCACAACGGCTCGCTGGCCCAGATCCTGAAGAAAATTTTAACCATTTGGCTGAGGCTTGGCTTTGTTTTGGGGTTTTGCTGTGGGCTGACCCAGAGTCCCTCTGGTCAGGATATGCGCTGAGTGAAGCTAAGGAATTGCCTTCGCTCAAGTGCTGTTCCCCAAGTTCAGTCGGACTGCTAAGGGTGGTCCACTTCCATCAGAATCCCCTACAACTCATATGTTCCACTTGTCACATTTTCTAATGATAAAGTCAGTTGTAGTGCCTGTTTGAAGTCCACTTGGGCTTCAGCTAGTTGGCACTTTTGCGTGGTTACATCATTAATCTCACTCTCATCACCACTGAAATAACTCCACAGAGGCCGGTACCCTGTTACCAAGTCATCCTTTATTTACATGTGGAAAGTCCTTGAACTAATCCAGCTCTCAGAGTGAACAGAATGTCTGACACTCCTGTTCTTGTCTGTCAGCCAGGGCTCCCTGATTGAACCAGATTAACAGCCCCAATCAGGGAACTCATATTTTATGAGGTCGACCTGGCTGACCTCGTTACAATCACTACAGTTTCAAGTCCCCCTCTGGCACAAATTATTGACTAACATTTCACTGAGGTAGTCTTGATTTGTTGGAGGTACTATCCTTCAGACGAAACAATTTGGGATGGAGTTTGTGAGGTAGGTGACTACACTAAAGTCGGCAACAACAGCATCAGGTAAGGTATGAGTGGTGCTATTAATTATAGTTCTGAGCTAAAGACCACCAATGATTTTTGGTCCATCATGCCTTTCCCTGCATTATCAAAACTCATTGGTGATAGCTGGTTATTTAACTCATTTCGTGTGGGACTTCATTGTATATAAATTTGCTCCTTCATAACAATTGTAATTAATTTCATGAGGTTCATGTTATAAGGTATCATTAAATGTAAGTCTTTTCTGTGGTTTGCAGTGGAATGTTTCAGACTTAGGCTTTAAAAAGTACTGATGTTACTGAGTGCAATCTCCTTCACAGTTTTTCTTGTGGGATGTGACAGATCATGCTAAGACTTGTACAGAAAAACCCAAAGTTTGAATCCATCGTGTCACTTAAATTTTTATTTCATCATTTTGACTTCCTCCCAAAGAAGGTGCCAATCCATATTTCAAGGGCCTTCAATGCATTGGAATAGCTACCCCGCCACAGGATGAAGATTTAGATTTTCACTCCGAGAATTGGGAGTCAGGCCACATGTCCATACAAAACCCTAAGAGGTGCCCGTTCCCAAGGAATGCTGATCAGAAAGCTGGCCTGAAGACTCTGGCACTGTGTTCAAAGTTTCATAAGAAAGATTGAAACAGAAAACATCCATTGTGCTCACATCCCTTCGTTCTATATTCCTCATCCATGCCAAACTATGTTTTGTACCCATGCCCATGGCCCTTCACACCACCTGACCCACCCAATGCCCATCTATCCATCTCCCATGGACCGTTCCACCAACTTCCACCCATCATCCTTACCCCCATCATGTACCATGCTAACTCATTGAGCATCCTGGATGGGTGCAATTCCAACAGGCATTGGCACTACCTACGACAAAGCAGCCCACTTGAATGGCATCCATCCACCTTCAACATTGACACCCTCCACCACTGAGGTACAGTGGCAGCAGCATGTAGCATTTATAAGATGCTTTTCGACAATCACCAAGACTCCTTTGATAGTACTATTGAAACCCACAACCACTCCCATCCAGAAGGTCAATGACAGCAAGCTGCAAGCAAGACCTGCAATGCTTTTCTCAATGCAGAATAGGCTGTGATATGGAAATTTGAGTAATGTGGGTCTCAGATGCTTGTGAATTTTTTTAATTTCCTTCTTGGGATATGGTCATTATTGGCTATTATTGACTATTCCTAATTGTCCTTCAGAGGGTAGTGGTTAACCTCTTTCTTAAAACTATTGTAGTCATTGAGCTGCAGGGACACCCACAATGCTGAGGGAATTCCAGGATTTTGACCCAGCGACAGTGAAGGAATAGCAACATATTTCTTAAGTCAGGACAGTTTGTGGTTTAGAGGCAAATTTGCACGTGGTGTTCCCAGAATCTGCTGCCCTTGTCCTTCTCGATGGTGAAGGTTGTGGGTTTCAATGCTGGTGTCAAAGGATCTTTGGTGAATTTCTGCAGTGCGTCTTGTAGATAGTACACACTGCTGCTACTGAGCGTCAGTGGTGGAGGGAGTGGACGTTTGTGGGTGTGGTGCCAATCAAATGGGCTGCTGGATGGTGTCAAGCTTCTTGAGTGTTGTTGGGGCTGCGCCTATCCAGGCAAGTGGAGAGTATTCCATCATACTCCTGACTTGTGCCTTGTAGATGGTGGGGAGGCTTTGGGGAGTCAACTAATGAGACACCACAGAATTCCGAGACTCTGACCTACTCTCGTAGTCATAGTCTATATGGCTGGCCCAGCCTTAGTTTCTGCTCAATGGTAGCACCCACATTTTGAGACTTCTAAACGTATCATGCCAGGTCAAAATTTGTTGACAAATCTTCAGTTGCAGCGTGGCAGTGCGGCCCAACACAGGAAGAGTGAGTGGAGAGGGAGGGCCCCCAGTATCTGCAGCAGCGGCGTCGAGAACAGGCAGCTGAGATCTCCCAGAGAGCGAGATGGGCCGAGAACTCATCAAAGACTGCTGAACTTTTAACTTAATTCCTTTAATTTCCAGTTTAAATTAAGAAAGACTTTAATGTTAACTATTACCTTATTTCCTTATCTATTTATTCTGTTTAACTCTGTTTCTCTTGCTACTTTGTAAACTAACATTTTTGTACCTAGTAAGTTGTTATTTTGTACTTAAGATGTGTGTGATGACATTGTTCACTGTTCATGGTACTCCTGTGGTGTACTTGAGTACATGTGGCAATAAAATCTAAACCTTGACAAGTTGAACACTTTATGCATCATTTACGCACAATTGTTTTCACAGTTAACTATCCCAAAGGTCACCTCATACCCCACCACCCCCGAGGATACCTAACCACCAAAGGATACTAGATGCTCACCCCCCTTCACCAAAACGATAATGACCCATCATCCCAATGATGTCCTGGGGCTGTATCCTTAAGCGTACCCAAGCTTTCCAAAGGGGAACCCGAAGTATCCAAAACAAATCAAACCTGCCTTTACTTGGGCTGATCTCCGTACTCTAGATTTCACAATGCAGGAATTCCTAAGATCCATTTCTGTGGAGGCAGCTGATCATTTGTCTGTCCAGCAACCTCCAGAAACCACACATGAGCGAATCCCGGAATACTCCAAATGTGATCATCGCCAAAATGAAAGAGGTCAGGTTCTCGTGCTGGACTTGTGCTTCCTGGTAAATTTTGGCCCCAGTGGCGATGCTCCCCATCCTGGAAAATAATCAGAACTTTACTCATTGGTTACCCTGGCTTTATGTTAGGGCGTGGGATAATTCTAACCTAACTCATCCATCAGATGACAGGTAGAAACAGGTAGCACAGTTTTATTCTCCATTGAGTGTCATCAGTAGATGTTGAGATTGGTGTCTTAAAGATTGGTCAAAGGGACTTTAAGGAATGTTTTTAAGGGAGAAGACCGACAGGGTGTTTTAGGAGTTCCTTGACATGGGGCATTGGTGGCTGAAGATACAGCAGCCAATGGTAGAAGAAATTTGGGAACACTGAAGAGGCTAGACTTTAGAGGTTGTTTAGAGGTTGTCTCAGTGCGTTGTTCAAACAGAGGGATAAGGCCATAAAGGACTGAGAAAGTAAGGTAAGAATGTTTACATAGATGCTTTGTTGGACCAAAGTTTAGCAGGCAGCGGGATGAATGGGAGTTAGTGCAACTTAGGAGACAGGGCAGGGGAATAAATAACAGAGCAGCCTTACAGTTCAACAAGTTTTTACAAGTAGTTATGTCTACTTTAACATGTCACAACTAACACATTAGATCATAGAACAGTTCAGCATGGAACAGGCCCTTCAGCCCACCACATCTATACTCACCATGATGCCATTCTGAACTAATCCCATCTGTCAGTACTTGGTCCATATCCCTCTATTCCCTACTTGTTATTGTGTCTGTCTGAATGCCTCTTAAACATTGCTGTTGTAATTATTTCTACCACCTGCCCTGGCAGCGCATTCTAGGCACCCACCACCCTCTGTGTTAAAAACTTCCCTCACACATCTCCTTTAAACTTTCCCCAAATCGTCTAACCCTATGCCCCCTAGTATTTGACATTTACACCCTGGGGAAAGAAGCTCTGACTATCCACCCTGTCTATGCCTCTCATCATTTTACATACAATTACCAACCGATGAAGGCAAGTATGCCTTCTGCACCACCTTATCCACTTGTGTTGCCACTTTCAGGGAGCTATGGACTTGGACCCCAAGGTCCTGCTGTATGTCAATGCTCCTAAGGGACCTGCCATTTACTGTATAATTTCCTCTTGCATTTGGCCTCCCAAAATGTATCACCTCACACTTGTCCAGATTAAACTCCATCTGCCATTTCTCCGTTGAACTTTCCAACTGATCAATATCCTGCCGTATCCTTTGACAACTTTCCTCACTATCCACAACTCTACCAATTTTTCATGTTGTCTGCAACCTTACTGATCAGATCATCTATAACACCATAACACATAGGAGCAGAAATTAGGCCATTCAGCCCGTCGAGTCTGCTCCGCCATTCAATCATGGCTGATAAGTTTCTCAACCCCATTCTTCCACTTTCTCCCCGTAACCCTTGAACCCCTTGATAATCAAGAACCTATCTATCTCCATCTTAAATGTACTTAATGACCTGGCCTCCACAGCCTTTTGTGGCAGTGAATTCCATAGCTTCACCACTCTCTGGCTGAAGACGTTTCTTTTTATCTCCGTTCTAAAAGGTCTTCCCTTTAAGACCTCTCTAAGGCTGTGCCCTCGGGTCCTAGTCTCTCCTACCAATAGAAGCATCTTCCCAACATCCACTCTGCCCAGTCCGTTCAGTATTCTGTATTCATTATTCTATTTTTTCATCCAAATCATTCATATATATTGCAAACAACAGAGGTTCCAGCACTTATCCTTGTGGAATACTACAGGTCACAGGACTCCAGTCAGAAAAACACCCCTCCACAATTATCTGTCTTCAATGACCAACACAATCTTGCATCCAATTCACCAACTCACCAGGGATCCCATGTGACTTAATCTTTTGGACCAGCCTACCATGAAGGACCTTGTCAAATAGTTTAGTAACAATGTCAATGTAGGCAACATCCACGCCCCTACCCTTAACAATCATCTTCACCACTTGCTCAAAACATTCAATCAAATTTGCAAGAAAAGATCTCACCCCATGCAAAGACATGCTGAATATTCCTAATAAGTTCATTCTTTTCCAAATGCAAGTAAATCCTGGTCCTAACAATCTTCTCCAATAATTTCCCTACCACTGATGTAAGTCTCACTGGCCTATAATTTTCTGGATTATCCCTATTGCCCTTTTTAAACAAAGGAACAACACTGGCCGTTCTCCAAGCTTGTGGGGCCTCGCCTGTGGCTAAAGAGCATACAATGATCACTGTCAAGGCCCCAGTAATCTCCTCGCTTGTTTCCATCAGGCCCTGAGGACTTATCTACCTGAACGTTTTTGAAGACACCCAACATCTCCTCCTCCTCAATATTGACATGCACTAGAATATTAGCGTACCCCTCCTTAATATTACCATCACCTATGTCCTTCTCCTTGGTGAATACTGATACAAAATTCTCCTTAAGGATCTTACACACTTCCCCTGGCCCCACACATAAGTTCCCTCCTTTGTCTTAGAGTGGACATACCCTTTCCCAGCTACCCTCTCTCTCCTCATACATATATAAAATACCTTGGATTCTCCTACTTGCCAAGGACATTTCATTGTTCTTTTTAGGCCTCCTAATTCCTTGTTTCAATTCTTTCCTGCTGCCTTCATAGTTATCAAGGGTCTTATCTGATTTTAGTATCCAAAAACCTTACATATGTTTCCTTTTCCTTTTTGGCTAAATGTTCAATATCTCTTGTCATCCAGAATTCCAGATCTTACCATAATTACCTTTAACCCTCACAGAAACACGCTGGTCCTGAACTCTGATCAACTGAATTTAAAAGACTCCCCATATGTCACATGTGGATTTACCCTCAAACAGCTGCTCCCAATCTAATTTCTTCAGTTCTTGCCTAACAATGTTCCAATGGACCATCCCCCAGTTTAGCACTTTCAGCCAATCTTATCCTTATCCATACTATTTTAAAACTTATGGAATTATGATCACTGTTCACAAAATACACCTGCACTGAAGCTTCGATCGCCTGGCCAAGCTCATTCCCCAATCCAAGGTCTAGTAGAAATTCTTCTGCAGTTGGATTATTTACATGTTGCTTCAAGAAGCCCTCCTGGATGCACCTTAAAAATTCTGCCCCATCTAAGTACCTGGCACTAAAGGAATCTCAGTCAATATTGGGGAAGTTAAAATCACCCACTGCAAGAACCCTTGTTGTTTCCACATCCTTCCATGATCAGCCTACATAGCTGTGCTGAGCCCGCCAAGGTGTCTTCTCGTAGTACAGCTGTGACGTTCTCCTGAATGCAACTCCCTCATCTCTTTGACACCCTTCTCTTTCTCTGCTGAAACACAGAACATTAACATATTAACATTAACATACAAAACCTTGGAACATTGAGCTGCCAGTCCTGTCCTACTCTTAACCAAATTACTGTAATGACACAACGCAATCCCATGTACTAATCCAGGCTCTAAACTGATCTGCATTAAATTAAATACACCTCAGACCACCAGTCCCACCGTGTTCATTAACCTGGTCCTGCCTGCTCCCTCCTGTTCGACTTACTTGACTTCTACCTTCTCCTCAATCACTCCACACGCTGACCTTCTGTTCTGGTTCACAGAACCCTGCCACACGCATTTAAATCCTCCCAAGTGGCACCAGCAAACCTCTTTGCAGGTATATTGGGGCCCCTCCAGTTTAGGTGCAACCCGTCCTTTTTGTACAGGTCCCTCCTGCACTGGAAGAGATTCCAATGATCCAGATATCTGAAACCCTCACTCTTACACTAGATCTTTAGCCATGCGTTCAACCGTATCATCTTCCTATTTAAGGCCTCACTAGGACGTGGCACAGGGAGTAATTGCAAGATTACAACCTTAGAGGTCCCACTTTTCAACTTTCTACCTGACTCCCTAAATTCCCTTTGCAGGACCTGATCTCTCTTCTTGCCTCCGTTGCAGGTACCAATACAAATCACACCCTCTGGTGGCACATTGTGGAGTAAGGCCCTGGCCTCCAATATTAATTGGTTGTGTTTAAGCTCAACACTGAATTCAAATGATGTGGCTGAATCTGGAAGTCACCCACGGTCCCTCTCTGCCCCTCACCAGCAAAAGTGGAATTTGTCGGGAATGGGAGCAGGACGTCTGCATCTGGGCTCCTGGAGGCATTTTGGATTAGGCACAGAGTCTGCACAGGGGACATCTAAGAGCTCAATTTTAAACTTCTCATCTCTGTTTTCAAATCCCTCATGACCTAACCATTCCATATTTTTGTAATCTCTTCCAACTCTATCACCCTGTGAGGGGATTAGAAACACAAATAGATCAGCCAAGATCTCATTGAACAGTGGTGCAGAATCAAGGGGCTGAATGGCCTACTTCTGCTCCTATTTTGCAAATGTAACTGCAATTGTCTAACTGTGACTATTTGTGAATCACCCATTGCTCCATCGCTGGTGGCCTTGCCTTCATAGAATCACCATAGTGTGGAAGCAGGCCATTCGGCCACTGAATCCACACCAACCTTCCAAAGAGCATCCCACCCCCACATTTCCCATGGCTAATCCACCTAGCCTGCACATCTTTGGGCTGTGGGAGGAAACCGGAGCAACCCACACAGATATGGAGAGAATGTGCAAACTCCACACAGACATTCGCCCAACGGAGGGATTGAATCCAGGCCCCTGGCGCTGTGAGGCAGCAGTGCTAAACAATGTGCGACTGCACTCCCAATGCTTCCCTTCTCAAAACCTAGTCTGCCATGCTATTCCACACTCATCCTTTAAGACATTCCTTTAACAAATAGCACAGCCAGAACTTTAACTGTGTTTTCTTTTACCTTTTATCAGTGGAACCATAGAATTTTGGTCACCAGTCCTTACATGGCTCAGGGTCGTTTGGTGGTGCTCCTATAAGGTGCATTGTGATTGTTTGGTTTATTAAATATGCTATCTAAATGCAAGTTGTTGCGTGACCGTTCACGAGAACAGCAATATTCTCACCAATAGCAGTGGTGCGATAAGCAGCCTGAATCTCTGAAGATGAGGAACATTTCGAAGCGAGGCTGGATCACTCAGAGACAGCCTGAAGGAATGATATCTGGGTGGGGGAGGTGGGGACCCAGACCCGAGGGTGGGTGCTCTGAGAGTATCTAGCGGGCACAAGCAGGCAGGTGAAGATGTTCCCATAGGTCCCTAAGACATAAAGTAGAAGTAGGCCATTCAGCCCATTGAGTCTGTTCCACCATTCAATGAGATCATGGCTGATCTGATAAACGTCCGCTCCACTTTCCTGCCTTTTCCCCATATCCCTTGATTCCCTTAATACTGAATCTACTTATCAACCCAGCCTTTGCAATCCTGCGTGGTAAATACTCCACAGATCTCTGAGAGATGAAATTCCTCCTCATCTCTGTCTTAAATGTGCAACGTCTTGTTCTAAAATTATGCTGTCTGGTCCTAGAATGTCCCATAGCGGGGTAACGGCCCTTCCACATCTACCCTGCCAAGTCCCGTAAGAATCTTGCATGTCTTAATAAGGTCACCTTTCATCCTTCTAAATTCCATTAAGTACAGGCCTAATCTACTCAATCTCTCCCCATAAGACAGTCCTTCCATACCTGGTATCAGCTAGTGAATCTTCTCTGGATTGCTTCCAATGCGAGTATATCTTTCCTTACACAAGGGGCCCAAAACTGTTCACAGTATTCCGGCTGGGGTCTGTACAGTTTTAGCAAATCCTCCCTACTTTTACACCCCATTGCTTTTGAAATAAACGCTGACGTTCCATTTGCTTTCCCTATTACCTGCTGAACCTGATGCTGGCTTTTTTGTGATTTATTCACGGGGACTCCCAAAACCCTCTGACATGTAGCTTTCTGCAGTCTTTCAAAAATTTAAATAATATTCAGCTTCTCTATTCTTCCTGCCAAAGTGAAAACCCTCACATTTCTTCACATTATATTCCATCTGCCCAGTTTTTGCCCTCTCGTTTAACCTGTTTATATCCCTCTGCAGATTCTTTGCATCCTCACCACCCCTTCCCACCTATTTTTGTCTCATCTGCAAACTTGGTTATAATACATTCCCTTCCCTCATCCAAGTTATTGTAAATGATTTTGTGGCCCCATCACTGATCCGACCGGCATTCCATTAGCTACAGGTCACCAGGCTGAAAATGCCCCTTATCCCAATAACCTTATGTCTTCTATTCTTTATTCATTCACAGGATGAGGGGCATTTGTCTGTCCCTAATTGCCCAGAGGGCAGTTAAGAGTCAACCACATTGCTGTGAGTCTGGAGTCACATGTAGGCCAGACCAGGTAAGGATGGCAGTTTCCTTCCCTAAAGGACATGAGTGAACTAGATGAGTTTTTCCCCAACAATTGATTCCTGATCGTCATTAGACTCTTAATTTCAGATATTTATTGAATTTAAATTCCACCATTTGCCATGGCAGGATTCGAACCTGGGTCGCCAGAATGCTTTCTGGGACTCAAGATTAACAGTCCAGCTATAATACCACTAGGCCACTTCCGCCCTATTAGTTTCTGGAGTGATGCCCTGGGCCACTGATCAAACAGTATCAAAACCAGGCAGTACCATTTTAAACAGTAATCCCTCTTGGAATTTGAAGCAGTACATCTATCAGAAAATGAATAATGGTACCAAATAAAAGCTGAATGGATTTTAGCTTCATTTTTACTTTAACTCAAGACTTGAATCAACCAACGTGTTGTTTTTGTTAACAACAGGTAGAGTAATGTTAGATTGTATCCTTGAGAATTTCAACACAAGGGAATCATGTTTAAAAACACATCAACCTCTTTCATATCAGCCATTTATAACACCAGTGGTAGCTTTCAAATCTACCAATAAAATACTAAGAGGCTTGAATGGGCAGTAATATTCTTAGCTAACAATGTCCAAATTAACAATATCGGCTGGAACAGGTTTTGCGCTGATTAGATTGACAATCTGGCATCTCCTCAAGTACTGTATGAAGTTGCTGGATAAGATTTTATTGTTTTAAGGTCAATTTGATAACATTGTGTTCTTATGGCAGCTTCTAGCTCAAGCTGTTTTTTTTTATTGAGTTGGCAATTCTGTCGAGATCATTTGCTTTTACAGCCATGGACACACTTGCCAAAAATTACAAGAGGAACAAGGAGGGTGTAAGAGAAAGCTTGAGCTGACATCATAAGACCATAACACATAGGAGCAGAAATTAGGCCATTCGGCCCATCGAGTCTGCTCTGCCATTCAATCATGGCCGATAAGTTCCTCAACTCCATTCTCCCGCTTTCTCCCCGTAACACTTGATCCCTTTGATAATCAAGAACCTATCTATCTCAGTCTTAAATGGACTCAATGACCTGGCCTCCACAGCCTTCTGTGGCAGTAAATTCCACGCTGCTCTCAGATTGGCGTCATGGTATTGTGGTGATATTTGCTGCAAAATTCAGATCCTGGTACTTTTGGTGCCTCTTCCAGTCTGGCTGTGCCAATTGCCACCTTTGATATTGTCACGATAGCCATTGGTTGGCCTTTTAAAGACCACAATTGGTGGTAGGGCACAAAGATTGATCATGGGCCTTCCCCACCACACCCTGGAGCAGAAAATAGCGACTGTTTACGGTGACACTTTGGAACCTTGTTCCGTGCAGAATAACAGAACAAGAACGAAGAAAATTACAGCACAGGAACAGGTCCTTCAGCCTTCCAAGCCTGCACCAACATGCTGCCCATCACAAATAAAACCCCCTACCATTCCGGGGACCGTATCCCTCTATTCCCATCCTATTCATGTATTTGTCAAGACGCCCTTTAAAAGTCGCTATAGTATCTGCTTCCACTACCTCCCCCAGCAGCGAATTTCAGGCACCCACCACCCTCTGTGTAAAAAACTTGCCTCGTACATCAACTTTAAACCTTGCCCCTCGCACCTTAAACCCATGCACCCTCGTAACTGATTCTTCCACCCTGGGAAAAAGCTTCTGACTGTCCGGTCTGTCCATGCCCTTCATAATCTTGTAGAACAGGTTAATTTGTAACTCAATTGAAGTGTTCAAAAATAATAATTGACGGGATAACTAGTGCAGGGAGCCATCCCACTGATACAGCATGTGGAATTCATTTTGTCACTTCTTACAACAGCCAGACAAAAGTGTTGGGAATCCCTTCTACTGGGGACATTCAGGCAGGAGCTGTTTTCACCAGTTTTCTTTCCTTTGAAATATTTCCCTGTGGGTTTCCTCCCTCTCTGAGACACTCAGTGATGCTGTGAAGTTGTTAGAGAGTGAACTGACAGATCCAAGTGCTGTTCCTTTTCTCCCAGGCAGGACTGTAATTTTAAAGGTTGCGCAGGAATTTCCAAGTCAATGCAAGTTAGCGATCCCAGGGAATACCAATTTTAACCAAGGCCAGAGCAGCAACTGATTAACTCACTTCAAAAAACTTTCTAGGGCATCACAGAATCATAGAAGACAAAAAGAGGCCTTTCATCCCATATTCCCTGTGCTAGCACTCTGAAAGAATGACCAGTTGGTCTCATTAGTCTTAGAATATGAGCAAAACCAAGGACAGCTTCTTTAAAGGGTTGTGAGAACGTGATGCATTCTGCATTCAATTATCCTTCACCATGACATACAGAGATTTTCCATGTTCAGCCAACTTGATAGAGCTGTTCAAAACCGCAATACGGACCATTCCCTCCGTTATATCATAGAATCACGGAATCCCCGCAGTGTGGAAGCATGCCATTCAGCCCTTCGAGTCCACACCAACCTTCCGTACAGCATCCCACCCAGACCCATCTCCCTACCCTATCTGTGTAACCCTGCATTTCCCATGGCTAATCCACCTTGCCAGCACATCCCTAATTTAACAAATTTTAACAGGGACGTAGGGGGCAACTTTTTCACACAGAGAGTGGTTCGTACGTGGAATGAACTTCCAGACGAAGTGGTGGATACAGGTACAGTTACAACATTCAACAGACATTTGGACTGGTATGTGAATAGGAAGGGTTTGGAGGGAAATCGGCCAAATGCCCAAGTGGGGCTAGTCTAGTTTGGGATTATGGTTGGCGTGGATGAGTTGAACCGAAGGGTCTGTTAAAACGCTTTTCGGCTGTACGACTGTATAATTGCAAATTCTCTAAAGGAGTCAAAGTGGTTTGTAATTCTGATGGACTAAAGGATTTAAACTACAACAATATAGATTATTCCCTAGTGATCAGACAAAGACTGAATTTTCCAAGCCTCTGAACAATGTAGACAATGGTGAGAAAGTTTCGAAAATATGGCTAAAATGAAAAAAAATTGAGATTCTCAAAGTCAAGTGAAGAAAGATTGTCTGCTGAAGGTTTCAATGGCTTGTGAGAATCAGACTAGTGAGTGGTGAGGGTTTTATTGACAAGCATTACCATTTCTCTATTACCTAATCTCACCTTGCTTCAATGCAGATGGCATTTCCTAGAAACTAGATGGTGCCAGGTCCTGAATTGCAAGTCCAAGTGGGTACCTAGTGGCTGCAGATCACCGTCGTCTTCTCCAGGCCTACACCTTGGCCAACATTCCCCAGTCCCTCGGGGCACATTCCTTGGATAGGGACCGCCTGCATCGTCCATCTACTTTAGAGGTTGGCTTTGGACTATCCTCACCACATCATCATAGCACGCCTCGCACTAACTTATAATACAGTCCAGCACTTTCATAATGTGCTTTGGAGCTGAAAATGTTGCACTGCTGTTGCCAGCTACTTTAGACTGGGTGACAAGCTCCAATCTTTATGTATCAGAACAGCGTGCGTCTCGGGGCTTTTGGGTTGCTTTCTTAACGCTCACTCATTTCTCATTCACAGGATGAGGGCATCACTGGACAGGCCAGCACTTGTGACCCATCCCTAATCGCCCAGAGGGCAGTTAAGAGTCAACCAGATTGTTGTGGAGTGACACGTAGGCCAGATCAAGTGAGGATGGCAGTTTCCTTCCCTGAAGGCCATTGGTGAACCAGATGGGTTTTTCCCGACAATTGACAACGGTTTCATGGTCATCATTAGATTCTCAATTCCAGATTTTTATGAATTCAAATTCCACCATGGCGGGGTTCGAACCCAGGTCTCCAGAACACTGCCTGGGTCTCTAGCACTTGAGCCTACTTCGATGCTCACAGCCTCCCTTGTCTTGCCTTGCCTTTTAGCACAGACACAAAGCCAGACAGTTTGTCATGACTTCCAACACTGAATACTCAGTTGGGGGGGTGGTGGGGGGAGCGGATATGTTGTTATACGGGACCATGTTACATCAAAGTCACACCTACTGCATGTGCGGGAGCTCACATATTAAATGCACAGCCCCTTGCCACATCTAAAAGATTAAGGATACCCTCGTCCAGTCAGAAGGGACTATCATCAGCCAGGTCTGGTATGTGCTCTGCCAGGAGAGGTGATGAGCTGTCCCGAGTGATTGACTTGGAAGCTAAGAGGCTGGGCGGAGTGGATCTGGGTGAGATGATACTGGGGGAGAGAGAGGGAGACAAGGCAGAACTGGGGAAAGAGAGAGAAAGAGAGACAGGCAGGACTGGGAAAGAGAGAGAGAGGCAGGACTTGGGAAAGTGAGAGAGAGAGACAGACAGTTGGTCAGAGGTGGTTGCAGTGGTAGAGTTAGAGTGAGCGCGAGGTAGCAGAGAGAAGATCCTTGTGAAGCTCTGAAGGCCTTCTGTCACATTACTGTTTCCTCCAGTCTGTGGATGCAGCACTGACCTGGGGATCTACTGCAGACCAGTTTGGCTGTGTTTGACATAGCACACAGCTGGAGGTTAAATATGGTGCAGTTGTTGAATGCAGGAAGTTCCCAACACAAGCATGAACATCCACCACAACTAAACACAAGAGCTGGGCCACAGTGTGGGGGGAAATGTTGTGTTGGGGGAAGTGAATACTTAATGAGCTGAACAGTGTCACATTGCCTGAGAAACATAGTTCAGGCCCTCCATTAGACCTTCTGAAATTGGCTCTTAGCCAAATTCTGGGAAATTTTTAGCTCCATGTTTTTAATTTGAAGGACAGGGAATGTGTTGAACAATATTGTGGACCATGTATGCACATACAACCGTTCTGATACTAATGAGATGATTGGGGGCTGAATTCATACTTTCACCTGCACTTTTTACACATTTACTACACTTTCCATCCACAAACATTGCTTCCTGCTGTCAGTTCCACCTTTAACATCGTCAGTTGCTATATCAATATTACCTGTTCATTATCATTAGTGATTGTCATGATGTAGTTGCAGATACTGGCCTCCAGGTGGTGATGTGGAGTGACATGCACACTCCTTCCATAGGAGAATAGAAAGTAAGAGGCCAAACAAGGGACCTGCAAATGCAAACTGCTCACTTTTCCAATCAGGCATTTATTTAATATTCCTTGCATAACGGGTTCTCCCGTGCATTATTCTAACTGTGGAGTAATTACAAAGTAATTTATGGTTGATGATTTTTTTCTCTGAGTTCTTAATGGATGCAGCTACTCACTTTTGGACTATTGTTTTATTCAACCATTGCAAATGATGGTCTCAACCAGTGCAGGAGAGCTGACATCAGAATACACGGATTTAAGGTATTTTTGAGACAGGAGAGGTATTTTATGCAGTGAAATGCAGGGATCAGAAATGCGCTGCTTGAAAACATAGCGAAAGCAAATTCAGTAATAACTTCCAAAAGGGAGTTGGTTCAAATACTTGAAGGGGAAAAATATTGTAAGGCTAAGGGAAAATGGGAGGGAAGTAGCGTTAATTGATTAACTTGTCCAAAGAGCTGCTGCAGGCACAATGAGTCAAATGGTCTCCCTCTGTGCTGTCTCATTTGTTGATCCTCTGACAGCAACACCAGGGCACACTACATGGCTATATATAAATCTCACAATATAACATAAAAACCATTCAAGAATCTGTAAAAGTAACTTTAGAGTCCATGTATTTCATTTCTTCGGAGAGGAAGAAGGAGACATGTTGTCAGTTGTAAATAATAATTTTAAACCAAACGAACACAGGTCAACAGTCTATCATTGTGCAGTTCTCTCTCTGTTACTTTCTTCTGCTAATTAATAGGTGGTATCGGTATAGCCTTCTTTTAATTGTGTTGTTTATTCGTGGTTTCCTGCAGTCAAGTTTCGGCTCATCATCCAGAATCAGTAGGAATTAAACAACACTTCTTGCAACAACTTTATTAGAACACCTGCGTATCAAACACTTTACTGCAAAGAAGTTATAGATAAGCAGCAGTTGATGAACGGAGTTGAGACAAACTCAGTCATGATCCCCACCTCTGTCATCACTGAGTTACCCTCAGCTGAAATAAAAACCTGGGTCGATGTTACATGAGAACAAAGAGAACAACTCATATTTACACCCGATCTATAAAGAAGTCCCAATTATCTCAGATGCTTCATAAGAAGGGAAGGTGGTAGCCCAGTGGCACTAGTGTTAGGCAATTAAGCCGGAGACCCATATAATGTTCTGGGAATCTTGGGTTCAAATCCCATCATGGTGGGAGTTTAATTTTTAGGGGCGGCACAGTGGCACAGTGGTTAGCACTGCTGCCTCCCAGCACCAGGGACCTGGGTTCAATTCCACCCTTGGGTGACTGTCTGTGTGGAGTTTGCACATCCTCCCTGTGTCTGCGTGGGTTTCCTCCGGGTGCTCCGGTTTCCTCCCATTGTCCAAAGATGTGCAGGTTAGGTGAATTGGCCTTGCTAAATTGCCCATAGTGTTCAGGGATGTGTAGATGAGGGGGGATATGCAGGATGGGTCTGGGTGGGATGCTCTGAGGTTCAGTGTGGACTTGTTGGGCTGAAGGGCCTGTTTCCACACTGTAGGGATTCTATGATTCTAGTCCAGAAGATGGAATTCAATATTTTCATTGTAAAATGGTGACCTGTGTTCCTTGGGATCTATTTTGTTTTCTAATAGAGGCAGGGTAACTTCAATAACACACTTTAGGTGCAGGCGATGAAACTGCCACAGCCAGCAAAGCACAGCAAACCAATAAAGACGCTAACAGATGTACTTTTTGACACTACCCAAAGTCAGTCCAGCTTTTGCTTTAAAGCATATGGTCAAGCCAGATCACAGGACAAAAAAAAATACAAGTAACCGACAAGATGGTACAACATCACAACACTGGCAGCAAGGCAAGTGTTAATAAGGTGCATAATGGTAAACACATCAGTGAGGTTCAGAGCCAAACACGCAAATGGCCAATTTCAGAAGATGACCCCAAACTTTTCACATTGTCAACTTCACATGTCATGTCGATGGTATAAATTAATCAGAAGCTTTTACATAAAATCGATACTGGAGACAGTGCCAACATGTTACCACCCTACACCCTGAAAAACATGTACCTCAGCAAGTGGCACCCAGGGATAAAGCCTACAAGAGACCATCTCACGTGGATCACCAATTCCGTGCATTCACCGAATCTCACTGCTGTGCCAATACACCAGCTCACCTCGTTTTCCCAAAATCATCTACCTGGTAAATACCAACAATCAGGCCATGACAGGCCTATCAGTACTGACATTTCTAGTATTGTCACAATACAAAGCACACCAACCATGGTAGAACAGACCACACGTTACCAAACTGAATCAATCAATGATCTGAAGTGCCTGTGGGATGTAACATTGCATCTTAAATAAATGCAGCCCTATTTATTGATCATCCAAGGCAGAGCATCCAAGAGCACGTTCAGAAGTAGCTTCAAGCGGAACCAAACAGGATGGAACGAAATGGTGTAATTGGAAGGTAGACAAATGATTGTAGCTTCATCGTGTTTCTTAAAGAAAGGTGGCATGGTAAGAACATGCCAAGGCACCTCAACGTTTCACAAAAGGGTGCCCACACAAAATATATCGACACTGGGTGAATTGATCCCTTAATTTTTTTGGAGTAAGATTCTTTTCAAAGCTCGATGCAAAGAATGGATACTGGTCCACCAATCAAGCAGAAGTATCGCAAAGATAGCAACATTTAGGATTTAATTTGGAGGGTACTGTTTCCGACAGTTAGGATTTGGGCTTTCAGTTAGCCATAGGATCATAGAGACATAGAGATGTACAGCTCAGAAACAAACCCTTTGGTCCAATTCATCCATGCCAACCATAGAGTCATAGAGATGTACAGCATGGAAACAGACCCTTCATTCGAACTCGTCCATGCCACCCAGATATCCTAAACAAATCTAGTCCCTTTTGCCAGAATTTGGCCCATATCCCTCTAAACCCTTCCTATTCATGTACCCATCCAGATACCTTTTAATTGTTGTAATTGTACCAATCTCCACCACTTTCTCTGGCAGCTCGTTCCACACATGCACCAGCTTCTCGGTGAAAAAGTTGCACCTTAGGTCCCTTTTAATTCTTTCCTCTATCACCTTAAACCCATGCCCTCTAGTTTTGGACTCCCCAACCCCGGGGAAAAGACCTTGACTATTCACCCTATCCATGCCCCTCATGATTTTATAAACCTCTATAAGGTCACCCCTCAGCCTCTGAAACTCCAGGGAAAATAGCCCCAGCCTATTCAGCCTCTCCCTATAGCTCAAACCCTCCAATCCTGGCAACATCCTTGTAAATCTTTTCTGAACCCTTTCAAGTTTCACAACATACTTCCTATAGCAAGGAGACTAGAACGGAACACAGCATTCGAAAAGTGGCCTACCCAATGTCCTGTGCAGCCGCAACATGACCTCCCAACTGCTATAGTCAATGCACTGTCCAATAAAGGCAAGTGTACCAAATGCCTTCTTCACTATCCTGTCTACCTGTGACTTCACATTCAAGGAACTATGAACCTGCATTCCAAGGTCCCTTTGTGCAGCAACACTCCCCATTACAGTCCTACCATTAAGTGTATAAGTTCTGCCCTGATTTGCCTTTCCAAAATGCAGCACTTCACATTTATCTAAATTGAACTCCATCTGCCACTCCTTGGCCAATTCTAATTCCAATTCCAGCAGCATATGGATAGGATTATGGAGATATACCTGGCTGTGATTGGATAGCTGACAATCTCACATTCATAGATAAGACAAAGTGAGATATAGTCACTGACTGATGACAGCAGCACAATGACAAGGACTGGTATTTAACAGTGAAAAATGTTCAGTCACCCTCAGCCAGATAAACGTCTTTGGGTCCATTAATTCCACACATGGATGTTGTCCTGATCTCAGGAAGATCGAGGAGATTAAATAAATCTCGGCCCCAAAGGATAAACAGAATCTGTGACATTGCCGTGGATTTTAAAATTTCCTCTCTCCATGTATTTCCAAACTCACGGACAAGTTACCTCACTGAGAGATTTGCTCCAGTAGGATGTCCTCAGTGTGTGGCAAGACAGCCATGAATACATCTTCAATGTTCTCAAACAGAATCTATCAATAAAATCCTGGCTCTAGCAATACTGTGACCCCCAGGTAAAACACGGTTCTCAAAGGGAATGCACCATAAAAGAGGCTCATTAATGTGTCTTCTGCCTATTGCCTTTGGTTTGAAAGCACTGTGCTAGTCAAAATACAGCGTGAAATGTTTCCATATTCAGCATCAAGCAGTTTCACATGTACAAACTTGGCAAGAAATTTACTGTTGAAACAGATCATAGGCCTCAAGAAATGATCTCCAGTAAACCACAAACAAATACACTGCTACATTAGCAGCTTTGATTTGTCTAAGTACATGGAGAAGTGAGACAGAAGGCCAATACCAGGATGATAATGTCTGATGAATGAACCCATACAAAGATCAAAGTCTTGATGCTCCATACTGTGAAACTGAAGATGTTCTCGAGGATGATCTGTTACTCTTTGGCTGGAGTCAGTGTGAACAATTCCAAATGCTGAAGGTGGGCAACTACAGAAGTTACAAAAGATTATTATCCAGGGACGGTCTGACAGTGTTAAAGTAACACCCGAGATGTTTACCACACAGAGCTTGATATATCAAGACCGGTCAGTATCAAAGACAAATAAGTCCTGATAATGAAGCATTACGGTAAAATATCATGTCTATGTTACATTAGGGTCACACAGTATTGAATACACAAGGCAGTGTCACATGACTCTGTCCTGATCAGGGATGAATCTGGAACAACTCGAGAGTGTACATGAGGCCTATCAAAAGGACCGACTCCAGCAGCAGACAGAGCCTCTTCCTTGGACGAAGGTAACAACAGACTCATCCACATGGCATGGGAAAGACAGATACCTTCACAAAGCTTCCCAGCTACATTCCCTTTAACTTTTCCTGCTGCTGTCCAGACCTCCAAGGTCCATGCATGGCAGTGACTTCCGGAACCAGACCTCAATATTGTCCACATGTCGAGGAGCTGTGCAGCTTAGAGGGAGTATTGCTTTCCAATATTGGATAACATAGCAACTCATCAAGCATGGCCATCATTGACATGATGAGCGGTATTTTCAATTTATTTGTTACAGTCTCCCAATCTGATTATGTCTGACAACAGACTGCAATCTACTGGCAAAATATCTCCAGTCATGTGCACTGAGTGACCCATAGCACATCCTTGTTCTAATGATCTCATAGAATGCATAGTCTGTCGAGAAACAATACAAGATTTCCATTCTGCATTGCTGCATTTTTATTGAACGCTGATGGAGAAATGATTATGATCCCCAACACAACTCCTGCTCGAAAGGTAAGTGTGAACAACACTGCCCAGAAACTGATTGTCTAATCATTCGGTGATACAGGATATTCTTCTTCAAAGATAGAGGAGAGTGAAAGAGGTACACAATGAGCGAACAGGTAGAGAACTACCAAAGCTGAGCACTGGACACACAGTGCAAGTTTGAATTACAACTATAAACACTCGGATATCAACAAGGGTTTCTAAAGTATGATTTCTAAAGTACCATCTTCAGCTCCTTCATCGATAACCTTTTCTCCAACATAAGATCAAAAGTGTGAGTGTTCATTGATGATTGCACAGTGTTCAGTACCATTCACACCTCCTCAGATACTGGAACAGCCTGTCCCCACTTGCAGTAAGAGGTGACACGGTGGCGGAGTGGTTAGCACTGCTACCTCAGAGTGCCATAGAGCCAGGTTCAATTCCAGCCTTGGGTGACTGTCTGTGTGGAATTTGCACATTGTGGGTTTCCTCCGACAGTCCATGTGCATGTTAGGTGGAATGGCCATGGTAAATAGAGGGACGAGGTGGTAGGTCTGGGTGGAATGCTCTTCCGAGGGTCATTACACACTCACTGGACCAAGTGGTCTCTATCTGCACTGTAGGGATTCTATGCTGTCAAAGGGGTCTTGGTGAGTTACTGCAATTCAGCATGTAGGTGCGCAGCTGCCATTTCTGATGCTGTGAGGCAGCAGAGCTAATCACTGTGTAACTGCATTGTACCTTCACAACTCAGGACCACTCCCACCTCAAAAGACAAGGGTAACAAGTACTTGGGGATACCACTACCTGAAAGTTCCCCTCCAAGCCACTCACCATCCTCACTTGGAAATATATTATTGTTGTTCCTTCACTGTCACTGGGTTAAACTCCTGGAATTCCCATTCTAACAGCAATGTGGATGTACCTTCAGCCCATGGACTACAGCAGTTCAAGATAGCAACTGACATCCAGCTTTTAAAAGGATAATTAAGATGAGCACCAACGTCCACGTCCTAAGAACTGATAAATAAAAGAATAATTATGCTATTAAAGAGAAAGAAGTGCAGGTAGATGGAAAGTAATAAACAAAGAAGGATGGATAGTAGATAATTATTGGAAGGATACTATTAAACTGGAGAGGTTCAGAATAGATTTACCAGAATATTGCTGGGAATGGAGGGTTTGAGTTATAAGGATAGGCTGGGACTTCTTGGACTGGAGCATTGGAGGTTGAGGGGTGACCTTACAAAGGTTTATAAAATCATGAGGAGTATACATAAGGTGAATAGCAAAGGTCCTTTCCCTATGGTGGGGGATTTCAAGAATAGGGGGCATATTATTAAGGTGAGAGGAGAAAGATTTAAAAAGGGCACGAAGGGCAATTTTTTTGCAGCGAATGCGGTTCATGTGTGGAATGAACTTCCAGAGGAAGTGGTGGATGCGGGTACAGTTACAACATTTAAAAAACATTCAGGTATGTAGATGAATAAGAAATCTTTGGAGGGATATGAGCCAAGCGCAGGCAGGTGGGACTAGTTTAGTTTGGGATTATGGTTGGCATGGACTGATTGGACTAAAGGGTCTGTTTCCGCACTGTATGACCCTGTAAGCATGGGATACAGTCCAAACAGATTAAGATGAGAGAATAAGACGTAAGTAATCATAATCTAAATGGATTTATTTTATATTTTAAATGAGAATTCATTTTAAGTAAAAATTTAAAGTCAATTTGCTGTGATAACAATCCTGTCGAGCACTTTGGGGCATTTACCGCATTAGCAGAGCCACATAAATGAAAGAAGTTGTGACAATATGGCACGATGGAAGAGCCAATTGAAACTTTCAAAATATAGATGGGTAGACTTTTGTTAGTAGAAGGTAACAAAGGACATAGAACCAGGTAAATGGAGTTCTAATGCAGAGGAGCCAAATTCTAATTGAACAGTGGAACTGGTTTGAGGGGCTGAACAGAGCCTTCTCCTGCCCACATGTTCCAATATTACTGCCCTATAATCGCACCAGCACAGCTATTTTTTTCTCTCAGTACGAAAAATATTTTTAGATTTCCACTGCAATGGGTAGTTTGAACATGTTCAAAATTTCAACACGATTGACATTTCCTTTCCCCCAGAGCCAGCCACTTCTGAGTTCACTCCACGCAGTCTGAGGGCCAGAAATCAGCCAGTCTTACAATAGATAGTAGGAACTGCAG